>NC_041011.1:36397493-36722987 GCF_004193775.1 Glycine soja
TTTTTGCGTGGGTGTGCCAGTGCCTTGAGACAATGGAGGGCGGCCATTTCTCATGTTTGGACGTCAAAGAACCCAAAAATAATAGTCCCATTCCCCGGTTCCGTCAACTAACATGTGAAAACAAAGCCTGAAAATCCAAAAAAATAGGAAATGAACCCTTTTTCCATGTTCAAGTACCCATGTTTGGGATTTTTTTGCGTGGGTGTGCCAGTGCCCTGAGACAATGGAGGGCGTCCATTTCTCATGTTTGGACGTCAAAGAACCCAAAAAAAATAGTCACGTTCCCCGGTTCCGTCAACTAACACATGTCAAAACAAAGCCTGAAAATCCAAAAAAATAGGAAATGAACCCTTTTTCCATGTTCAAGTACCCATGTTTGAGATTTTTTTGCGTGGGTGAGCCAGTGCCCTGAGACAATGGAGGGCGGCCATTTCTCATGTTTGGACGTCAAAGAATCCAAAAAAAATAGTCCCGTTCCCCGGTTCCATCAACTAACACGTGAAAACAAAGCCTGAAAATCCAAAAAAATAGGAAATGAACCCTTTTTCCATGTTCAAATACCCATGTTTGGGATTTTTTTGCGTGGGTGTGCCAGTGCCCTGAGACAATGGAGGGCGGCCATTTCTCATGTTCGGACGTCAAAGAACCCAAAAAAAAATAGTCCCGCTCCCCGGTTCCGTCAACTAACACGTGAAAACAAAGCCTGAAAATCCAAAAAAATAGGAAATGAACCCTTTTTCCATGTTCATGTACCCATGTTTGGGATTTTTTTTTGCGTGGGTGTGCTAGTGCCCTGAGATAATGGAGGGCGGCCATTTCTCATGTTTGGACGTCAAAGAACCCAAAAAAATAGTCCCGTTCCTCGGTTCCGTCAACTAACACGTCAAAACAAAGCCTCAAAATCCAAAAAAATAGGAAATGGACCCTTTTAACAATTAATTTTTTGGATCACTGAAACAACACATTCAACTTTATTATGGGAATTAAACACGCCGTAAACAGATAAAGGTTACATCAACGAAAAAACAAAAAATTAAACATCACATTCAGTTGTTTAGCGACGTCCCACTGACCTCGTCTTCAACATATTTAGTAAAGACAGCTAAAATTTCTATTGGTCCATATTTTTTCCAGTAGTTAGATTGTACTAACACCTTCAGCAGTTCTTCGTTGGTGATCAGCTCATTTATTTCATATTTTGTATTCGTATCTGAATACTCAAACCGAGCTGGTTGGCGGAAAAATAATCGTCTTACCGTTTTTGATTCGTGAATTCCAAGAGGGGGAATCCCTTTAGGTGCAACTTGCTTGATTAAATTCTTCAGTTCATCGATGGTACATGTTGAAGGAATTTGAAATTTCTTAGGATTTTTTCCTGTGAACGCGCATCCAACAAATTTGTTCTGCGGTGGCATGTTCCATTTCCCGTTGTAATACAGGATCGCGTCATGAATACGAGGCATAGTGCGTTCAAGTAAGTTTATTATTTCATCTGGTGTTCTTCCAACGGTGCATAATAACTCAATCGGACCAACACAAGAAAATTGATCATTACACATTAACATTGTGTTGACATCGTCATCATTTATCAATTTGATACACTCAAAGCGAATTTGGTTACCTGTATCGGTGAATGGCTTCCGATAGTGAATTTCATCCAAAAATTGTTTGTCGGATAGCTGAAGGGTATTGTGTATTCTGGTTTTTAGGCTTGCAAAATCACACCTATTTGGTACTCGAATGGGCACCGGAGTTGAAGTTTGGAAGTAAACCCCAGTATCATTGTGAATAATCGATCCATTTGGATAAATGAAAGCCAACCTTGAGTTGACAATCGTCTGACTGCTAGTTTCTCCTAGAAATGCCATAGTTTGTGTATCAGTTGGGAGATTATTTGAAAGCAAGATAATGTGTGATTTAGTAGCCTAGTCTGCCATATATATAGATGGTTGTGACCGAGCCTTTGTTTAACTTTGTTTACAAAAAAATAGACACGCGTAAATGTGTGGTCAAGTCAGCCAATGTGTTGTCGCTAATGTGTAGTCAAGTCAGCCAATGTGTTGTCGAGCGACTGCTAGTTTTAGAATGTGTACTGAAGTCAGCCAATGTGTTGTCGCGCTCAAACTGTAATACGCATGCATGTCATTATGTGTTGTCAATTATGATAATGATGTATGTTGCACGCGTAAATGATTTTTGTTGGACCAACAATTTCCTTGCTTAACCAAACGAGTACTTGATAATATTAATTGGTTAGTAACGGGTTACAACAAATTATATCGCATAATGAATACAATTACATAAACAATGCATGTTTAGTCTTCATTTAGGTCTACATAGTGTGTTTTGAATGACATCAAGCTTGTGTATTGTTGCATTCTACTAATATATGGAATTGCCCACTGCTTTGCCTGAGAATAACAATTGCTTGACCACAACAGCGCTGGAGGCGGCAACGGACAATGGTCTTTCAAATAAACATGTTGTACATGAACAAACATTATATCATGCGCTGACCGTGCCAAACGAACCAGCGAAGTCATTGCATAATTGTTACACTAACTATATTCAATGTACCTGAACAAAATGATTTCCAAACACGTGACCGACACATATGATGCGGTGGCCAGAAGAGTCAGGTGGTGATTGACTTCTAAGAGGGAAAAATGTCATGCTTTGTTGTTGGGACAACGATACAAGGATTACGTTATACCGTGAAGCAATCACATATCCCATGTCTGTTATATCCATCCACTTGTCCACACTAACCTGAATGAACCAAACATACACATGTAAGTAATTTAAACATTGTTATTAAAAAAAATTAACCTAAAAACATACCTTTGAAAAGCCATCAACAAGTAGGGACAACTTTAATTGTTCAAATCTCTCTGTGCCACCGAAGAGGTTCATGTACTCATGCGACCACCTGCCAAGTTCTTTAAGCAATTCATTACGCACTAACGGCCATGAATCTTCCCCCATACCTAATAAAGCGGCAATGGACCGATATCCACAATTACCGTCCGCTTTCACATCCACAACGTCACGAATGAAACCTTGAAAGAATGACGCAAATTGATCCAACATCGGGATGATCCTTGTTGGCTGACGCGGTTGAGAACATGATGCACTTCGTTTCACTGGAGAGTTGCTGCTTTGATCAGAATGAAAAGCATCAACATACTCCCAGTAAGATGGATCACGCTTTGTGAATGTTTGACTTCTTTTCATCGGTTTCTTCGGTGCACCTTTAGTGTTCACCTTTGACGGAGGAGGGCACATAGAGTTATGATCAGGGTATGCAATTTCTCGAAGTTTACTCTTCAGAGTTACTTTGCCAGCCACATCAAGTTCATCAAACCTTTTAGATATGACCTCTATTTCTTCCTTGATGGTGACTTCCGTCTCACATAACCCTTGGTCTGAAAAGCAAAGTCTCCTCCAAAAAAGATGGACTGACTCCAATGGGATGTTGCCAGCAGTATACCTAGAAAGCTCACATGCACAAGGAAGGCCGTGCGTGCTTCTCATCACACAACCACAAGAAGAGAGATTGTTGCCGAGATAACGTAGACGGTCAATCTCAAAAGCAATCTGATTTAAAGCATCCCTCGAAACCATCCCAAGAAGCCTCTTGTATAAGGTTTTTTTATATACATGGCCAACCACATGCGTACTGGTTTCAAAGGATGCTTTAATTTCGACGTGTAGCAGCGTGATCATGTTGTTCATGGCATCCCAAACACTACATAGGTCTCCAACGCTATTTTGTAGTACTCTTTTGAGAGCCCAATGAGCTGATTCAACCCTACATTTAAAATACACAACAAACATGAAAATATACAACAATTAAATACCATTTAATACTAATCGTTACTAACAAATAAAATCAGTTGTTAATACCTGTTTGTTGTTGTGTTGCCTAGGTGCATGACCTTATTCGTCCATGCTGTAATAAAATTTTTCTTGTGGGGGATAATCCATGTGTCGTTAACATAGTCAATGAACATCGGCCAAGGCGAACAAGCAACTTGAAACTTCTGATGTGACTCATGGAACTCGTGTTCGGACGGACAATCAACCAAAGTACCCCAGCTATCCATTACATAGTCCCACGCATTTTTTTCCCCGATTAAAGATTTGCACTTCGCCTTCACATTCTTATCGATATGAAACCTGCACAACAAATTAGTAGACTCGGGAAACACAGTTTTCACTGCATTCATCAGTGCTAGGTCTCTGTCAATGACAATAACAAGAGGGAGGCGATCGTGTCTTAAAAATAGGCCTCGAAATCGTTCCAAAGCCCATACAATATTATTAACACGCTCAGCCTCCAGATATGCAAACCCAGCAGAGAATGTCATCGCCGTTGGTGTTACTCCAACAAAGTCAAGTAGTGGGAGTCTGTACCTGTTTGTTTTGTAGGTACTGTCTATAAAAAACACCAGATGACATGCATTGCATAACTTTATTGCATCTGGGTGACACCAAAACAGATCACGCACCACAACTCCATCCTTCAATCTATGCCAATGAATGTATTGATCACGTTCGATAAGCTTCATCAGATGCTGCATTTCGGTATCAGCTCCTCTTATTGAAGAATGATATGCACTTCTTGCATTGTAAATTTGCTTTATCGTGGTGTAACTGTCGACATTGTGTTTCTTCAACGTTAGCAAGATGTTTTTCGGTTTCACCATCGACTTTGTCATATCAGCAATAATTTTCTTTTCTTCCTTAGTCAATCGCCCGGCGTATGGATGTCCAACTAAGGACTTCGCCAATTCATGATTATGAATCCCACAGATCAACTTCACCATCCAACCTTCCCCTCCATGCACTGGTTTCCCACGAAGCTTGAAACATTTCCTACTCCCGGTGTCTTTTCTAACGAATTCTTTATTTTTACACTTGTACGTACCACTCCTTTCACACCCAATTAACACAAATGAACTTCTTCCTCTGCTACCGGTCTTTGTGTCAGATCTCATAATCACTGCAACAAATCCATTTTCATGGGCAACTGTTCGAGCCCATTGCAAAACATCATCTCGAGTAGCGAATACCTACAACGCAACCCTAACATATTAATTTTCATACAAACCATCAATTCAACCAATGACTCAAATTATCTATGATTACCTGAGATGTATTAAAAGCATTTGAACAATCGACATGTGGTTCATTCACTCCACATTCTTCTTGATTATCATAATCATAATCCATATGAACTTCTTGTGACATCGCAAAGTCATACCTCCATTGATCTTCGTCCATCTTAAGGACATATGCATCATACACAAGTACATTCAAATTATCATATAACCACATCCAAAAATTTACTACACCTTAAATAACAAACATATTAATAGCACATATGCATCATACATGACTATATTAAAATTATCATATAACCACATCGATAAATTGACTACTTATTAACTAACAACTAATACAAATATATTCTAAATTTATAACTACATTATTTACTTAAACTAAACTTATCACTATAATAAACAACTAATAAAACATTTTTGTACCATTATACATTTAAGTTACCTAAATCATTTAATATTATACCATTATACCTAATTAAATCAATAATCCACAACATATATAAAACAGAAATAAAAAAAATTATAAAACAGAAATATATATATATATATATATATATATATATATATATATATATAAATTTTAAAACAGAAATAAAAAAAAATTGCTAATAATTTAACATTCCGGAAGACCTTCTTTCGGAAGTGGTCATTCCGGACCTTCCTCCTACTGTGCCTAAAATTTCTTCCGGATACACTTTTTACTGTTTTTCTTCTCTAAAAACTAACCGGAAAACGAAATAAATGCGTACCTCCGACGAAATAGGAATAACAGCCACTAATAAAACTTCAAATACGGAACACGGGACCACCAAATCTTCAAATACTTCATGGGACCACCAACGGAGACTACAAAAGGGACCACCACCGAAACAACAGCAAACGAAAGAAACAAATAAAGCAAATGGAAGAAGAAACAAAGAAGAAAGCGCACTAAAACACAGCCTGAACACGTTAATTTAAAGAAATTTACACAAGGACAAAATCTTCATTACATACGCATTAAATATTATTTTATTTTTACTTATTATTATAAAATGAAAATTCTTTTTTCTTCATTTTGTTATAAAATAATAATCATTTTTTTAGTATATATTAACTTTTGTAATAGAAATTAAATGTTATCATAATAAATAATTTATATTTTTAATAAAATTTACGAATTAATTAATTTTTATGGTTTAAATTATACTAAATTGTCACACAAATTAATATTTGACATGCGCGTAAAAAACAAATTATAAATATTAGTCATAATTACATTCATTAATTATTTAATTATTTATGTATAATAATATTAATTATTTTATAAATTAGTTTATCCAATTAAAAGTAAATTATTACAAAATAAAATATTTTTTTAAAAAAAACTAACTTCCGGAAGAAGCTTCTTCCGGAAGAAAATGGAAATCTTCCGGAAGAAGCTTCTTCCGGAAACATTCCGGATGACGTTCTTCCGGAAGTTGTTTGTGAATACTTCCGGAAGACACAAATTCTTCTTCCGGAAGAAGGTTTTTCCGAAAAAGTTCCGGAAAGAGGTTTTCCGGAAAGTTTCCGGAAAAATCTTCTTCCGGAAGAAGAATTGCTGAAGGACAGTTTTGCCACTTCACTGTTTGCTGGGTGCCCCAGCAATAATGCTGGGTGCACGTAGCAACTCCCATAATTACATCATCATCAACCAATATTCCACAATAATTCAGCATCACCACTCATTCGTCAAAAATAAATCAACCAAGATTCAACAAACGCACAATCATCATGGGCTATTTGTGGTCACCCGATGAGACCCCAAGAATGGGCTGGGCTTCCCCATTTCAATTTAACAGTGGGCGTTCTTATTGTCACCACCTCGTTGAATTCCACCCCCCCACTCCCATAAACTTGGTATTTTATATGTTGACGAAAATCCCTCACAATGGAAACTTGTTACTATTGTGTAGTTGAGTGTCTATACACAACAACAACAAAAAAATTTGTAGTGTAATATTATTTTGTATCCCCTATTACACAACGTAAACTTGCTTTTGTTATGTAATTGAGAAAAAATATTTTTATATATTTGATATTTATTTTTTAAAAGAAATAGAAGTAAAACAATTTCCTAAACTATTTTTCAGAAACAACTTGATAAATGTAGATGCATGCATGCGAGAATATAGAAGGAATTTTACTAAAATAAGCATACATACATAACACGATGATTAGTAACAAAATTAAAAAATAAAATGCAAAATATGAAATATAAAATATTAATACAAAACATAAATCAGTGACAGTCTTCCTCCGCTGTGTGCATGCTCCTGAAGGGTTATCCTCTTTTGCTCACCTTAGTACCCACTTTATATCCTTATATTCCTCATTGCCAAGGGTCGCTTCCCTTAGATTCCATATGGTTCGAAGATCCTGAGCAATTCCTAGAAACACTGTCTACAAAAAAAAAAAATATATAAGTACAAATGTACAATGCAGTTATACAATAAAAAAGAGAGAGATATAAGGATACTTACAAAACAATGATCTTGATTGTCTTCCTAGTTAGGTCTAGGTGTCTGGTGCAGCATGTTAATATGTCACATAGGGGGGGCCTCTAGCTGGGGACAAGACATATAGATGAAAGAATAATGTAACATGTTTGATGAAGAACACGATCGATGAGTACCGAGAAGGAAAGGTCCCTAAAAAGAAAAATGGAGAGTGAAATGTTGGGGGGATAGGAGAGAGAGCGTCGGGAAGAAGAGGATATGGGGAGGGAGGGTCGGGTTCTACAGAGAAGGGGTGGTTAAGAGGGATAATTTTGCAAGGGTAGGGGTTTTAATTGTAAAGTAGAGGTCCTAATAGCAACTCCTTTTAGACCAAAATTAAGTCATATTTCCAAATTGACTCCCTCCTTACGTTGATTTTTCTTTTGACTAGCATGTCCTATAATTGCTTCAGCTTCACCCAATGCTCTCTAAAACGTGCTTAATTTGAATTTAAAATCAACACGGATGGGTCCCTTGCTTCTCTCTGTTTCAATCGTCACACTGAAATGAGGGGAAAAATAGGTGCAAGGAATTAAATAAAAATAATAAGATAGGTTTAATACTCAATTTAGTCTATTTATTTTTTGACTATGTAATTGGATTTCTTAATTTTCTAATTTTACCTAATTTGAGCCTCTATGTTACCTCCCCAGATGTTATACTTAGCAGTTTTTTTTTATAGGAAAGTTATAATCATGTTATATTCGGTAAGATATTTTAATTAGTTTTTAATTTTTCTATTAGTTGAAAAGTTTATTTGGTTGTTTAGTAAATAATTTTTTTTTAATAATTTTTAAAACGTTACTTGAAGTAGTGTTTATTAAAATGATAGTTTCTATTTTTTTATATTTTTTTTCATTTTTATCATTGATATATTTATTCATTTTCTTTGTTATCTTTTTTAAAATAAATCATAGTATTATTATTTTATTATCATTTTATACTTTCAACTACTTCAACAGTTAGTTTTACCAAACAATTTTAATTTAATAAGTTAGTTTTTCTTTCAATTACTAGATAGTTTTTCAACTTTTAATTATTAACTAACTTTTTAGCTTCCAATTATCTTTTGAGCTCGTTTTGTACAACATAACAAAAATATTTTTTTTTGTTTTTAATAACTTGTTCATAACTATAATTGTATTTATTATTATTATTATTATTATTATTATTATTATTATTATTATTATTATTTGTGAATGGGTGTAAGTTTCCTCTTTTGTTGAGGGGGCAACAATGCACATGCACCAACACAAATCCCCTTTGTACTTACACGTCCAACTGAATGAGTTGTAGGTGTGGCATGAACAACTAAGTTGCCTCCGAACAACTGCATGCTCAGAGCAATAATTTGTGCAATAAGCTTCGATGTCAAGTAGGCCCCAAGCAAGGTTGTGTCTAAGGCAAGGCAATTAATGCCTTCGCCTTGGTGTGTTGTTTATTTGATCCATTGGAATAAAAGATGGTAAGAAATTTACATCACTCACACACTTTATTCGACCAATTGAGTTAGATCCCTTGGTGTATTGTTTGTGTTTAATTAGTTTCATTAGTGAAGACCATTATTGTACACACCTCAAAGCAAGGGGACACCTTAAGTATCCCTATTCCTTAGCTAGTACTAGTACTTTTTGTAAATTCTAAGGGTTCCTGATATTAACAATTATAGGAAATCAGTAGGATCTTGAAATATATAATTCCCACAAATAATAGATAAACATTGTATACCTTTCTGGATAGTGAGACCTCTCTCTGGTGCATTTTGATTCCTTGAAAGATGAGTGAAACAATATTCTACTCCCTTGGTTGTTCTTTTTGTCCCCTTTACATTCATGATGGCTAGGGGTTTTGAGATAACACTTTTAGGTCAGGAAAGGGATCTTATTTCACGTTAGTGAGTATTAACCCGTTTATAACCACTACTCCCATCAAATAGTAATTATTTCTAGAAATTTCTCCAATTTAACCCAATTACAATTTAGTCCTTAATTATTAATTATTTATTTTCTAGTCCCTACATAAGTTACATGTCTCTCACATGAGACATTAATTCTTACATTCTCTCACTTGGCTCATGTGACATTACTAAACATTACAGACTAAATAAATAAATAGATTAAACTAACACGATGCGCATTAAAATGACTAAATCATTCTATACATTGGGTACATCATAATTTCATGATTAAGAATAAGAACCAATTCGAGTCATGACGGTTGTACATCAGTCTCTTCCATGTACTACAAATTAGCCTTCTTTTTAATATGACCATTAGTTAGGAGTACATAATTGGTCCAACAAAATGTTTTTATTCAAGACAAAACCTGTTACATTACTCTAATACAAATATGCATGCAAACATTGAGAATGGGTAATAAGAAACATATCATAAATGAGCCCAAAGTGTCAATAAATTGCATAAGGTAAATTATATTTAATAATCATCAATAACAACTAGTATGGGGCCCTGCATACGCATGGGCCGTGTGTTTTTTTTTGTTTTTTTATTTGAATAATTTTAACATATAGAAAGGAAAATAAATATATAAATGAATAAACCCAATAAATAAAGAAATTAACATTGCAAATAAAATAAGTTCATTAGACACAATCTACAAACGTCAAACGGTCATAGACAGAATTTGTATTATTAGACTTTAGTAACATAGACCCTATTGTTGTTGGCACATTTGAAATCAAATTGAAGAGTTATGTTCTTCAAAATGTTGTTGGTTGTGCAAAATTCCTTCCATCCTTTAGCAATCTTAACAGTTTTCCTGTGGGTGTAGTGAATATTCAATCTACAGTGGATTCCATTTTCATTGTTGTTGAAAAATACGATAAGTGAGTATAATTTCCACACCTTTAACACGTCTATAATATCCTTTGGTAGGCTGAAAAATGGTATTTGTGGAATGAGAAGGAAAAATGTTAGAAGTAAACAAATTTGAAAGGAAAATGAAATGGTCTAAATATGAAATAAGGTAAAATCAAACCAATTGACTTCCTCAGGCATTATAATTAGTGAGTGTAACTTTCCATTGTATTTTGTCCTGGACATTCGATTCTACAGGGGGTGTTATTTGTTGATTTTGTTGCAGTTGAACAAGTTGTGAGATGTCTTTTGTCACCTGTTCTTGCTTGAAAATTGTGATATTGAAGACTGAGTTTTCTTTGTGTTTACCCAAATAACGAAAGTAAATGGAGTGATTTACTATCATTTTGTAGTAACGACAGAATTCTTTCTAGCCAACCGTTAATCATTGGTCATGACAGTTAACTTCGAAGAAGATAAATGAAAGAAATTGTTTCCTTGAATAATTCATTAAGCACCATTCGCTTATATACAAGATTACAAGCTAAAGATATATATGCTAAAGATATGGCTAAAGATAAATCTAATAGATATAACAACTATAAAACTAAAGATAAGCCTAATAGCTAAAGATATAATTAAAGATAAATCTAATAGATATAACAACTATATAAAATCAGAATATATTATCATATCTTCTAACACATCCCCGCAGTTGAAGCGGGAGGTCGACGGACACTAAGACTGTCTCGAAAATCCTCAAATAACACCAAAGGAAGTCCTTTGGTAAATATGTCTGCAATTTGATAACGAGACGGGACATGTAAAACTCAAACTTGACCACGAGCAACCTTTTCACGAACAAAATGTATATCCATCTCAATGTGTTAGGTGCGTTGATGTTGAACTGGATTATTCGCAGTATATATCGCACTCACATTATCACAATAAACCAATGTAGCCTACTGGATCAAACAATGAAGCTCCAAAAGCAGATTTCGCAACCAACATGACTCTGAAACTACATTGGCAGCCCCTTGGTATTCTGCCTCTACACTAGATCTAGACAAAGTAGCATGTCGTTTAGCTGACCAAGGGATCAAATTATTACCAAGAAATACACAATACCCAGAAGTAGACCGTCTCGTATCCGAGCATCCACCCCAATCAGCATCCGTATAAGAAACAAGAGTGGATGTAGATGATGGATAAAGATAAAGACCATGGTCTATAGTACCCTGAATGTAGCGCAATATGCGCTTGAGAGCGTGCATGTGCTCATCCTTTGGGTCATGCATGAATAAGCACACCTGTTGCACTGCATATGTAATGTCAGGTCTGGTAAAAGTAAGGTATTGTAGAGCCCCAGCAAGGCTCCTGCAGAGAGTCGAATCCTCAAATGAAGTGTTTGATGTAGCACTAAGCTTTGGTTTAGTATCAACAGGGGTAAGTGATGACTTACAAGAAGACATGCCAGCATGATCAATAATCTCCATGGCATATTTCTTTTGAGATAAAAACAAACCACCTGCATGATGAGTTACAGTAATGCCCAAAAAATAGTTCAACTTTCTCAAGTCCTTCATAGCAAATTCTGAGCTAAGAAGGGTAATAATGGACTTACTAAGCTCATCAGAGGAAGCAGTCAAAATGATGTCATCCATATATAACAAAATATAAGCCATAGAAGTACCTTGTCGATAAATGAAAAGAGAATGATCCGAAGTGCTATGAGAGAACCCGAGTGTATGAACAAAATCAACAAATCTCTTATACCAAGCCTGCGGTGCCTGTTTAAGCCCGTATAGAGACTTCTTTAATAGACAAACATGATTAGGTTTTTGCGGGTCCCTAAAACCCATAGGCCGATCCATGTAGACAGTCTCATTAAGTTCACCATGTAAGAAGGAATTTTTGACGTCAAGTTGATGAATGGGCCATGCCTTAGACAAAGCCAGACTCAGAACTGTGCGAATAGTTGCTGGTTTGACCACCGGACTAAATGTGTCACCACAATCTACGCCAACCTGTTGAGTTTTGCCATCACCTACAAGACAGGCTTTATGCCTCTCAAAAGAACCATCAAATTTTTCTTTATGAGCAAAAATCCACAATGACTGAATTACATTAACATCAAGTGGACGGGGCACCAACTCCCACGTCTTATTTTTAATAAGAGCATCAAATTCATCATCCATAGCCTTTTTCCAATTCGGGTCCTGAAGGGCCAACACGGGGTTACGTGGCAGAGGGGATTTAGCAACAATGGTATGAAGATTAAAGATCTTCTTTGGCTTAACTATCCAATGTTGGCTATGTGTAACAGCCCGAGGAGGTGGGCTAGGACGTGAAGAAGGGGCTGGACTAGGAGGAAGGGAAGCAATCGCTGGACAATTCATACAATTAACAATATTCTTCTTTGGCTCAATGGTTGGGCCGGTTACAATATTAGGGAAGTTGGGCCTGAATGGAACTAGACTAGGAGTTTGAGCATTAGGAGTAGTGGATTGAGACACTAAATGGTGGACCACGTATGGGTTTGGGCCATCATCTAAGAAATCATAAGTCTGAATATGAGGAGTATGTATTTTAGCAAATGAAAATTATGTCTCATCGAAAATGACATGACGACTTATAATTATTTTCCCAGAAGATAAGTCATAGCATTTATAACCATGATGATTCGAAGGATATCCCAAAAAAACACATGGAGTAGAGCGGGGTTGAAGTTTATTTATGGTAGTGGAAGAAAATAGAGGATAACATAAACACCCAAAAATTCGAAGATGAGAATAAGTCGGATCCTTATGATAAAGAACCCTAAGAGGGGATTTATAGTTTAATAACTTATGAGGAAGAATATTGAGAAGGTAAGTTTCCATTTGCAAGGCATGATGCCAAAAGGAAGGAGGTAATGACGCATGGGCAAGTGAAGTACAAACAATATTGTTAATTGTATGAATTGTCCTTTCGGCTTTCCCATTTTGAGGAGAGGTATCAGGACAAGACAATCGGAAATAAATATCATTCACTTTACAAAAATCCCAAAAAGGCTTATTATCAAACTCTTTACCATTATCACATTGTATATTCTTTACTTCCCGTTCAAATTGAGTTCGGATGAAAGTTCTAAAATTTATGAATGTGGAATAAGCATCTGATTTGTTTGACAAAGGAAAAGTCCACAAAAATTTAGAATAATCATCTAACAACAAGATATAATATCGGTGCCCTGAGGAACTCAAAACAGGTGATGTCCAAAGATCAGTGTGAACAATATCAAATGGCATAAGAGTATGAGAATGTGACAAAACAAAAGGTAACTTAATATGTTTTCCAAGAGAACATGAATGACAAATACGAGAATCTCTAATTTGATTACATTCAATAAATTTATTCTTCCTAAGAGAATGCAAGATAGATACTCCCGGGTGTTCCAACCGGTCATGCCAAAGAGAAGGAGCTAAGGCAGCAAAAGTAGAGGAAGAAGTGGCTGGAGTGGTGGACTCGGTGATAGGATAAAGCGCGCCCCGACCCTCACACCTCATTAGAGGCATCCCTGTCTGAAAATCCTTCACAGAAAACCCAAAGGAATCAAATTCAACAGTCACAGAGTTATCAGTGGTAAATTTTCTAACCGATACTAAGTTTTTGATTAGTTTAGGAGCATGAAGGACATTTTTCAAGGCTAAAGGAGGATGTGGGGAAGGCAAGTTAGTTTGACCATAACCACGAATAGGAATTGATTGACCATTACCAACAGTGATACCACGATGATTGCTCATATTAAAATAAGACGTGAGATTACCTGAGGTGGATGTCATATGAGAGGTGGCACCAGTGTCCATATACCAATTCAAATCCGGAGAAGTAATACCAAGGGTGTGCATTGCAGCCTCGATGTCTGTTAGAGTAGGAGTTGTGGCTGTGTATGCCTGCTGAGGTCTGGACCCAAGAATATCGGGCTGTTGGCGCGGAGGTTGCTGATAATTGGGCCTGGCCCATGGAGCAGCTAGGTATGGACAAGGAGGAACGGCCCACTGCATCCATGGCCAAGGCCATTATTGACCTGCAGGCCAGGGGTTGTTCTAGGGCTGCTGCTGTCCACCCCCGCGATTGTTGCCACCGCCACCTTTACCCCTGCCATCAGAGCCTCCCTTGCCAGCGCCTGAGTTATCACAACCACCAGTGTTGTTGAGATTCTTTCTAGAATTTTCACAGTTTGAATACCGTTTTCCACCATTATTTGTGCGGCGTGCTGATGAATGATCAGACATCTCTTGAGATTTATCCGAGTCATGAGCCACCATGGCAGAGGACGAGGTCTGAGTCGCCTTCTTGAGGCTGGATTCTTTAAGAACAAGCATCGACCGTGCTTGATAAAAATGAGGCAAGGGATCACTTTGACAGATGAGTGTGGCCACTCCCTTGTAGGGTTCAGTGAGACCGGACATCAATTGCAGAACCAACCTATTGTTATCGACCGGAAAGCCGACGTTCTTGAGTTGATCCGACAATGACTTGAAATGTTGATAGTAAGCAGAGACACTTGAAAAGGCCTCCATGGTTGTGTGGGTGAAATCATACTCAAGTGTAACGGCACGAGAGTGTTTGTTATCTTGGAATATATCATGCAACCTATTCCAAGCCTCCATTGTCGTGGTGTCAAGTTCAAGAATAGTATGTAAAAAATCATGAGAAATGGTGGCATAAATCCATTGTAGAACGGTGGTGTCTAGTGTCAACCAGAGTTCTGTCTCCTCCTCCATTGGTGGCGCCTTCTGCTTACCATCCCGCGAAGGAATTATATGATCAATTACCCTATGGGATCGTGCGTGAATTTTGAAAATTTTAGCCCATGTCGCATATTGGACATTTTCCATCTCAAGAATGATAGGGACATGATTCTTGATGTTGGATACAACAAGAGTAGGGTGAAAGGTAGATTTTGAGTCCGACATGGTGATGGAGAAGAAGGGGAGAAAAAGAAGAAGAAGAAATGGGCTGAACGGCGCTAGGGTCTGTGTGCGAAAGGTTGAGGAAGGTTCAAAAATCTTTCCCTAAGCAATCTGATACCATGAAAGAAATTGTTTCCTTGAATAATTCATTAAGCACCATTCGCTTATATACAAGATTACAAGCTAAAGATATATAAGCTAAAGATATGGCTAAAGATAAATCTAATAGATATAACAACTATAAAACTGAAGATAAGCCTAATAGCTAAAGATATAATTAACGATAAATCTAATAGATATAACAACTATATAAAATCAGAATATATTATCATATCTTCTAACAATAAAGTTTTCTTTTTTGTTAAAATCCATCAGGTGCCATAGTTGCGTTAGTTCACTTCCATAACGTCTCTAAAATGATGAATCAACCAAACCATAACATTGAAATGGAGAAGATGTCACGAGATATAAGATAAAGCAGGATGAAACAAAATGGTAAATTAGAAAATTCAACTGAGACAAAAATGGTATGGGTATGGTTGCACATACCTTTGACTGATCATTGTCGATGGTGAAAGACGATTTCAGGGTTGCTTGCAAAATCTTGGCTGAATCAACCATTGTATGGATTGTGGAAGAGTACAATCTTCGTTATTGTTATATATCTTACTTCTGTTTTTTGTGATAGTAAAGAGTAATGAACATTAATTTTTGAAGGTAGATGAGTGGGTGAAATGGTTGAGATTTTTTAAACTGGAGAATTAAATCCTATTATGGTTGAAACCAAAGCAAACATAGAGGCATCAATAAAATAGGTGTACGTTGGAAATTGCCAACCTAATACAATGGCTCTTTGACAATTGGAATTTGACTGAGTTAGTGTGGAACTAAGTTAGTGCGGAATATGATTGGGTTAAGATTTTAGTTAGGCCTTGCTCGTGGGGTGAAATAGGAGATGAGAAAGAGTTAATAATTTGACACCAACAGTTTAGGTGGGCTTGTATTGGGAGAGTGAAAGAGCATATTGTAAACATGAAAGGTTGTTGTAATACATAATAGGAGCAATATTTTAGCAGTGTAAATATGAAATCAAGTATGGTATCACATAATAAAGATTTTATTTGTGTCATGATCACCAGACTGTGCTTAATGGAGAAAAGGGTGCTGGAAAGTTACAGGAACAAAATAAAAGAACAATTATCTATCAGAAAAAATATCAAAGGATAACTAACTGAAAGAATAAGCAAAGAAAGCACGCACCCCATGATTTGTTGTGGATTTTTTTAATTTTTTTAATAGATTTATTTATTATTCCCCTTTCCACACTTAAGGAGGAAAAAAACAAACAGAGATAAGAAGAAGACTGAGTAAAGGAAAAGGGAAGAAGAAGAAAAAGAATAAAAGAGAAGAGAAACGAGGTACTCTGGATGAAGGATGAAAAAGAAAATCATATAAAAAATGAGAAAATGTGAGAAGAGATTAAAGAGGAACAGTAATCTTGAATTTTAAAAAAAATAGCCCAAGAGGAAAGACACACAAAATTTGTCTAAAATCTCCTTCAAATACAACAACCTTCCCCCAAAAAAACTTTTGGCTCATTGCTCTTAGTTTTCATGATGTCTCTCAATGATTTATCAAGAGCCTAAAAATAGAATTTATGGGCCATGGGAGCTTTATCCAAAATAATTAATTTTTTTTCATTTTTAACAGAGCTGCAAGATCGCTTCCTGGATGGATATTGCAGACAAAATTATCTAATGTAGGGATGGGAATTTTTAATCTTGAATGAGTAGTTTGACCACCAGGTAACAACAGGGAAGCTATACTGCTAGATGCTACATTTAAGACAATATGGTGTTGTGCATGTAATGCAATTGGCAAAGTTTTCCACATGAATGTTTTGCTTGTTCCACCATAGCCATACAAAAAATACATCCCACCTTTGTTGTTGTGTACAACACCCATGATCTTTTGAAAAATCTCCATTTGTTCACTTGTTGAAAAAAAAACTATAGCATAATGAGTTATTGTGATTTATAGGATGTGATCATTTTTGTAAACAATGGTTGGTATAACTGTCAGTGATTGAAAATACTTCTCAAATTGGAGCTGCATATCAACCACATTATAGTCCAAATCTGCATAAATGAGCCTATTGCTAAATTGGGCAATAACATAATTATTAGGAGAAGGTAAGGAAAAGAACTATTTTAAACTCTTTTTTTGTTCAGTAGTTTCACTATTTCAATTAAGGTGAGATTCTGCAATTCCATTTGTGTGTGTGGCAAGTCTATCAAATAAATTAACAAGATTCAGATTTGAAGTATGAGATAATGTGTTGTAGAGCATTAAGAGGGAGTGTATACCTGGAATATGCAATACTCTTCTTTGTTCAAATAGAATGCCATCTGATAGCCATTCCCAAGTTTGTGCCCAAACATTTTTAGGGTTGTTGATGTTGCTTGATAATAACATTGTCACAAATAATTTCCTTAGAAAGTATCCTGAATCCCAGTCTTTAGCTTCTCTGATTTCCTATGGCAAAGCATGCCTCCTTAAAAGTAGAGTAAACAATATTTGCAACAGTGTGTATTTCCTCATAAGTCATTGGACCTTTTGAAACAATCAACATGATCCTTAGATAGAAAAGTTCTTGAGTTCTTGGGGGAACCCAAATTAGTCTACCTATAATGTTTCCTTTTTTCCTACGTCTCTAAATGAAATCATTGGTCATAGGTTAAACTTTGTTTGCTTCTATCTATGAAGTAAACATCGATTGACCAACACTTTCTTTAGAGAGCACATCTTGAACATTTGCATCATCATGGAAGTAGATTGGTTATTGACCTGGAAGAAGGAAAAATAGCTTTTCAACTACTGGATTTCTACCATGAATTGGAAATGCAAAAATCTGACAACAAGCTTCACATGGTGATATATACCTGCAGTCAAGATAGTGTTGAATCTCATCAGCATTACGAATCGTATTTGACATGCTTTCACTTGAAGGATGAATCATTGTAGTGATATGATCATAGCCTTTATTAATGTATTTAAATAAGTATTTAATATAGATACTCTGGTTGCACCATTCAATATTAATGTGATCTTGGTACCTCAACAACAACCATGGATTATAAGGAACGATACTATGATTATCAATAGAGACACCACCTTTAATCAATGTTTGCCCATTGTCTATTCTTTTGTATTTTGAAAATCCACCTTATTCAATAATTGTTTGTTGTTGGAATTTTTTTAAGGTAGTACCTAGAACATCTTCCATTCTTCATGCATGGAGAAGATCTATTGGCTGATCCACAAGGACCGTGGATCATGTGAGTTTTTACCAAATCATGCAAGTGTTTATCGAATTAAGGACATGGTGTCTCCATAGAAATTTTTCTATCAATATCATTAAGTGTTGGATATTTGTACGCTAGATGCAAGAGCAAAAGTAGATGTGCATACGACAATCCATGTTTCTGGAATTCTATTGTATACATGTCTATAGCAAAAAAAAAAAAAGAATTGATTATTGAAAAGGTGTGGTGTTATAATGGACAACTGCAATGATTGATGTTCATAATAAACTTGAATTCAAGAAAACTAAGCTCACATGCAATAACTTTGCCTAACTTGTTTTTCTTGGTCAAATATGTCAATAGTTGTTCAAATTTAATTCTAAATACTCTAACAACAATGGCAAGTCTATCAACAATAGTTAAATTCATTGATGATAGTATATTTTGCACTTCAGGCCAATTTGGATTACTTGTGAAAGTGAGAAAGAGGTCTGGGAGACCAACATTGTTGCAGATTGTCATTCCATCAAAATACAACTGATCCATGTATCTTTGCCCGCCAACAAAAGATGAAGGTAATATAACTCGCTTACCTTTATTTGACCCTTGTCTCTTTCATGATTATTAGATGTGTGGTTGAGGTTGTCATATTTGTCAACTCTCAATTTAGACTAATTCATTCTTATGACAGCAAGTTGTTCTAACCCAACCATAGTGCAACCATCAACTAAAAATTGTTGGAATAGTCTCCTTGATCTAAACAATGTTTGTGCTTCATTTTCTCTTGACTGGATCCTGAAACAAAGTCATTCTCTTATTGTCAATTTATTCTTATTGCTACCATTGAAGCAATGTTTAGTCCTATAAAGAACATCAAGTCGGTACCCTTCCTCCCCATAAAGAAAAAGAAGTGGATACTGGTAAGCCAAGTAACTCGGGTTTAGGTCATCAATTCGTTGTAGCTTGCTAGCCTAAGTTTCCAAAATTATATCTCTTTTGGATGCAGAATCAAAATCATCAGGAATTACTGCAACAACCTCAAATACATGGGGTATGTTGTAGATCCTTCCATCCTGTGATCTGTTGGACATAAGCCTTAATTTTAGATCACAAACTAATTTATCCCTCAATCTATCTTTAGCCATACGAAAAGATTTTGCATAAATATTATGTTCATCCAACATATTTGTTAATCTGATAATAGTTTCTTCATTTATATGTTTGTGGTTGGTCCTATAATTGCAAAGAGTCATTAAATTGTAAGTGGAATTAATACTGGACAATTATTTATAGTAAGAATATTTAAAACATGATAATGATCCCACCCTACTAAGAGAATTTTGTTACTGATTTCATTCTTTGGATCATAAATGTATAGTTGTGCATACTTCGGGGATTTTCCTTTTGTTGACAACAAGCTACCAATTCTATGATAGGTCTGACCCTGGATGCAAATTATTGGTGGGCCTTTATTGCCCACCACTGAATCATCAAATTTTTCTCTAGGTGAAGTGAAAGAAAACATCATATTGTATAGAGGGATGTTCTTCTGATAATTCCTACTATCGATCGCTTTGCTGTCACACAGTAGATGTTGGAGAAATGGTAGAGGTGGTTTCAAGAATGGTAGTTGAACCTTTCCATTGCCACAACATAGTTGGAATTTTGGGTTTGCGGTGTCTCTATGCCTATGATTCCTTTCTTGATACCACATGTGTGCACTACAGTAAGTACATTGTACGAGTGGTTTTCCTTTGTCAAAATATCCTATCAAATTTGTTTTTAAAATGTACTTCTCATCAATTATAAAAAATTTCACAAAGAGCATATTTAAAAAAAGGACTTAAAAGATTAGCAGTTAAACAATAAATGGTGAATATAACCTTCTTCACTGTTAAATGGTTCATCTTCATCAAAGCTTGAAGCTGAAACATACTTGAATCCTAATATATGATAAAAACCATAGTCGGGTGAAGCATTAAGACAACGTGTTTACATATGGAACATTGTTTTGGTTACCTGCATTAAGTTGTTGCTAAATAATAGAACCATTATGGTGTGTAGTTGAGATGTTGAGCCCTGAACATTATGATAGAAATTGAATTGATCAATGAGTTCAAACCTCTTGTTCAAGTCAAGAGGCTGTAGGTGTACTGTCTTAAAGGAAGTTCACTACTACAAGAAAATGTTGGAACTGATATGCGTTATAGGAGTACTATTTGGTTGGATCACATGGAATGAGGATTCTTAAAGATGTGAGAATTTTCTCTCAGCATGTTTTTTTCTTTTATTCATCTTACATCTTTGTTTTATCCTTACTTCAGCTGCAACATGTTTTTTGTCTTTGTTTGTACCCTCTATTATTATGTGCTCTAAAGTAGGTTCATCTTCTTCATTGTTACATGATTCGTCCTCATAAGAACTTCAAGTTAAGGCATAGCTGAATTCTAATATATCATACAACAAAAATAAGATAGAGTATTAAAACAAAATGGTTAAATATTTCAGAATCTTATCGTTACCTGTGGAATGTTGTGGCTGAATAGCAAATTCAATATGCTATACTAATTGAGATGTTGAACCCCCAATATCATGACACAAATCTAATTGATCAGTTATTTATCCAAATTTTTTGCTTAAGTCAATAGGCTGAACACTGAGTATGGTTGTAGAACTTCCCTACCGCAACAGAGTGCTAGAAGGATATGTGTTATAGGAGTATTGATTGGTTGCATAATTTGGGAAAAGGATTGTTGACATTGTAAGTGCTTTGTTTCAATATATTTTTTTAACAAAAGTTTTCTTTTGATCCTTGCTTGAAATGCAACGTCCTTATTTGGTCCATTTTCATTTTCCATTACTATTTGTTTGAAAACATAGTGCAAGGTGGTGTAATGTAAAAATAGAGTTATAGCTGAGTAGTACAATTGATGTTAAATCAAATGTTTCAATCGCACATCTTTTGAGACTAATTGGTCCTAGTGCACTTGTTCGACGACTAAGTTAATATGCTTTGATTGATCAGTCATGTTTACTAGGAGTATATGATCTATTGAAAGTGATTATTTGTGGAGATGTTTTTTTGTCACTCGCATAACATCAAGAAAATTAACTATGGGTTAATATAAAAAATATGGCTACCATTGTATGAAAATGAGAGTCAATTGGATTAGTTGAATTGAAATAAAATAAGATGACAGTCGAACTTCTTAATTGGATATACTTTTTCGTTTAGTGCTTCATTTGTAAGGAGAATTACTTCGTTCAAAAGACATAATCAAATTTCATTTATCCTCCATACTGGTGGTGAATTAAAGTTGATATATGTAGGTAAACTCTGGCCTGATGTGAGGTAAACTCTAGAAATTTAACAAACGTATCAAAAATAACATTTGACACCAACAACAAAATAACATTTGTCAAATAGTTTGTTCAACAAAAAACATCAGTGAGAATTACATGATAATTTACACCAAACAAAAGACATAATTTCCCTAACATGTTCTTCATTCATTCTTAATGTGTTTTGGTAATTTTGTAGCAGATAACTGTGCACATGGAGCTTCTTCAGATGGTTGGTTGCCATGTGATAACTCCGAAGATAATCTTTTTGTTGGTGTAAGTATTGTATCTTGATCTGGATCATGATCAATTATACTTGATAAGGATTGTTGTGGCAATAAAAAATGAGTAATCATACTCCCAACTTATTGATAACCATACAATTAGAAAACAATAGCATTTTCACTTACTTGATCAAACCGTCTAAGATCTTTAATTTGAGATAACTCTAATTGACTTGCCTGAGTTTTATAACATGATGGCTTAGTAATCTTAGCTACACCCTATTGAGAAATCAGGAAACAGACACAACAGTATTAGAGAATGAATATACTAAGAAAGAATAAATTAAAATTGTATTTAAAAGTAAATACACAAAGAAAGAACAAATAAAAAAATTGAAGAGCATTGAAATTTCAAAAACCTCTTAAGCATATATTTACTTTGTGATAGTTTTAATAATATCAGCATGATTTAACATCACCACAGAAGAGGAATTGAATTTGTGCTGGTACTTGCACCGTAATGCAACGATTAGACAAAGCATTTTATTAAGAGAACGAGGAAAGTGTTTAGGTCCACCTTCTCCAGTCTGAAATAGATGGTTAGAATGAAAGTTAATAAAATTTATGAAATTGAATAAAAGAAAAGGATACAATTTCTATTCCAAAACTTGCCTGAATCATAATTGTCCTTAGATTTGCAGCGAACATTCCAATCACTTTAGTACAATCACGATACCAAAAAACAAAAGTGGTTGATCCTTTTCTATGGCAAAACATGATCTCCACCCTATACCTGAAATTACACATGAATTAAATAACGTGGTAATAGGGACAAGCGAAAAAATGCACTTTTTTTTATAAAAGACACCTTAGAATAAATTTTTCATTAAATTCCCCGCATGAACATGTGTAAGCCACATATTCATGATCTATTTTTTTAGTGCACCTGCCACATGAATGATAAAATGATCCACCCTTCCAAGCTATCAACTTGGCAGTAGTTCCAATAGTACAAAAATTAGTACCCTGATGAACATCGACACAAAATGCAAGATTTTAAAAACAGAAAAAACTCATGAACAAAATGATATAAAAGGCAGGAAAATAACATGGCACATAATGAGCTAAAAATTTGCACCAAACAGTAACATACATCAGCAGCATCACGAATGTGTGAAAGATTGAGAACCTTGGACTTGTACAAAAAGCGATCAAGCTCTGAAAAGTCAGATCCCTGAGAGTATTGCTCTATACTAAGGAACTAACTGACATTTGATGGTTCACCCAAACATGCAAAACTCAACCTACACACGAATTAATAAAAAAAGTTAAAGATGAAATAAGATTTAATCCTAAATAAGACCATACCTCTCTTTTTAGATGGCAAAATTAAGAACTTCATAATTGATGAGCAACTTTGATCCATACAGTGAGTTAGAGATGGTTAATCCATGAATAGGTGTAACATACCAAAGACTACAAAGGCAGGGGAAAATAAAAAAGTTAAAAACAAATAAAAGGAAAATGGATTCAAACTGTGGCATAATGAAAAAACGACACACCATGAAAGCATACCTTGTGGCGGTTTAACCCTGGCCTGAGTTAATATAATAGCAATAGGACAAAAATCAACAAAAAGCAAATGTCAAACATAGAGAACTAATTACAAGACAAAAATTGAAGCACACATACTTCTTCAAATCTTTAAGGTTAAAATCTACTCTTGCAGCATTCCCATTAGGAAGCTGAAATTTGACCTCCTCCACAACACCAATTACATCAATAGTAAAGGATGTATTAGTATGCATCCAAACATGGAAAATTAAAGAACATAAAACTAATTTGAATAGGACCGAAACCAACTCACCAATCAACATATTAGGATCATAATTGCAATTAATGATGTCTTCAAAAATCTTAAACTCATATGATTTAAGAGGAATTTTAGCAAGATCCACTTGTCTCGAAGTTGTACCACTAGTGAAAAAAAGCTTGAATGGATGTGCACAAACTCTGTACTGGCCATCATTCGGAACAACCCTAAAGTTGTACATATAATGTTTTCCCTTCCTTAAGTTCAGCTTCCTAAGTTTCCAAATCATCTTTCTTAACTATGGCATGGATTCTATCCCTCTAGCACAACAACAAAACAAAGCATAAACCATGTCACATTATTAAACAAAGCAAACGCTAAATCACAACATACCCTTCCATCTGTCAAGACCATTTCAAGGTGCCTAGACTTTTCACACGCCTGGACAAACCACAGGTCACAATCTGAACTGCAAGCTTGAATGTTTATTTGCTATCATTAATAGCTCCAATCATATCAAAACTCTCTGAGACATCTCCTACAACAAAACTTTAATGAGTAAGCATAATAAGGAATGCAAACAATATGTCGCAAAATGCCACCTCAAACACAACAACAGTAACAGACCTTCATTTGACATGTCATATGGACCATGAAAGAACGACACATTCATTTAACAATCAAGTCATACTAAACATTACAGAACAACAAAAGCCAACCAAAAATCCAGAAAGCAACCAAATCCCCAAAAATTACACCTTAATATAGGGAATCAAAACAATAAAAATTAATAAGAATCAATAGACACCATTAGACCCTAAATCCAACACCCAAAACAATAAGACCCAAAACCTAAACCCTAAACATCTAACTTCTAACTCTGGAATCCCAACACCAAATTTCCAAAAAATCAAATCCCAATACCCAACCTCAAAACCCGAAAATAAATTTAGAGCTACATCACAGACAAATAAAGCACAACGCAAAACTAGCTTGCACCGACCAACAAACAAAACGCGAAAATTAATGCCCAATGTTAGAAACCCTAACCCATGTCAAAAATCGAATCCTAACACCCAACATCAAATAGGAACAAATGAAAAACCAATGTCAAAAATCCTAACCCACCCCATTGGCAAAATCGAAGCCCAACACTTAACATCAAACAGTAACAAACAAAAAGAATGAAAGGAAAAAAAATAAACCTCAATGCACCTTCCTCATCGGTTTCATTTGAACAACAACAACATGTCAACTACATAGAGTTTTAACCCAAATGCTTAACCTCTGTCATTTTTAACCCAAGCAAATGGAAATGACAATGAAAAGATGGGTTCAGAGATTGAGAGCAAAAATGAGATATTTTATTTTAAGAACAACACACAACACAACATTGGGCACAAACAAAACAAAGAAATGCAAAGGAGCAAGCCACGTGTCGATGGTGTAGGCAGGGGCAATTTTGAGATTTTGATAGCCTATTTGATTATTAGGATATAATAGATAATGCCCATATTTTCAACATGTTCTATAAATATCTTGGGCGGTAATCCCTTTGTGAAAGGGTTGGCTATCATAAGGTTTGTGCTAATATGTTCTATTGACACTCTTTGTTTCTGAACTTCTTCCTTCACGGCAAAGTACTTCAATTCCATATGCTTAGCACCCATATAGTACTTATCATCCTTGGAGAAAAATACTGTTGCAGAGTTATCACAATACATTTTCAACACCCTAGCAATATTGTCGATAATTTCAAGCCCTGAAATAAGGTTCTGCAGCCAATTATCCTGCATTATAGCCTCAAAACATGCTACAAATTCAACTTTCATGGTAGATGCAACAACAACTGATTGTTTTTGCACTTTTCCACGATACTGCTCCCCCGACTAAATGAAATACATAGCCAAGAGTGGATTTTCTCGTATCCACACATCCAGCAAAGTCTAAGTCTAAATACTCAATCATCTCAAGGGGATCAAACCTCCTATATGTAAGCATCTGATCTTTTGTTCCTTGTAAGTATCTCAGAACCTTCTTTGTAGCTTTCCAATGTTCTATTCCCGGGTTACTTTGATATCTTCCTAACATTCTAGTTGCAAAGTTTATGTCTGGTCGAGTACAAATCTGAGCATACATAATACTCCCAACAATTGATGCATATGGAATTGCTTCCATTTGTTTTCGTTCCATATCATATTTAGGACATTGTGCGAGACTAAATTTGTCTCCTTTATGAATTGGAATATGTGATGTTGAGCATTTTTCCATCCTGAATCTTTCTAGTACTTTATTGATATATGTTTTCTAAGACAAGTCTAACAATCCTTGTGATCTATTTCAAAATATTTCTATCCCTATCACATAGCTTGCCTCACCCATATCTTTCATTTCAAAGTTGCTAGAGAGAAACTTCTTAGTCTCATGAAGAAGACCAAGATCATCAGTTGCAAGCAAGATATCATCAACATACAGAATTAGAAAAATAACTTTACTCTCATTGACCTTCTGATATATACACTGATCAACAATATTTTCCTTAAATCTAAAGGAAACAATGGTATCATTAAACTTCAAATACCATTGGCCAGAAGCTTGCTTAAGACCGTATATTGATTTCTTTAATTTGCACACCATGTGTTCTTTTCTTTTAATTGAGAATCCCATTGGTTGGTCCATATAAAAATTCTCCTCTAAATCTCCATTAAGAAAGACAGTTTTCACATCCATCTGATGTACACTACTAGAAAAATTGCATACTACATTGGTTAATTAGGCCAATCTACATTGGTTTATGACCGTCGTTGTAGGCGCTGTCATAAAAAGGATAGGCTATTTTACATCGGTTCTAGAAAAACCATCGTAGAATATCATAATTATTCTACATCGGTTCTTGAAAGACCGTCGTAGAATGATATTCATTCTAAGACGGTCACGTAGTGTGAACCGCCTTAAAATGGTATGTATTCTACGACGATTATCCTAGAATCGATGTAGAATGCATTGTATTCTACGACGGTCTTCCAAGAACCAATATAGAATGGTACACATTCTAAAACGGTCTTTCACAAGTGACCGTCTTAGAATGAATATCATTCTATGACGGTCTTTCTAGAACCGATGTAGAATGGAATTCTTTTGGGTGTAATTGTTTCTCTCTTATTCTTCTTTCCTTCTACTATTTAACATAGAAATATAGCTCCATACAAACTTATGACTCTTCATAGTCATAAGTTGAAAATGGGAGGTGGGAACATCCACAAATTATAGTAAGACTTGATATTTACATCATGAAATTTATAACGTTCTAACATAACATGTCAATAGTTTAGTAACATGGGTAACATCTATGCACCAAAATGAAATTTACATCATGAAATTTACAAAGGTGAAACTAACCTTTAGTTGAGATATGTGATGTTAGCAAAATTGATGGGAGCCTCAAAGCTTAAAATAAGAAATCCAGGTATTCTCACAGCTTCCTTGTATTGATCAAGATTTCTATATATGTTTGTTCCTGGAATCTTCCCCAACATTATTATTTTCGGCCTCGTAATTATGGAACCAAATTAAACTTTAAAATATAATTAAGTTACTCATTTATATAATTAAGTGTTAATTTTAAAGAACCCTACTTGTATTAGTATAAACAGTCGGTGTTTTAAGTGAGAGGATGAAAAAAGAAGCTGCAATAATGAATTCTTATAAATGTTGCACAGGAGTATATAGCTGACAAATTGATTTGAGAAAATATTTCTTTTTATTTTTTTATTCACTTTTAATTACAAAAAAATATCATATTATTTTTTCATTTTTTGTTTTAAAAAATCATATAAGCAAATAGTAAAAATATCATATTATATTGAATTCTTGAACCATGAACACACACACAACAACCTTTTCAAAATATGACATCATCCCTCCTAGTGCTAAGTTGAATACTTGAATTTATATCAAGATACTTATTCGAATAATTTCTAATGTCAGGAGAATTGCCAAAGCTGCACCTAAAGCTAGATCAAGAAATTTTGGCTGAAAGAAATAGAAGAGTCAGGTGTAAATCAGACAGACAGTAGTATTGGTGATCAACATAAAATTTGTATCCAAATTAGCAGTGGCTCCTACAGTGCACATGTGTAAAGAAAAAAAAGGATAAATGTTTTTAACTGCGTTATGGAATGATCATTCTTTTTTATTTCATATTCTCAACCTTAAAATGATAACACTAAAATACTATATGTAAAAGAATTATTTAAACTAACAAAAAAAGGTATTAGCTACTTTGAATTCTCGGGAATGATTGTGGACAATGATGGCTTGAATATTTGCTCAAGAAGAGTCTCAATGAATGATGAATTGGAGTCTGTTCAAAGGCCAATTAGTATGAAATAGAGCCTAATATTATAAACTGTGAACCTAACTATGCCATTAATCTATGATTGATTAACAAATAACAATACAAAAAAGTTTGATATTTACATGATTGGGTAGGGTTATTGTTATTTTTTCAAGAAATTATTAAGTGAAAAATTAAATATGATTTGTTTTTTTTGGTAAAATTACCGAGAACTGCAGGCCCAAGAGGAGAAGCAACAGACCAACCCATCTAAAGGACTCAGTTTGTTACACAATTCCACTACTCTGCCTAAAATTAGTTTCAACAACCTGTAATTTGAATTTCAATAGTATGTTAGTTTGTTATTCTTTTTGGTGGGAAAAATTATCTTGTATCCGCTTATAAATATGTTATGAATTTCAATGAATAAAAGCGAGAGAATTATCACTTAGCTCCTTTCGTAGCAATAGAATAAAATAGTGTAGAATCCCTAGCAGCTTAACATGTAAAAACTAACAATCAATCAAAGAAGAACAAATTAGTTTACAAAAAAAAAAAAATTATATATATATATAATAGTTTTGAGTAATATTACTCTTCTAATAATATTTTTTATAAATTGTTGTATTGTTTTATAAAGAAAGCATTAAGTGAAAAATTAAATATATTATATATCTTGACAATATAAAATGCATTAATACTTATAATTTTAGAATTTAGAATTATACATGTATTTAATATATTATTAACCTGCTGCTTGGCTGCTACTTTACTCTTTACCTACTAATTTCTTTCAAGAGAAAAAAAAAAATTTAATACACAGTAACGGAGGAGGGAGTAAATGGGAGCAAAGG
This sequence comes from Glycine soja, assembly GCF_004193775.1. Classification (NCBI taxonomy): domain Eukaryota; kingdom Viridiplantae; phylum Streptophyta; class Magnoliopsida; order Fabales; family Fabaceae; genus Glycine; species Glycine soja. The sequence continues at coordinate 36,426,787 of NC_041011.1, forward strand.
TAGGTAGTTATAAAGAAAAATCAAGCATCAATTTTTTTGACAACCTTAAGCATAAAAAATATTAATATTAATATTCCAAAATATTTTGACAACCTTGAGCATAAATTTTTTTAAAAAACAAATAATCACTCCAAAATCTATATCTTATATTATCATCGAGAATAGGTAATTAAGAAAGAAAAAGGACACTTGGGGGCCAAAGCAAAAGTCAGTTTCTTTCTTATTTTTTATTTTATTATTGTGTGGTAATGGAGTTGGGTTCGTAAGGGAAGGCGCACAAAATTGTTAACAACAATTTTGACCTTGTTATCATCTTTTTCATAAAAGTACTATGCAATCAATTTTTTAAAGATATAGAAAGCCATTAGAATTGTTACGACTCTATCTTTTCCAATATAGTTTTGACTCCGTCTTAATTTGATAAATTGATTGCATAATACTTTTAAAAAGAGAAGGAACAACTTTCTATATTGGAAAACCAGGAACTGTACCAACAAAATGAAACAAGGCTAGTGTTAACAACCAAGTATAATTTATGAATAATTAAAAAAAGATACAGTGATGAGCTTTTGTACCTTGGCTTCGATTTCAGCATAGTACTGTCCTAGAGCTATCTGTAGATTTAAAAGATCAATATTTTTAGCATCTATAGTGCTCATACAGTTTGCTAGCTTCTTCTTCAGGTCATTAATGGATGGATCAATATATTGTAAGCATCTATGGTGTGGGCATATTGATTTTGTAAAATCTAATGCAGTTAATATTTAAACAATAATTGGCTCATGTCCTCATATAAGCATTGAAAATAAGAACATGCTGAGTCTTTGAGTTGCATTCTATATACACTAAAAAAGCAGCAACACCAATTTCCTTCTTCAGCTCTTCTCCCTGCCCAACATTAATTAACATTCAAATGTATTTGAAAACAAAATTAAAAAAATTCTATGCCAGCAACAACAAAACAGTTTTTGTTAGAACATGCAAGTGACTTGCCTGAGTAGTAGTTATAGGTGGGACCGCAGGATGATCAATCAAATATTGCCTATCTTCCCTCAAATCTGTAGCCAATTATAAACATCACATAACTATGAAATAACACTTATAGGTAGCTTAAGTAATACCAAAATGTCAAGTAATTTTTATAGTATTAGCTGATACAAAGTTTGGTTCCCACAAGTACAATTGGCACAATTAGGGCATAATGTCATATTATGTTTGGCTGGAATTATACCATATCAAAGCTCAGAGACAAATATAAGATGTATACGTGTAAAATTGGTAGGTGTAAATGTGTCATATGATTGAGGGATAATTAAGAGACTCGGCAAAAAAAACCTTCTTAGAGATATTTTTATAGTTGGCTCTGTTGAGGAGGGAAAATGCCAGCAAAAACACATCTGCTCCTCTATAGCTCAAAGGCCTAAGCCTGTTGTAATCCTACATTAACTGTGCTTCCATCAATCACCATATTTGCACTGAAGTAGTAAAAAATTATTGAAAAAGATAAAATTCATTTTTAATGATATCTAGGTTTTGAGAATTAATCACATTACTTTTAACTATGTATGAGAATACCTTTCATTCACGGAAAAAAGGAAATAATAAGCATTGTTGTGAAGATATATATATTTGACAGAACCTTAGGTATAAAATATAATTTAAAGTCAAGGCATGGTATCAAAATTCCACAAGTGGCATAAAGTTACTACACCTCAATACCTAAAGATAAATGGCATATCCCAGAAATCCTGTGAGAAATTGACTTTAATTTTTTGAGGTCTTAACTCTTAAGAAGAAGCACTTGGCGGTAAAATGGGCCACACATTCAATTCCCTCTTCTTAATACCAATGGTTGGGAACCTTATCCATTGATTTATATAGAAAGTAAGAAATTGTGTTTATTATTAAATAATCCAACTCCACCAAAACCAATTTCAAAACCCAACTTAAAGCAACCAGTATTAATTCTCATAGCTGAATTTTGGATTCCCTTGAAACCAATATTCTTGTGATATGATAAATGGTGAACGTGAACTACACGTCTAAACCTACCGGGAGTAGTACTACTCCTCCACGAGGATAACAATGAATTGGCACACGGTGGTTCCACCGAATAGAATAATATATAACCACTGCTAGGGAAAAATAACATCTTCAATATACAACAAAATTAACTACTTGCTTTATGAAGTTTCAGTTACCACATAAATAAATGTAAATCAGAAAGTACAACAAGGATTGGTGACAATAGTTGTTTTATTTGCGAAAATAAGAAGAAAAAATATCTTACTATGAGAGTGAGAGAAGCAGGGAAGTGAAACAGGAAGCTGCACACTAAGATGAAGATCCATTCAGATAACTATCCTCTTCTGTTTGTCCACCCAATATTACTCTTTCTGTTGCTGCTCCCTTATCACCTTCCCTTCAATATAAAAATATTCAAGCCTGGGTGCCAGTAAAGGCCTTCATCTTAATATGACTGTGATTAGCGTCCGTAGAGGAAGCTGCGGTGGGGAACCTTCGACGCTGCTGGTGATGTTGAGGAGGCGGTGAAAGCCCTCGGGGATGAAGGCGTCAACAAAGAGCCCGCTCTGGGCAGCGAAGAACGCGACATCGGCGGGGAACAACCGGAGGAGCGAGATGAGAAGAAGGCAAAGGAGGGCAGAGAGTTGGGAGAGCAAGGCGGAGACGGAGAGGCATTCTAGAGGGATTGGGGGTTAGGGTTCCTTTGTTGGTTGCGCTGCGCATGGACTATATATAAGGGCTTTTATTTTAATTGAGATGACGACGGTCTTTCATTAAAACGCGTCGTCATTGTTATCACCAACACACATTCTAAGGCGGTTTTTCAATAGGTGATAAAGTATCTTTCATTTATGAAAGCATTTACATCAAAAGGCCCACAAATATTAGTATGCACAATTTTGAGAAGTTGAGTAGTGCTTCTTATTACTCCTTTCTTTGTATATTTTATTTGTTTTCTCTTAATACAACCCATACAAATATTTAGATCCGTAAAATCTAGACTAGGAAGAATTTCATTCTTTATTAATCTTTTCATCCTTTTTCTAGAAAATATGACCTAAACATTTATGCTATGAGAAAACAAATCGTTCATTCACTAAACTAAGTTTAGTGCCAACATTATGATGCATAGTTAAAATAGTTTCAACATACAAACCATCTAATTTCAATTTATATAAACCATCATCGAGAACATCAGTACCAATGAGATTATTATGCTTAAATAAATAACTTCCATTACCAAAATTAAAAGAGTATCCAATAACATCAAGTTAGATAATGAAACTAAATTCCTAGATAAACTAGGTACATAAAGAGTTTTCAGTAAATCTATTCCCCATGAAGACAAACTTCTCATTTGTGATGTTACTAGAGCTTTATGTTACCAGAGCTTTCAATTTATTCCCCATAAAGACGAACTTCTCACTTGGGTTACGGTTTGGATGGTAAGGAATCCTTGCATAGTATTAGAAACATGAGTTGTACATGTAGAATCAATCCACCATGTATTATGGACAACTTTAGTTAAATTTGATTCAAAACATACATGAACATTAAGCTCACCTTTATTTCAATCCTTCTGGAAGTGTCCAAATTTCCCACATAAATGACAATAATTGCTCTTTAATGCCTTCTTCTGGATTTGTACAGAGCTGTCATTGATCTTTAATGACTCTTTGCCTTTTTTGTGCTTCTCCACAAATTTCTTTCCAACTCCTTGATTCCCTTGGTGGCTTACATAATGGACTGAATGACTTCTTTGATTCTTAAGCCTTGTTTCTTCCTGAACTAACATACAGTGTAATTCATGCACATGTCATTTATCTTTCATGGTATTATAGCTTATTTGGAACAAGTTATACTAAGATAGTAATGAGTTTAGAATAAACTGAACAAGTTCTCATGCACAGTCATTCCCAAGGTCTTAAGTCTTGCTATAATATTTGTCATCTCAATTACATACTTATGCATAATATGTGAACCATCAAACTTCATGGTGGTCAGTATACTCATTAATGTCCTAGCAAGAGATTTATCAACTGTTTGAGAGTGCTCTCTCACTAATCCCATAAACTCTTTAGCATTATCAGTCTTAGGGAGAGTTGTCTTAATATTGTCTCCAACAGTCATTCTCATGAACATTAGACTGAGTATGTTAGATCTTTCCTAAGCTTTATAATGAGCTTTCTCTTCATTGCTACTAGCATCAATAATAATAGCAAACTTTTCTTCCAATATAGCAAGATCAAGATCTAAAACACTGAGATGAAATTGGACTTGCTCATTGCATTAAGAAAAATTAAGCCTATTAAAAATTGGCACATATGATACATGCAAATTCAATGGATTGAGAACAAGTACTGCATAATAAAATTTACATAAGTATTTTGAGACGTAAAATAGATGTCATACATATAATTTATTTAGATAACAATCAATGTATATTGATGCTCTCATTGGGTGATACACCAACACAACATACAAACATGATGATGCTAATAAAACTCTTAACATTATTTGACAATTAAATATGCACCAATTAGTAGTACCTACAATTATATTAATTGATTATAAGAACAACTAATTAATCTTTGGGCGATCCATAAATGTCTTATAACAATGAATTTCAATGTACCCATAAATCAATAATCATATAATTTAACATCCATTGTTCTATGAGTAATTGAAATAATCATTAATTTAGAATTAAATAACCTTTTAGATTTGACTACTTTGGTGACTAACAAATTCATCATACATTTAATTTCAAACAAATACACAACTTACATATACTTTTTGCTACCAACAATTTCAAAGCATGCAGGTTAATTTTATTTCATGCCACATACCATTCATTCATATTATAACCAACAAAAAAGACTTTTCTAATCACCTTCGCGTACATGGCAGAGAGACAAGGTTGTGCTTGTGTTGCATTCAAACTGTGAAGCGGATAACTGACGTTTGTCATCTTTTTCCATTACCAGTGGATTGCATTATCGCTTCGTAAGAAAATCAAAATTTGCATTGCGGTACTCAAAATCAAGAAAGCAAGCAATGCACAATTAATTAATTATAACCAAAGAGCAACTCACACACGAAGAGAGGGTTTGCGATTTCTTTCTTTGTCCACTGTACATATCAACGAAACTTATATATCTCACATGCATGGTTTTTCGAAGTTGGTGTGCCCCCTTTGTTTCTTAGGATATTAAAAAGAATCAACACATACTACAAACATTTGGTCGGTGAGGGTACAAGTAGCAGAGATATTATTCCAGAGAAAAGCACACGTAATGGTCATGCATTTCAATCAAAATCTTAAACTACTCTTAAGTGTTTGATATATAGCATATTGTTGTCCACACTTGGCAGCGGAAAAATATATAACAACAAAAAGCATACCATCATAATAATTAACCAATGCAGAAATCCTTAAATTTCATAAGATTCATAAATATTGGAAAGAATCATTTTTAATGAAGAATCATATAATCTTACAATCACGTTCCGGTATTACATATAAATCTTAAAAGTTCTTGAAATTAATAAGTATGGAAAATAATAGGATTTTGAAATATATGATTCTCACAAATAGTAAATAAACACTGTGTATCTTTCTCCACATTGACACTTTTTTTCGGTGCGCTTTGATTCTTAAAAGAAGAGAGAAATAAGATTTCATTCTCTTGACTTTTCTTTCTACTCCTATATTCATGATGATTATGAGTTTTGAGAGGACTTTTTTCTTCAAATAAAAATTAAAAGAAAAAAATACAAGTTAATGGTCTATAGATCTTGTTAATTTGAGTTCTTAAAAAACAATGGAAATGAAATAAGGAGGTTTTATGAATCAACCTTCCTTTGTTTGTTTTTCTGACTTTCCGTAATATTCAAATTTCTCTTCAGTTCAGGGACTTCAGAGGAAATTAATAAACTACTTTTATCTGTTTGCTTTTTAAAAATTTTATTATGAAAAGTTTTTTTATTTAAGAGAAAGCTTGCTTAGTTACATATATACCAAACTAAAACAGGCAATTTCAGCTAGGATTTGGGGAATATAACTCAAATCCTAACTTTGTAAGAGTAGAAGGCCAATCAGGTGAGTTAATCCCTCGTTGGTCCCTTTTTCAAAATTTGAAAAGTTTTAATTTTGTATTTTAATTTAGAGAAACATTTTCTGAGCTAGGGATCTGAGCAATTTTTATTCAGAAGCAATATACTTCAAGCATTCAAGTTTTATGCATTAGATCATGCAGTAATGATAAAAATGCACAAATTAATTAATATTTAAAACCTTTTTTACAAACTGTCTAATAATAATAATTTGAGTAAATAAAAGATTTGAGATACTTGGGATGCCATCTTATCCAAACCTAGCATACAGGCTGACTAGAATTTATATATGTGCTCCACACGAATTTGTCTATATATATATATATATATATATATATATGTCAATTTATAAATATATGACTTTCATAAAGGTAAATATCATCAAGAACATTCAAGCTGGTTAACACTAAACAAAATATAGATCAAAAGAAGGAAAAATAAAATAAAAATGAATTTTGTTTTTAAGTCATTAATTATGCTCCCACATGCATGATACTTCCAACATAAAGATACACCTCATCTATGATGTTAAAGATTATCACTGTCACAATCATCATAATATAAGAATAAATTTAAAAATATATTTATATATAAACACAATCTCCAAATTCAATTATTAACTAATATATTAACTTTATCATCTTTAAAATCATTTTCTCCAAAATCATTTACTAACCCTCGACTCACATAAGAAAAATATCACATATATCACAATTACAATACAACAATTGAATATCACACTATAAAACAAATGACATATATCTATAGAAACTTTTGCCTACAAATTTAAATTATTTTAGGTAAAAGTAAAAAAATATTTATACCTTAATTGTTTGTTGTAGATAAAATTTAAAGATTTATACCTACTATTATTTAGATACGTAAAACTCAAAATAAATTCTACTTACAAATATTTAACTTAGATAAAATCTAAAAAAGTTTTATTTTATATCTTTGTTGTCGGTTAAGTAATGACATTATATTATGTTAGCTTAGCTTACATATAATCACTTAATAGATGATGTGATATCTTGTTAGCTTATCACTACATTAGTTAATAGCAAATAAATTTTTTTAAATATTAGAGATCAAAGGCAAAAAAAAAACTATTAAGGAGAAAAAATAGATTTTTTAATCTATTAGAGAATAAATATAAAATTATTTAATTTGTCAGAGATTAAAATAAAATATCAAAGATTAAAAGTAAAAATATTATTTTATTAGATTTTTAATGCAAAATAAAATTTTATTAGGAAATAACTACACAAATTAAATATTTATTAAAAATAAAAATATATTTAAATCTATTTTAAAAGTAAAAAAATGTTGCTATTGTGATGATTTCACTGCAATTTTGTATTCCACATGATTTTTTTTACCACCAAATCAAACAAATCATTAAACCATTTTCTCAAAGATGGGTCAACCCACGGGGGCTTTATTTTTACGGTTGATCCAATTTGCCAATGCTACGTCTGCACCGCGTTTAGGGTTTAGGGTTTTTGCACTCTCAGCCCATTCGACAAGCGATTACAGCTTCCCGTAGTTGACGGTATCACTCTAAATTAGAATCAAGAAAATTCACTGAAACATCAAAGCATAGTCTTGGCTTAGGTAGTCACGCACGTGTTCTGTTTCATCTTCTTCTTCTTTCAATTCTTTTTGTGAGTGTTTTGAAAGAAGAAGGAACGAATTTCTTTTAAGATAATTTTTTAAGTTTCAAAGATTCTATCTTCCCAGCTTGCTTCATACCTTTTACCCCTTATATATATATAAATATATATATGCTTTGCATTGCAGAACAGGTGAAGAATGGAGATAAGTTTGGGGAAACTCGCATTTGACATTGATTTTCATCCCTCGGATAATCTCGTTGCTGCCGGTCTAATTACCGGTGACCTTCACCTGTATGTTGCTTTGGATTGGAACCACAGCTCGCACGGATTTTATTTTAAGGGTAAAATGTGTTTTTGGTCCCTCAATTTTTGGTCAAATTGGTTTTAGTTCCTATACTTTAAAGACAATGATTTTGGTCCTAATACTTTTTAAGATAATTGTGAACTCTGTTAACTTTGCCCCTCTCTCTAGTATCCTATGTTCCATAAATAAAGACGGATGAAATTCACCAATTGTTGAAAATACATTCACCAAAATCATTATTTTTAAAGTTTATAGGGACTAGAGTCCAATTTTGATTGAAAATTGTGGGACCTAAAATACATTTTATGTTTTATTTAGTTGTTATTATTATTTGTACCTTTTTGTATTTAAGGTAATGATTATACTGAATTGTGTGCGCTGCAGATACCGTTATACTCCTGATAGCACCCCTGTGAGGTATATATTCTGAACCTTTTTGTTTGTGAAATTGTTGGATACGTGAAACTCACATGAATGTTGACTTTACTTTGTTTGCTGAGTGTTGGTTGTTGATTGGTATTTGCTGCTAATTTGTAATCCTGTGTTGCAATTATTGTTTTGGTTTTTGTTTCAGGATGTTGGAAGTTCATGCTCACACTGAGTCCTGCAGGGCTGCTCGATTCATCAATGGTGGACGTGGTAAAGCACTTTATTTTGTATATTATGTTTATGGTTTCATTTAGATGAGTTTGAACTTAAAATGTTTATGGTTTCATTTGGATGAGTTTGAACTTAAATGTTTATTGCTATGTTTGTGTTTTAGCGATCTTGACAGGTTCTCCTGATTGCTCGATACTTGCTACGGATGTGGAAACTGGATCTACAATTGCTCGTCTTGATGATGCTCATGAGTGAGTGGATTTGCCGCAGTTACAGCTTTGTCATAATCTGGGTTACAGAAGAATCACAAGTATCCTCATTGCTTTAGAATTTGTTTGTGTTTTTTGTTGTAATGCAGGGCTGCAGTAAATAGATTGATAAACTTGACTGAGTCAACTGTTGCCTCAGGAGATGATGAAGGTTGTATAAAGGTAACTTTTTTTTTAAGTTCAAATTATTAGCATTTGTATTTGCTCTGAATTCCAGATTATGTTAGGATCTGCATTGATAAATTCTGACATAGATATTCAGTGATTTTTATGATAGTGGATGGTCATAATAGGTTGCTCATTTGTTTTAAAATTTCACAATCTTTGCCCAGCCTATAAATTAATGAAAGCTTAATTAGTCATTCCGACATGACTCATTTGAAAGTGCTATACTCCTAGCAAGCTCAGAAAATATAGTGTCAAACGGTCACTTTCTCATTCTCATCTCACGTATATCTGGAACACAATAACAGTTATTGCAATCAATTCATCTATAATCCCTTTTCCAATGAGAACCATTCCCTGTTTGAATATTGTTTCGTTTATCCTTCTTTTATTTTTTTTCTTCCTTTTCGTCATACATTTTTACTTTTATGTCATCTTTTTGTCATTATTATACTTACAGCCACCCACCATTACTTTTCTGAAGATGGTTGCAATATTGATGCTTTAGAGTTATGGGAAGGCCAGGTGATAGTGCTTTCTCAATGCTTTTTATTTAGCTCTTTCTTCTTGTAGGTATGGGATACCAGAGAGCGTTCTTGTTGCAATTCTTTTAATGCTCATGAAGATTACATTTCAGACATGACTTTCGTTTCTGATGCAATGAAACTGTTGGCTACAAGGTAGCTAATTCTCTAACTTCACCTGCCCCAAAATACCAATGGATAGAAAAGAATTACTTAGTTATCACTAGGTAGTGATTATAAAGATTTTTTTTTTATAACTTTTTTGTGGAGAGGGATGCCATATCAATTTATAATTGATTTGTAATTATAAAAAGCACGATCTGTGTGTTCTCTTACAAATTCATACTTGCATTTAATTAAGATACTATAAGTACAAGATAATCATATATTTCATATTTGAAATTCTTATAGCATTTTTTTGCCTGCAAGTTATTTCTGTATTGATTTATGTTTAATGATAGTAACTTGTTGTGGCTAATAGTAACATGCTGTAGAAATTTTATTAGGGAATTTATGTCCGTTCCTTCACATATGCGGGTTGGATTTTATGAATAAATATGCTTATTTCATATTTGAACTGTTCTGCAATTAGTATTAGCATGTCCAAACCTGGGCTTTAATTTATTACCCTGCCCCCCCCCCCCCCTTTTTATATCCTTGAATAATAACCTTAGTGCTTACCAGTGACAGAGTGACAATTACTAGTTATGATTACTCAGAGGATTTTGTGAGATGAGAGAGAGGGATAGAGAGAGAGAGAGGGATAGGGAGAGTGAGAGAGAGAGGGAGAGACACAGAGAGAGACAGACAGAATGGTAGAGTGAGAAGGAGAGGGAGATGGAGTGACACTGAAAAAACGAGGGGGAGTGACAGAACCTTAACAGGTCATCCAAGGACATGGAGGAGTTAGGAACAAAATGTCAAAACCGAGGTTCGTAAACACTACAATGAGGTTGGTGGGAATAGTCTACGTGACGACAAAGGGGAATGGTCTACGGTGGTCAGAAGAAAGGTAGCTAAGGAAAACAAGAAGGCACCAGTAGAGGAGAGACAAACGCCCATTCGCGAGGCACGAGATAACTCAACTCATCATCACTTCAACTGGAGGAATAAGGGGGATATTACTTCTTATTACTTCACCCATTTCCCTGAAGAAGCAAATGAAGAGCTGCTCTGGAAACATTTCAAATGTTGGGGTGACATGTGTGAAGTCTTCATCGCCAAACGCTGTAATAAGGAGGGTAGAAGGTATGGATTTGTGCGGTTTAAGGGAGTCTCAGACGCAAGAGATTTGGAGGTGAAGCTGGATAACATATTCATTAATGATTATAAGCTGTTTGTCAACTTGCCTCGGTTTGCAAGAACAACAAGGACTCAACAGCCGAAACAGAAAGGTAACCTCGGGGGGAAGTCAAATGAGGAGTTATACAAACCTCGAGTAGAAACCATTACACCACCTCGGAGAACATACGCTGAAGCCACGACCAAGGGAGCTGCTCCAGGTGTCAACATGAGAGGTAAGGCGGCAACACACACCATTTCGATCACACCTATCAAAGACAGGGGCTACTGGTGTAAGGATGGTTGGGTAGGGAAGTTGAAGAAGGTTATGGCGGTGGAGAGTATAGAGGATCGAGTAGCATGGGACTTAGGATATAATATCTGTACTAAGTTCCTCGGCGATGATATGATCCTCCTTATGGGGTTGTCAGAGGAAAAAGCGCATCACATCATCCAAACGGAGAAGAACAATGGAAGTTCATTGTTCTATTCTCTGGAGAGGTGGAGGCCGGGATGCAGGCCACATAATAGGGTCGTTTGGCTGCAAGTATGGGGATTCCCGATAGAGGTGTGGGGCATGGACCACTTTAGGAAAGCCGCTTCCTTCATCGGCGACGTTATCGAACTAGATGACGATACCGAGGACCGACGCAGACTGGACCGAGCCTGTCTACTGGTTCGAATTCCTCTCCCGCTGTCGATATCGAAGGAGATCACCGTTCGCGCCGGTGAGCTTGACTACCAGGTCTGGTTCGTGGAGGAGACAGGGATTGGCGACGTGGTGAACCAGAAGAGCAGCTCTCTGTCCGACGTCTGGTCAGATGAGGTCACGTCGGAGGACGGAGGTATCGCCGGAGATGACGACGATGACATCGACGGTTCTTCCTCGTACTCGCTGGAGCTGCCATCCTCGAACCCGGAATCCCCTCGAAACCACCAGGTAGAAGGCGAATCCAATGGTCATTGCGGACACAGACTGCTGGGTAAAACCCATTCTGATGAAGATCACAGAGATGAGACAGAGACTAGAAAGGAGGGAACCCAGGGCCCTTTTACGGCAAACATTGACCCTGGAATCAGAGAAGCAGAAACGAAAGCAGGGATTGCCTTACCTAAAGAGCCAATTGAGCACAGGTCTCAAGCTGACTCTCGAAAGAAGGGGAATCATTCTAAAGGCAAAAATTTGAACGGTGGAGTAAAAGCATTTGGAGATCAGCCCCCTTATGGGGTATACGTGGAAGACACACTGCTATTGGAACCCCACACACACTTGCACCCCCTACAGACCCAATCAGGTATTGGGCCAAGTGATAGCTTGGGCCCATTGTGGAAAAATGAAGAGAGTAATAAGGATGGCCACACTTCTGTAGCCCAAACCCCTAATGACAAGCCCGAAAAATACTCCAAAGTCTACAAAAGACATAGAGTTTCTCACTCCAAAGCCCCCCAGCTTGAACCCGTGGCAGAAGAACCTCAAGGGCTAGAAGGAGTCAAAGACATGCCCATCACAACTGATATTCAGAATCAAAGTAAAACCCACAAGCAATTGGAAGCAGAAGGGAAATTAAAAAGCAAAATTGTTTGCAACAATCAGGTGTTGGAAGAGGCCCAGCAATTATGGGACTTGGGGACACATATGGGCTTGGAAGTAGACAAATGTCACTCTGATTTTATTCAAAGTTTTGCAGATACGGAGGCCAGGGACAGAAATGAAGCTATGGAGTTGGGAGAGAGGAAAACTTATAGATGAATATTCTCTCCTACAATATTAGAGGGCTAGGTAGAGGCATTAAATGGGCCTCTATTAGGAAACTGGTTGGGAAGCATAAAGTGGATGCTCTGTGCTTGCAAGAAACAAAAAGGGATTCTCTTTCTAAGGCAGATTGTCAGGTTTTATGGGGCTATCCAGATGTTGCATGGGAATGGCAACCTGCTGAGAATACTGTTGGGGGGCTGCTGTGTATTTGGGATAATAACAACTTCCAGGTTGATCTCAGAATCTCTGAAAAAGGATTTATTATGTTGGGTGGGACTTGGTTGGCTGAGATGCAGAGAGTGGTTGTGGTCAATATCTATGCTCCTTGTGATATTGAAGGTAAAAGACAGCTGTGGCATAGCTTGAGTAGAAGGAAATCTCAAATTCAGGATGAATGTTGGTGTCTGGTAGGGGATTTCAATTGTGTTAGGAATCCCTCTGAAAGATTGGGAAGCAACCGCAGCAATTCAGATAATGGCCTAATATCTGAATTCAATGATTGGCTTGCTGCAATGGAGGTTGATGATATTCCTTGTGTGGGTAAACCCTTTACTTGGGTTAGGCCTAATGGTTCCTGCAAAAGCAAACTGGACAGAGTGTGTGTTTCTGATGGCTGGTTGTCCAAATGGTCTGACAACTCCCAATTTAACCTTGAGAGGAATTACTCTGACCACTGTCCTATTATCATGCACTCTAAATGTATTGATTGGGGCCCTAAACCTTTTAAGGTTTATGATGGATGGTTAATGAACAAGCAATTTCAGAAGGTAGTGAGGGATTGTTGGTTAGATTATCAACCTATGGGGTGGGGTGGTTATGCTTTAAAATGCAAGCTTCAACATCTTAAACAGAGGCTGAAAATCTGGAGTAAAGACAACATAGGAGACCTGTGCAGCAAAGTCAAACAGCTTCAACAGAAACTAAATGACTTGGAGAATTCTATGCCAGCTCAACCTTCTGAACAACAAGTCAAGGAGCTCAAGAAAACCCAAGCTGACCTTTGGGAAAAAGCTACTATGCAGGAGTCTATTGTGAGGCAGAAATCAAGATGCAGATGGATCAAAGAGGGGGACAGCAACACATCCTATTTTCATACAGTTATTAATTTGAGGAGGAGGAGAAATGCTTTGAGGGGGATGCAGATTGGTGACACTTGGGTGGAAAATCCTAACATTATAAAGGCTGAAATCCTTCATCATTTTCAAAACAGGTTCAATGAGCCTCACTTGAGCAAACCTAACCTGGATGGGGTTTCATTTAAAAGTCTGACTTCTACTCAGAGAGAAATTATGATTGAACCTTTTAAAGAGGAAGAGATAAGGTGTGCTGTGTGGGCCTGTGGCAATGACAAAAGCCCAGGGTCAGATGGTTTTAATTTCATATTTATTAAGCACTTTTGGAAGGAATTGAAGCCTGAATTCCTAAGTTTTATAGCAGAATTCCATGTGAATACTTCTTATCCCTAAGATTAAGGACCCTCAATCCTTCAATGATTTCAGACCCATTTCCCTCATTGGATGTGTCTACAAAATCATTGCTAAACTTCTGGCTAATAGGCTCAGCAAGGTCATGAACCACCTCATTGATGAAAGGCAAACAGCCTTTGTGAAGGGTAGACAGCTGCTCCATGGTGTTTTAATTGCCAATGAGGTGGTTGAGGAGGCTAGGAGGTCTAAGAGGCCTTGCATGGTGTTCAAAGTGGACTTTGAAAAAGCTTACGACTCAGTGTCTTGGCAATTTCTGTTTTATATGATGAAGGCTGAAATCCTTCATCATTTTCAAAACAGGTTCAATGAGCCTCACTTGAGCAAACCTAACCTGGATGGGGTTTCATTTAAAAGTCTGACTTCTACTCAGAGAGAAATTATGATTGAACCTTTTAAAGAGGAAGAGATAAGGTGTGCTGTGTGGGCCTGTGGCAATGACAAAAGCCCAGGGCCAGATGGTTTTAATTTCATATTTATTAAGCACTTTTGGAAGGAATTGAAGCCTGAATTTCTAAGATTTATAGCAGAATTCCATGTGAATACTTCTTATCCCTAAGATTAAGGACCCTCAATCCTTCAATGATTTCAGACCCATTTCCCTCATTGGATGTGTCTACAAAATCATTGCTAAACTTCTGGCTAATAGGCTCAGCAAGGTCATGAACCACCTCATTGATGAAAGGCAAACAGCCTTTGTGAAGGGTAGACAGCTGCTCCATGGTGTTTTAATTGCCAATGAGGTGGTTGAGGAGGCTAGGAGGTCTAAGAGGCCTTGCATGGTGTTCAAAGTGGACTTTGAAAAAGCTTACGACTCAGTGTCTTGGCAATTTCTGTTTTATATGATGGGAAGAATGGGGTTCCATGATAGATGGATTGGTTGGATTAAGGGGTGCCTCACATCAGCCTCTATATCTATTCTTGTGAATGGAAGCCCTACCTCTGAATTTAAGCCTCAAAGAGGCTTGAGACAAGGGGACCCTTTGGCCCCCTTATTGTTTGTCTTGGTGGCTGAAGGCTTGACAGGAATGATGAGGGAAGCTTCAATCAAAAACTGCTTTCAAAGCTTCTTGGTGGGGAAGCATAAGATCCCAGTGAACATCCTCCAATTTGCTGATGATAGTAGGGCATCTATGTGGTGATGTGCAAGAGGAGGTGGGGCATCTATTTTTCAATTGCAAGAAGATAGTAGGGCTTTGGTGGGAGTCCATGAGTTGGATTCAGGCTAAGGGACCTCTAGCAGTCTCTCCAGTGGACCATTTTCTTCAGTTTTGTGATGGTTTTGGAGCTGTGAGAAATCATAGTACTTGCTGTGGATGGTGGGTTGCGTTGACAAGTACTATATGGAAGCATAGGAACTTCCTCATTTTCCAGAACAAACCTTTTGAGCCACAGAAGGTCATGGAAGATGCTATGTTCTCAATATGGTCTTGGTTAAAGGCTAGACAAAAAGGTTACAACATCAGTTTTAACCATTGGTCTTCCAACATCTCGGATTCCTTTGGTTAAACCTGTATGGGATAACCTTTTTAGGTGGGGTAGCTTGGGCTTTTTGGAGGGCAGCACCACTGGTGCCTTGTATTTCCTATATCCAGTACCACTTGTACTGTTTTTGCATATATTAATATATATCTAATTTTGCCTTCCAAAAAAAAAAACTATCTTTTTTGGAGAAGCTTCTATGGATAATGTCAAAGCTGTGAAGGCCATTCTTAGAAGCTATGAGATGGTTTCAGGCTTGAGAATTAACTTTGCCAAGAGCCACTTTGGAGCAATTGGCCAATCTGAAGAATGGTGTTGTTCTGCTGCTGATTACCTTAATTGTGCCATGCTTCAATTCCCCTTTTGCTACCTAGGGTTGCCTATAGGCATTAATCCGAGAAGAAAGATGGTGTGGGAGCCTATCATTAGAAAGTTTGAGGCTAGGTTGAACAAGTGGAACCAAAGGAGCATCTCTATGGCTGGAAGAATCACCCTTATCAATGTTGTTTTAACAGCATTACCCTTGTTTTACTTGTCTTTTTACAGGGCTCCCTCAGCAGTGATTAATAGATTAAATGCTATTCAAAGACATTTTCTTTGGGGTGGCAATTCTGAAGGAAAGAAGATTGCTTGGATAACTTGGAGTCATGTATGTTCATCTAGAGAAAGGGGAGGCTTGGGTATTAAAGATATCAAGGCCCTCAACAATGCTCTTTTAATTAAATGGAAATGGTTGATGTTCCAACAAAGTGATCAGCTATGGAGCCGTATTTTGAATTCTAAATACAGAGGCTGGAGAGGCTTGGAAGGGGGGCCACCAAAGCCTAACTTCTCTCATTGGTGGTCTGACTTGAGATCCATTAACCAGCATGGGTGTATGGCTGAGGTTTCTAAGCAGTTTATTTGGAGGCTGGGAAGAGGCGATCAAATTCTGTTATGGGAGGACTATTAGATGGATGGGGGGATAGCTCTTAAAGATAAATATTCAGAACTATATCGTATTTCCTTGCAAAAACAGCATACAGTAGCAGAGATGGGATCTTTCTGTGAATCGGGGTGGGAATGGAAATTCTCTTGGAGGCGCAATCTGTTTGACAATGAAATGGGGATAGCCTCAGATTTTATTGACCAGACTGCTGTCATCAATTTAAATGTTTTGTCAAAGGATAGTTGGGTGTGGGGAGCTGCTTCTAATGGGATATTCTCTTCTAAATCTGCTTATCTTTGCATTAAAGCTGAGCAGTCTTCTGAAGATCATCAGCTTGGTTTCTGCCAGCTGTGGGATACTAAAATTCCTCCTAGAGCCTTAACCTTCGCGTGGAGATTGCTTTGGGATAGGCTTCCTACTAAGGAGAACCTATCCAGGAGACATGTTGATCTTGTCAATGACTTATGCCCCTTCTGTCAAAGCAATTCTGAATCTGCTTCCCATCTGTTTTTCACTTGTCAAAAAGTTCTGCCTTTGTGGTGGGAATTTAACACCTGGGTTAAGGAGGATAGAGCTCTTCACTGCAGGTCCATGGATCATTTCCTTCAGCACTCTTCCATAGCAGGTTCGAAGGCTTCGAATACAAGAAGGAAAATTTGGTGGATAGCAGCTACAAGGTCCATATGGAAGCTTCGAAATGATGTGATCTTTCATAATCAGCCTTTCCACATTTCTAAGTTAGTGGATAACACTAACTTCCTCACTTGGTCCTGGCTGAGGGGGTGGGAAAAGGACTTCAATGTCCCTTTTCATCAATGGTCCTCAGCCATGCCTATGGCCTTTATTTAGTTTGTGGTCTGCTGGGTTAAGGGTTATGGGGGTTGCTTGTAGGGCATTTGTGTTCTGTATTTTTGATTTCATGTTCCTGGAGACATAATCTCCTTCTTATCATGTAGTACCCCTGGTATTATTATTTGATCAATATATATATTATCTTTGCAGTTCAAAAAAAAAAAAAAACCAGTGACAGTTACTTAAAACTGTTTTTCACATTTTAACAGTGTTGTTTTCATTGATTATGAAAAATTATTTTCTAATTTGCTGTTAATAATTGAATTTCCTTGGAATATGTTTGATGAATATTATAACAATTTGTTTTTCAAATTCTACTTTCCCTGCATATCAATATAGTCTAAATTCTTTTTTCCCCTTAAATTTTCTTTTGTTAAGTGGAGATGGGACACTGTCTGTTTGCAATCTTCGAAGAAATAAAGTAAGCTGTATATCTGTGTTTTTTGGTTCCTTTTAAAACATAAACGTTATTCATTGCATTTGATTTTAACTCATCTTTTCCTGATTTATTGACAGGTGCAAGCTCAATCTGAATTTTCTGAAGATGAGCTATTGTCTGTGGTTTTAATGAAGGTATCATGGTCCAAGCTGATGACTTTGCAGGATTTTTTTTATAAAAAAATTCTATGTAAAAGAGCTATAACAAAAAGAACTTAATTGAAACCTAAAATGATGACATGGCTGATGCCTACGTATTTTTGGCTGGTTGACCAGAATGGTAGGAAAGTTGTATGCGGATCACAAACTGGAGTCATTCTATTGTATTCATGGGGATGCTTCAAGGATTGTAGGTATATAATGTGGAACATATCAGACTTACATGATAGAAATTATTTTGTTTCTGGAGGAGAGTTTTGGAGACATTAATGATGTTCTCATTCTCTTGTATTTCTTATTTACCTATTCAACTGATGTTCTAACTAATTTGCTTCAATTCCAGCGATCGATTTACTGATCTCTCTTCTAACTCTATTGATGCTATGTTGAAGGTGAATCAATAACATAACATGATTATTTCAGCTTCAGTAGACTTTTCTTACCAATCTTAGGACTTGTATTAAACGTTGGTTTTTTAATCTTAGCTTGATGAAGATAGGATTATTACTGGATCAGAGAATGGGATTATCAAGTGAGTCTTTCTATGTTTGATAGCATTTTTCCTCTTGTTTGAATCACATTTGAATCTTTATTTCTTTTGTTTTGTTCTGTTTCATTTATATTAATGTGTTCTTTTTTAATGTTCAGCCTGGTTGGGATATTACCTAACAGAGTCATCCAGCCAATTGCAGAACACTCAGAGTATCCTGTTGAGTGTCTTGGTAACATACAGTCTCTTCCTCTTAGCATTTAATGTTGACCGGTTCAGTCTGCATGTGGACTCTACTGTTTCATGCCCCAATTTTCTCCTGTAGTTTTCCTGTCTCTTAGCATGATTTTTGTAGTTGTTGTCTTAGTGAGATGATTTTGGGATTCATCTGAGTGTGATCTTTTTTTCCAGTTTTCAGCCTCATTATTGTGTGCTCGAGCACTAGGATGCATTATTGTTTGTTTTGACGTCTTTTTCTTATTCCTAGCTTCTAGTAAGCTTCACTTTGGTTTCTTGGTCTTGTAGCATTCTCCCATGATAAAAAGTTCCTTGGAAGCATTGCCCATGATCAAATGTTAAAGGTACTTTTCAAATGTTATAGGAATTGTTTACCCTGATTTTTGGCACATTTATATTAGATGCTTACTATCATGATTGTAAATGTAAACCCCCATCTGATCATCATATCGGGGTCATAACTTTGTTATCAAGAACTATAGGCCTTAAATAGGTCAAATTAAAAATTTGGTCCTTACCCCTTACTATTTCGTTTCAGTCCCTTTATGAAAAACCCTACATTGTAGTTCCTACGTCAAAAAAATGTTTATAAATTGATTCTTATTGTTTGTCAAAGTTATAACGGCATTAGATTTGGTCCCTATTGCTGACATCATTTTTCCGGTTTAGTCCCTACATGAATGAATTTTACACTTCATTGTACATAAAAAAAATACATTTTGGTCCCTACACCTAACATATCATTTTTGTTTTGGTCCCTATATGAAAAAAAAAAAATTCTAATACTGCTATTCTTCGGTAAATGTTTAGCACTATTTTGTAAACAGTTTTTCATGTAGGGACCAAAATGTAGACTTTGTTTTTATGTAGGAATTAAAACAAAAAACAGTGTCAGATATACAGGCTATATAATTTAACCCTTTTAATATAAAGGGTATTCTAAGTGGTTAGAATTTTAAGTAAATATTTTCCACTGGAGTGCTTGAATTGCTTAATTGGGATGGATATTTGTCACCAAGAAGGGGACCATGGTAGTCAAAATCGCAATCTGTCTCGTAAGATCATATGAGTTCACGATCTTCTTTCCCATTTCCAAGTTTGTGAGTGCTGAAAATTGCATTTTTGCTGTATTGTCGAAGATCGCCATTGAAGATTGATGATCAATAGGCGTGACACTCTTCTTTGATTTGGTGTTTGGCTTTTCTGCCAGCCTGGTTTGCGACCCGGTATAATAATCCATGGTCCAAAAAACCCTAGCCCACACTTTTTCTGCTTCTCTCTGTTGTAAAAATAACTGTGCCCCCTTTCCCCTTAACCATGCCCCCTTTTCCCCAAAATTGAAAATTTACAATGCCCTAAAAACCCTAAAATGAAAATTACACTCACCCACTAACCGCCCCCTTTTACCGCCTCACTAATTCAATAATTCTCTTTCCCTCATTACATCCACAAAAATCACTTGTTCCCTCATTCTTCCCTTCCATGATCCTTTCCTACCTATCATACTCCTATGTTCTCTTCATAGTTGTCAATAGCGGCTGTAGTGGCCGCTATAGCGGCGGGGCGGAGCGGAGCGGCACCCATCCGCGACGGACACGAGTGTAGAGGCGTGGTTTCGGGTCGCGGCTGGAGCGGCCGCTATCGTGGCGGAGCGTGGTGGAGCGGTGCGGGTTGCGGAGCTGTTTTTCGCGCCGCTACTTCGAAGCACTGGTGGTTCTGTTCTATGTTGCTTTGTTCTTCCCAGAGAGAGAGAGAGAGGTTAGAGAGAGAGAGGGAGGGAGGGAGGGAGGGCGAGAGAGAGAGAAGGCTCTGTGTTGCGGCGCAGTTTTAATATACCATTAGGGGATTCAGAAAAAAAACATATATACCACTAGGGTTGGCTTACGTAGAGGCAAACAATATTAAAAAATAATAATAATGTTAATAATTAAATAATATAGAAATAATATTAAATAAATATAATAATATCATAATTTTATAATATTAAAAACTTCGTACCCCATTGCCCAAAGGCTCTTCGCTATGCGAAGGTATGGGGGAGGAATATTGTACGCAGCCTTACCCTTGCATATGCAAAGAGGCTGTTTCCGGATTCGAACCCATGACCAACAAGTCACCAAGGCACAACTTTACCGCTGCACCAGGGCTCGCCCTCAATATAGAAATAATATTAAATAAATATAATAATATCAATTTTATATTATTAAAAACTTATGTATATATATATATATTTATATTTTTGTTTTCGAACATATATATTATTTATTATTTAACATATATAAAAAAAACATTAGAATAGCGGTCATCCTGCTATCCGCTATCCCGCTATCCCACTTTTGGGGTCGGCCGCTGCGCCGGTATTGACAACTATGGTTCTCTTTCACTTTCACTCAACATGACTCTCCCCAGTTCCCTCTTTTCTTTTTCAGTTTCAGCACTCATTCTCATTTCCTTCTGCACTCTCTCTCATCTCTTCGGTACTTTTTTTTGCTTATGATGTTGAATTGATTTTTAATTATGTCTTTCAAGTGTCATTCTGATTTATGTTACTTTATGTATGCACATATATATGATTATATGTGCATATATATGAATTTCTTAATTTTTTTAGGATCTTACGATCCCCTGATTTACAATCCATACTTCCCTTCCCGATCTCGAGTAAAATCTCGATTTTGACTACCATGAAGGGGACAAATGACGAATGATGATATGCAATGAAGCTTGAGTGTTGGTCTAGTTGTACGGCTCAAAATTATGTGCTTATGATGATGGTTGCATGCCATATGTTAAATATTTTTATAAGTACGATGGGATTGCGTAGGTTACAGTTTATGATACGTAAATATAGAAGTTAAATCAGTTAGTATGGTCTCTAGAGCTTTTATACTTTACCATACTGGTTAGGTGAGTTTGCAATGATTTAGCTTAACATATGGTCTGTCAATCTGAGGTGTCTTGATTAATAATGAAGGGTGGGTCACTGTTAAAAATGTGAACCATTGGTTGCGTGTGTCTTCCTATGCAAGTATGTCTATATATTTTTTATACTAACAAATTAGTTGTCTGAACATCCAACATTTTCTTTTCATGCAGCTATGGGACTTGGATAATATTCTACAAGGCTCAGGAAACACACAAAGAACTGAAGCTGGAGGAGCTGTTGACAGTGACGATGATGAGATGGATCTAGATGATGATCCTTCAAAGATTAATAAAGGTGAGATATGATTTGTGATATATGTGAATGTTATAGAATGTCCATCACAAATGAGAGTATAGACATGGTATGGTTATTGGAAGGCTATATGTGCATCATATGTTGTGCTTAAATGTGTTGACAACATTTCAGGGAACAAGAGAAAGAATGCAAATAATGGGAACGCCCTAGGTGGTTCGAACAACTTCTTTGCAGATTTGTAGGAGGTTTGAATGCATCTCTGCTCAAATGTGTTGATCACCCAATTAGAACACTTGCGTGATTTTCTAATCAATATTAAGTTGAAGGCGCCCCTTCCAAAAATTGATATATACATTGAACCGTGTCCAGATGATGGCTTTTTTGTGCGTTATATTGGTACAAGGATGCAATTTTTTTTCTTCAATATATGAAGTAATTCATTATGTTAAATTATGAAATACCGTGACCATTTTATTGTGGTTTCCTATTATATATTTTTGTGTTGTTTAATTGAAGTTCCAATTTCAAAGTCCTTTAAACGTAATATTTGTTGAGTTGCCTTAGAGTGGGTTATCCTATGGGATAACTAGTTGTAGATTGTAATTTAAGCAGGGTGGCTGTGATCAACTGTAATGGAACTCCAATAACCCGTAACCAAAGAGATTGTATTGGTATTGACAATATTTCCTGCTATATACAGTATAAGTAGTAAGGTTTGAAATAAAACTATAAACACGCACATATAAAAAACATTAATTATCATTCTAATGAGCAATTAATCCTACAACTAAGATTATATATATTACAATACAAGTTGGATGGGCTAAAAGGTGGATAGATACACATGTTTCAATCAGAACATAATTTGTATTTGGGAAGCTAAGATGCATTAGAGCAAGACTAGTGAAAGCAAATAAAGAGCAGAATTGGGGAGGCTGGGTTGGATTCTCAAGAAGTTCTGCTGAAGGTTAACTCTTAAAAAGGTCTAATCTAGAATAGAAAAATTTCATGGACCGAGAAAGCAAGTAATTACTGTAGTTGACCTTGACTTGTTATCCAACAAGGAGTTATTATCATAATTTTCATCAGAAGCCTCAGGATAGGAGTGACTTAGATAGAGGAAATAGTATTAATGACAACTTGACAATAGCTAGTCTTAGAAAAAAAAGTCATTAGTAAGAATAGTGAGTATACTTTCAATCGACCCATTCAAAGCTTTATCTACCAAGAATTGGTGAACTCCTTAAAACTTACAACCAGTGTCTAAGACTACGTAGTTCAGGGTGAAACTGGGAGATGGCCACAAGAGATATTCTCAAGGTGCAGCATGTCTAGGCCTTACCATAACATACCTCCATCATGGAACTTGGAGGCGTAGCAATGTATTATTATGAATGTCTTGGTTGGAAACTCAGGGTGAAGTTAAACACGATTAAATGAAAAAAAAAAATCTACGGTTTTCAATTAGCTAGGGGAATTAATTACTTTAAGTAAATATATTAACGGATTAAATTGATTTTCCATATTAAATTCTTAATCTTTTTCTCTTACCTTTGTAGTTTAACTAATCATAAAGTGTTCCTTTGAAAATGTGTTGTTAACCAATGAAATGATAGTACGTTGCATTAATTGAAAACAGATTCTAGCATTTATTGTAGGTGGTGTAACATTAAAACCTAGCTGGTCGAAATGACGAAAATCACCATATCTCTCATTTTCACGGCTCTTTTACTTCCCTCTTCCATCGCATGCTGCTTGATGCCTCCTTCCTTTATCAATTTCTTTTGCCATTTTGAGAGTCTGATTGATTCTGAACTCAATTAAACACACAACTCCATAATAAGCAACCCTAATAACAACATTTCTGATACATACCTCTTTGCTTTAATTTCAAGTTGGGGTGAAAATGAGCCAAGTCAAGTCAAGTTTTATTAGGCTTGAGTAGGTAAGGCTTGGACGTCTTTGATTAATTAATTATTTTAAAACCTAGTGAAATATTAACTAAAAAAAGAAACTTATAAAATTTCGTATAAGTAATGTACAAATCCAAAAATAATTAATAAACAAAATCATGTTGAATTCAAGTCGTTAAAGCACAAAGTATATTAAAAGAAAATAAAAAGAGCATAATATTAAAAAACGTATGGATTAGAGATGATTTGCAGAAAATGAATTTTATTCTACGTGAACAATGTGCATGAACACTAATAAAAAGTGGAATTCTAAAATTCTAGAATTATTCTCCTCTCTGGAAAAAAACTCCCTAAATTAAAACCTTAGTGTTATTATATAGGTCCTCAGTCACAAAGCTTACAAATTTATTTTAAGTCCAAGCTCATAAACGGAATAAAATAAAATCTGGACAAGATAAGATGAGATGAAATAAAATCTGGACAAAATAAAATCTAGATAAAATAAAATCTAAATAAAATAAAATCTAGATAGAATAAAATCTGGATAAGATAAGATTTGATAAAATAAAATTATTTATTATTATTAGTTAAACAAGCCGGCTTGTTAAGCTTAACAAATTTTTTTTATGGTTTGAACTTGACATTTTTATCTAAAAATGTTTTTTAAAAAGCTTGAACTTGACCTTTATAGTAAACAAGTTGAGCCGAGCCTTACATAGGCCGAGCGGAAGACCCTCGACAAGTTGCTCACCGTGACTCTGAGCGTCTTTTTGCGTCGTCTCTCGCATATTCCGGCCACCATACGTAGATGGCAGCGTCTAGTTCCTCCGTCGCGTGCTGGTGCTGTTGCATCTTTATAATAACCATATGTGGCAGACTCTCCTAGTGAAACAACCGAGGTTATACATTGACTACATTTACGTTCCTGCCCTCAACAAGTCGCTTCATTCCGCACTCAACAACACTGTCTTCTTTACCCTCAAGCTGGTGAACCGCAACATGGGCTGGGGAGTCCAATACGACAACGTCAACCTCTCCTCTGAGGCGTTTGTGGGCCCCGACTCCACGCGTCCACTCGGCAATGCCACCCTCGAGGGCTTCTACCAGGGCCGCTGGAGGGAGGGCCTCAAGCACGGGTCCTTCCTCGCTTCAGCCACCACTGGTAAACTCACCACCGTGCTGTCATTTTGGCGAGTTGATTTTGCCACGGCGGTGAAGTACAAGAAGGGGAAGTACAGGGTCTGGTACACACGGGACCGTTTGCAGGGAGGGGCAAATTTGGAAATTGACGATTCCCAGTTGATGGTAAACTGGAAACCGGTCAGGCTCGGTGACTCCCCGGTCGCCATAATCGCTTCTGGCTCACGCAAGCACTGTGAACTAAGCAATTCCGCGCATTGTGTTCTTGGATTGTCGCTCTCCTTAGTGGTGATTTTGTTTGTATAACGTGCGTGCGTGTTTGGTTTTCCGTTGAGAGAATCCTAAACGCGGTCGTTGAATAAAAGTTTTGAACTTCAACTTCTCACAAAATGTGTATGAGAGCGTGGCTGAGAATGTGTCTCATTAATCTAAAGTTAAACCAAACACACTCATATGTGTGGAATTAAACTAGTACAATGTTGACTTAGACTTATAAATCTTTATATATAGTTAGGTTTGTGTTATTTTAATTAGATGTGAATGTTATTGGAAGACTATGTGTGTATATATGTTGTGTTTAAATGTGTTGACAACTTTTAAGTGAATGCTATGAAATACTACTACAACGACCATTTTATTGTCGTTTCTTATTAAATATATTTTTGTGCTGTTTAATTGATTTTCCAATTTCAGATTCGTTTAAACTGTTTATGTCGTGACTACTCTCTAGAATAAAAGTGTTTTTATAAAATATTTCAAAATCTGTCACTTTGTTTTCGTCGAGGATGTAGGCCTTAGTTGGTATCACTAATGTACAAACATGTATTGGTTCTGGCTTATGAAAGGGAATGCATATTGTGGGTTCTGTTCTCATTTCGCAAAAAGCCTGGTTTTTTCTTACGATATGTGATTGTTTTGTACTGAAGTGCTGTTTTATACAAATATGTCAGGTTTCAGGAATTGTCTATGATGTGTGGTTTGACTGAGATTTTGGTTCTGAATGTAAGAAGCGTGTTCTGTACTTTGTTCAGGGAAGTTGAGGATGCTGGTTCAAGTTAGTCAATATGATGTTGAGCCTATTGTTTTGTTGATGGCTTGTTGATCTGCATATTTATTAATTGTTGTGGTAAGTGGCAACTCTTTTCTGTGAGTTGTGGTTTTAGTTTATGGTTTTTAATTTGTTAAGGAAGAATCAGAAGATCGTTTACAAGGAGTCATAGGGTGCAAGTAATATTCAATTTCATCTTGGTTGGATGGTTACCTGTCCAAAACTGATTGTTATTTAACCTATAAATGATGTGGTGATCCTAAATCATCTAATTAATAATTTCTTGACTAACAATGCTTATTAATAGTTCTGTTAAATGAGCATAAAAAACATTGTAAGCTATTTAATCTACGTTGTTGTCTTGGTGTCATCGAAAATTAGTAATTCTTTCTATCTGCACATGACTCAGAATCTTATCCTATTTTAATAACCCAATCTTACATCATCTCAGTTTAAAACACTAGCTCCCCATTTTTATTGTCATCATGTAATTTTCCAATATCTTCATAATCGTTATGTTGCAGCACCACTACTAAGTACGAGACCATTTTTCAAGTTTGGCCGGGGCAAAAAGACCAAATGATTCTCTAAATTGGTAGAAGCTGTTTGTACAACTACATTTTGCTTTTATTAAATTTAGGATGATACTCATTATTATTTTTCTCTGTATAGAAAATAGCTATCTCAATTCACTTTTACCCATCCCAACGGAAGTATTATTATTTTTCTCTGTATAGAAAATAGCTATCTAAAGAAAATTTCTATGGAAAGCTATGGGAAGAACAGGTTCTTGGAAAAGAAACTCATTGTTGACCTCACTCGTATTAACAATATGAAAACCAATTCTAGAGCCCTATCAATTGTCCCAAACCAAAATTAACCACCCTCCACTCGCATACTCCAAATTCTGAAATATGAACCTGCTAGTTTATTTCAACCATATTTCAAATTAGTTTTGTAGAGATTTCTATACAGTGGGTGTAACTTAGCTAGGAACACACACTGAATTTGTGGAGAAAAACATATGTTCGATCCTCGCATAATACACTCTTAAAAAGGGGTGAGGAGCCTTAAGAGCTATGAAGCACCGACACCGACACCGACACCGGATACGACACGGACACGGACACGTTGACACCTGAAATGTTGAAAATGTAGGACACGGACACGGCTATATATATATATATATATATATATATATATATATATATATATATAATTCAATAAAATAAAATTACATAAAATTAAATATGAGCGATATGCATAAAAGATCTAAATTGAAAATCAAGATTTATATATTCATCATCATCTCAAAAGAACTTTTCCTACGATAATGAGTCACAAAAAATACTAAAAATTATAAAGCAAGATGATGAATTAGCAACTTCAAGTCTTCAAGAATTCTACAAACTAGCCATCATCATTGAAAAAAACACCCTCTAACTCTGGTTCATCTAAAGACAAACTAGCAATTTCAAGAATACCACAATTATCAAGTGACCCAAAATCATCTCCAGCTACATCCCACACTTTAGTTTCCTCTTGATGATATTGTGGAGTATTCCTTGAGAGAAGTCGTAGGTTGCTATGAACAAATACTAAATCTTCAGCTCTATGTGGTGTCATCTTGTTTCTCTTTAAAGAATGGATAAATGAATATGTACTCCAATTCCTTTCACAACAAGAAGATGAACAAGGTTGCGCAAGTAGCTTAAGGGCAATCTTTTGAAGTATTGGAGCATTAATGCCATGAACTAGCCACCAAGCTTTTGGATCCATTTGACCTCTATCATTTAAAGAATCAAGATCATCAAAACCTTCTCTTCCATCCGAGAAGTTGGCAAACTCAATATTCACTTTCCTTCTTACATCCACATCAAGAAAGAACCTCTTGAAGCATTTTAATCTTTCACGAGTGAGTTCCATGTCTTGATGTGGAGGAACTCGATTAGAATCTTCACTTAACCATTCATGACTATAATATCTACAATTAAAAATAAATATATACATGATTAAAATTTATGTAATTCTAAAAAAAATGTAAGTAAAAAAGTATAGAGTCAATTACCTAGGATTTAAAGAATGAGCTAAACAATGGAGAGGAGTGCTACTCTTAGTCCAACGGTCAATTAATATGGAGTGCACTACCTCATAAAAGGTTGATCCTTCACTCTCCTCCTTTCTCTCATATTGATATATGGCATTCTTCACCTTTTCAATCATTGAATCCCACATCTCATATACTAGATGGAGAGATGAAGCTTCTGTATCCGTTCTTCTAAGAACATCATAAATAGGGCTAGTGAAAGAAAGAATATAATCAACCTTATCCCACCATTTATCATCTAACAAAGTATCTTTCACAAATTTAGCCTTTGCAACATCATCTTCCTTATAAGAAGACCATTGGTCACTAATGACCATCTCTTGGAGTCCTTTCTTCAATTGCTTGAATCTCTTGAGCATTACAATAGTGGAGGCAAATCTTGTTGGAGCAATGGATAACAATTTCAATGAATTGAATGAATTGAAAATTGATAGTCTCATAGAGTGACTCATGACAAAGTTTTTCACAAACATTGCATCATCCGCAATTTGGGTGATCCAAGAACATTCTTCATAAGCAACATTATTTTTTTCTGTATTCTTGGCTGCACATATGTTCTTCAAAGCAAGATTTAATGTATGGACAACACATGGAGTCCAATAAATGGAAGGAAACTCAGCCTCAATTATTAAACCTGCTGCTTTACAAACGACTGCATTATCCGTCACAATTTGCACAACATTTGAGTGTCCAACCTCCATAATTACCTCCCTCATATGTTTGGCAATGAAATCCTTGTCTTTGATCTCATTTGAACAATCAATGGCCTTTAAAAACATAGGTCCACTCTCTGTGACAACCATGAAATTAATAAGAGATCTTCTTTGCGGGTCACTCCATCCATCACTAACAATGCTCACACCCTTCTGGCTCCATGCATTTTTAATTGGTTGTAACAAATTCTCCACATGTCTTCTCTCGTTTTGAAGTAATGTTGTCCTTAATTTATTATAACCTGGAGGTTGGTAACCACTGATCTGATTGTTGGCAGCATAGGCAAATGCCTTCCTATAATGAGGATTTCTTGCTAAATGAAAAGGCAATCCCGAAGAGTAAAACATCCTCGCAATTTCATGATCAAGTGTCTCTCTAGCTTGCAAATTAAAGGCATTTTCTATAGATGATGTCTTTCTCTTTTTTGGATCAACACCAAGAGTGTTTGTATCCATTTGGTGTTGAGTAGAAACCGGAGGCAATGACACAGATTTTGTTTTTGACCTCTCCACCCTCAATGTAGCCTCATTGTCTATCTTCTTCAAATCTATAAGTTTGGCAACTGTTACCTTTTGACAAACTCTAACTCCTTTTCCTGTCATCTTCAACAAGTGTGCCCTCACTCTAGTGTAAGACCCATTAAAGGTAAAATCACAAATATTGCATTTTATCTCATAATTTCCACCACCAGCTACACTTTTTATCTTTGTAACATAGGTCCATAAAGGTTTGGTATCATCATCTTGTTCTTTAGCTTGACTAGGACTAGAAGCACTCATCTCTACAACAATTTAAAAAAATAAAAAATTAATGTAAATAATTTCTAAATAAAAAACAAACAACAAAAAGCAATTTGTAATCAATGTTGACCGGGAATGTGAAAATAAATACATTCCAAAAACATGTACATGACAAATACATAACAAATTTATCTCCAGCTTAGCTAAAAAGAATAATAAAGATTTAGAAGTTCCTCGTGCTGCATAGTTCATGTATGGTTTGTTTGAAATTTGAAATAAGATGGATAAATAATTAAATAGTGAAGTTGACTATTTTACAGCAAAAATGCATTTAGAAGCTCCTAGACGTTGGCATGTCATATTCTAATGAATAAGCCTTTGTAAAGTGGTATGTGTGTGAGAGAGAGAGAGAAAACAGCCTTTACAATAAAAAACATAAATTACTATCAATTATTTTAACTTTTTATAAAATCATGATTCAGTATTAGATCTTTATACAATAACATATCTCTATGACAACTTTAATGATCTGTGTTTGATTATAAAAAATCAGGTTGAAATATAAACTAACACGAATTTAAGTAAATATTTGACTATTTACTTTCACATTGAAAAATTAATTTTAAAATTTAACTTTAGAAAGAAATTCTAAGTTGAGCATCTTTACATAACTTTTGGATTTAACAAAAAAATTCATTTTCAATTTTACTATTAACTTATTTTTTAAATAAAAATATCCAAAACACATGTGCAAATTGCTTCAATACAACTTGTCTCACAGCATTAAAGCACAGGAACTTAATTACGCACAGTACCTTGCAGCCATCCACATATATAACCAAGAAAAAAACACACACTGCTCCACACGATTTGGAAAGCGAGAAAGCTGGCCATCACTAACTTTAATTAAAGCATTTTAGAAATATAATCCATTTTTTTAAATTAACCGTAGAAATATCGTCACTCTTTAAATCTCTGAGTCTTTAATTCAGAGAAGCTAAATTCAAAATAGAAATATCAAGAAAGCAACATGTGGGGATCAAAAGTAAAGAGACTACCAAAAAGCATCAGGCCTACGTGTTTTTTCAATGAAAAGTTGCTTTTTATAATAAAATAAAAGTAAATGCATTTAAAAGGGAAAAGTTGCTTTTACGTGCTATGTGTGTGTGAGAGAGAAAATAGCCTTTGCCTGCTATGTGTGTGAGTGAGAGAGAGAAAACAGCACGTGATGAAAAGTTGCTTTTTACTATAAAATTAAAAAAATGGAGAAACGTGTAATATCCAGCGGGTAATAGCCAAAGAGAAAGAGTGTGTAAATTTTTAAAGAGTAAAGTGGAAAACCAGAGGCATAAGAGGCATGGCAGCAAGAAAAGAAAAGAAGAGTTTGCGGGGAAGGAAAACCAGGCAGCAAGAAAAGAAAAGAAAAGCTTGCGGGGAAGGAAAGGAAAACCATGCAGCAAGAAAAGAAAAGAAAAGCTTGCGGGGAAGGAAAACCAGAGGATAAATAAGAAGCAAAGCTTACCTGCGTGGGGAAGGAAACCAATGCGGCAATGGCGGCGCTTGCGGGAAGAAGAAGGAGAAGACACAGAACGACAGGTATTTTTTTTGTAAGCATTTTAAAATAAATAATAAAAAAACCTAAGGCTCTTAATGGGCCGCGACGCGCGTGTCTACGTGGTGGGCTGCGTCCAACCAGAGGTGTCCTCCTATTCAACTGCGTCCGGTGACGGCGCCGGCGACGGACACCGCGTCGCACCGGAGTCGTACGCGCATGGGTGTCCGGTGCGAGTCCGACACGGGACACGCCGGTGATGAGCCGCGTCCGTGCTTCATAGCTTAAGAGTGACTAAGAGTATCTTCAATAAGGGTTCTTGCACGTAGATGCCAGTCTCAAAATCAGATCTTGCTAAGATTATTATTGGTGCAATTTAGTTCTCTTCTACAGGAACTCCTAAGATCTGCAATAATTTTTTAAAAAATTGAATTTTCTCTCTCTCCACAACATCCCCACTAGAAGCAACTGCTAGCAAAAAAAAAAGGGATCTTTGAGGAGGAGAACAACCAAATACACAACACACACATAGATCTCAAATCATCAATGATTAAAAACGAAAAAAAAAAAGATCTAGAGAGGGAGCATCATCGTCTTCAAAGGAAGGACAATGATTCATCTTAGGCCCATTTCCTCTTCCTATTCGTCGTGATAAGGCTCTGTAAGGCTTGGAAGAGCGGTGCGGAGGTGGGTGGGTGGAGGGTGAGGATTGGGAAAGCAAATGGGGGAGGGAGGGAGAAGAGGGTGGGGGTAGAGAAGGAAGGGAAAATAAAAAAAATACTGAGACAAGAGATGGGGTAGGGGGCCACATATAGGGAATATGTTTTTCAGTGAACATTGTTTGGGCAAAAACACCAAAAGGGACCCCTTTTAGAAATTATTTACCAAAAAGGGGCCCTTTTGAAATTATTTCCGGAGGGGGTCACTTTTTTTATTGCAAAGCGCCCCCCACCCCGGCGCCTCCACTGTGCACGTGACACATGGCACAGGGAGGTAGCGCCCCTGCACCAGGCGCGACTGGTAGCGCCCTGGCACTGGGCGCGACTGGTGGTGCCCTGCACCAGGCGCGACCCTAGGCGCCTAGGGACCAGGCGCCACCCCCCACCCCCCCCACCCAACGTTAAAGCCCCACCCCCCCCACCCCACCCCACCCCAACCCCTCCTGGTCCCCCCCTCACCCCGTGGTCCCCTCACCCCCACTCCCTCCTTCTCCCCCAAATTCTCTTCTGTTTGAAGCTTGTCCCCCCCCTCCCAACACTCCATTTTCCATTCTCCCCCAAAGTTGCTGGTATGTGATTTTTTTAATTATTTCAAATTTATTTATTTTTTATAAATTGTTATATTTTATTTGTTGTATGTTTTTTTTTTGCAGGTGGTCATCTTGTGTACAAATTGCTGTTATTTTAATTTGTTTATTATTTTAGTTATTTTTTATTAATTATATAACAAATTGTTTATTTGTGTTACGGTTGTTTAATTTTTAGAATATAAATTTAATTAAGATTCATAATAAATATTACTGTAATAATGTTATTATGCGTATTTAAAAAAGAAAGGCATATTATTATTATATATAAAAATATATATATATATACGTGTTCTTATATTATTTTCTGAAATTTGTGAAATTGAGGAAAAAAAAATATATATTTTCTGAAAGTTGAGAAAAAAAATCCTCAATGTGAAGAAATTATTTTTTATTATATATATATGCTTATTGAAATTATTGAAATTGACAAAATATATATATATATTTTCTGAAAATGAAGAAAAAAAATTCTGAATGTGTAAAAATTAATTTTTATTATATATATATATATATATTAAAATTGCTGAAATTCACAAAATATATATATATATATATTTTCTGAAAATGAAGAAAAAAAATTCTGAATGTGTAAAAATTAATTTTTATTATATATATATATATTGAAATTGCTGAAATTGAAAAAAAATATATATATATATATTTTCTGAAAATGAAGAAAAAAAATTCTGAATGTGTAAAAATTAATTTTTATTATATATATATATATATATATATTGAAATTTCTGAAATTGAAAAAATATATATATATATATTTTCTGAAAATGAAGAAAAAAAATTCTGAATGTGTAAAAATTAATTTTTATTATATATATATATATATATATATATATATATATATATATATATATTGAAATTGCTGAAATTGACAAAATATATATATATATTTTCTGAAAATGAAGAAAAAAAATTCTGAATGTGTAAAAATTAATTTTTATTATATATATATATATATATATATATATATATATATATATATATATATATATATATATTGAAATTGCTGAAATTGACAAAATATATATATATATATATATTTTCTGAAAATGAAGAAAAAAAATGCTGAATGTGTAAAAATTAATTTTTATTATATATATATATATATATATATATATATATATATATATATATATATATATATATATATATATATATATTGAAATTGTTGAAATTGACAAAAAATATATATATATTTTCTGAAAATGAAGAAAAAAAATTTCTCAATGTGTAGAAATTATTTTTTTGAAATTGTTGAAATGGAGAAAAAAATATATATATATTTTCTGAAAATTAAGTAAAAAAATTCCTCACTCAATGTGAAGAAAATTTAAATTACGTGTTTGTTTGTAAAATTTTAATTACGTGCTCCTTTTTAAAATTTAAATTACGTGCTCGTTTCTAAAATTTAAGTTACGCGTACGTACTTAACTTTATTTATTATTTATGATATGTGTGACTATTAATTTTTTTTTCTTTCTATACAGGAGTTTTAAAATGGCTAGTTCGTCATCTTCTCATCATTATGACGTGGCATCTGGACCATTAGAGGATGATTTATTGTGGATGCAAAAAAATCATGTATCCCAACATATTTGGAATGGTGCTAATGATAGGACATTAAAAATTCGACGAGCCACACCACTATACAATCATAGAGAAGCACCGCCCGAAGAAATTATTCCTCTATTACAAATTTCGGGTTTGTACCCGATAATGAAATTGGCGCAGCTGAAAGTGAATGGAGCATTGGTGAATGCTTTTATTGAAAGGTGGAGGCCAGAAACGCATACATTTCATTTGAAGTGTGGAGAGGCAATTATTACACTTCAAGATGTTTCTGTGCTACTTGGTATTCCTGTGGATGGAAGACCATTAATTGGAAATACAAATATTGATTGGTTTGAATTGTTTCATGAATTATTGGGTGTCATGCCTGACGATGCTGCAATTGATGGGAACTCAATTAAATTGAGTTGGTTGTCTTCTCATTTTGCAAATATTCATGATTTTACAGGCAACCAAGAAGGCCTTGAAAGATTTGCTCGTGCTTGGATCTTACGATTCATAGGTGGGGTAATGTTTGTTGACAAAAGCAGCAAACGGGTGCATTTGAAATATTTGCAGTTTCTGAGAGACCTTAGAGAGTGCAGTAGTTATGCATGGGGAGCTGCTGTTTTGGGTAACCTTTATAGAGAGATGTGCATCGCAACAGACTATAATGCTAAATCAATAGGCGGTTTCACTCTCTTGATTCAATTATGGGCATGGGAACGATGCCCAACATTAGCCCCCTCAGTTATTCCTCCACAACAACAAAACGCGCCACTTGGTTACAGGTATACTTTCCTTTACTATTTTGAATTCATTATTAATAAACATGCTTGGTTGATGTTAATCATTATTCTATGTAACATTTTATTTTGTTATTTAATTTTTTGTGAAGATGGTTGGGAGGTGAATTGCATCACATAGGCAATGACAATTTAATTGAGTTTCGTCGTAAATTAGATGTCATGAAACGCGACAAGGTAACAATTTTGATGTTTGTTTATTAAATGATGTTGTATTTCTTAATTAATTTATTAAATTTAACTTTTATATGCAGTTTGTATGGGTCCCTTATGCTGGACATGTGGAAATGAACTTGAGTCAAGTTTGTTTTTTTGGGTCTGTATTATGGACATGTATCATACCACTTATTTGTTTTCAAAAAGTGGAATGGCACCAGCCGGATAGAGTCATGAGACAATTTGGAATGCAACAACCTATTCCGGGACCAGTAATGCAACCCAACAACATACATGACTTGACATTAAAGGGAAAGGAAGGAAAAAATTGGATGCGACTAATGCAACCCGCGCTTAATGAATGGAATAGTCGCTATGAAAGGAGAGTAGAGCAGACGCCGCCACAAACAGGGACCCTCGGTCTGAACTCTGAATATATGAGGTGGTACAGGCGTAAAACAAAAGTGTATGTGGACCCAAAACATGCAAGAAGAGGACTATTGGTATACATTATCCATTATAATTTAGAAAAGAATGTTGCGCTTATTTAAGATTATTTTAATAACTATTCATTTATTTTCTATGCAGGGTGAAATCGCCGAAACACTACATTT
Source organism: Glycine soja (assembly GCF_004193775.1). Taxonomy (NCBI): domain Eukaryota; kingdom Viridiplantae; phylum Streptophyta; class Magnoliopsida; order Fabales; family Fabaceae; genus Glycine; species Glycine soja. Next base: position 36,462,356 of record NC_041011.1, read on the forward strand.
TATGGTGTCGCCTGTTGGGAGAAGGGTTTCTACTTTTAACGATTTACTGCCATGTATCGAGAAGATCACTCTTTTGTCTGAGGAAGAGGATAGGATACTTGAGGCACATGAAGATGCTCCCCCTTCTCAGCCACAATTTGAACATCAACAGTTTAATATACTATGGCAAAGTGTGGAGACTCGAGGCTTAGCGCGACGTCGGGAAACTGTTGATGTAGCAACATATAGTTTGCCTCCGATGCCAGAACGACAACATGGAATGTATTACACACCGCCGACATTCACCCAAGAACCGTCTCAGATGCCGCTGATGTATTCATACCCACATGATTTTCAACCAGGGTATAGTTTTGCAGGCATATTTGGGTCCTCTCCTTCTTCAACGGAAACTCCTTCATTTACCCAAAGTGGTCAAGTATCGACCCCAAATGCCCCACTTGCTGGTCCGTGGAATGTACCTGGAGATATACCCGACATGGACGACTTATTAGGGGTCGATTTACGTCATGATTTCTCTGCCGAGGCTGACCAAGTGGATGAAAGGGCGAATCCTAGAAGAAGAAATCCTGATAGAGCAGCTAGAAATTGGGACCGGCCATGTGGAACTTCGTCGCGGCATCACAGACATAGTGATGATTGATTAATAATGAGTTTACATTTTTTCCGCATGGTTTAACATTTTCATGTACCTTGTATTATTTTTTTCCATGTGTTTCATATTGTCTTCTACTTTGTATGATTTTATTTCATGTTAATTTAATATTATTGTCACTTCAACGTTTCAATTTATTGTGCAATGCTTTTAAAATAAATAAAAATAAATAACCATAATGTTAATGACACATAAATCAAAAGTGATCTCTTACGTAATTTAATGGCCAAATCAAAAAAGAATTGACCAAATCAAGAAGCATTTTAAAACATTTTAGGATTTCAAAATGTATTTTAGGTGAAAATGTATTTTATTGAAAATGTACTTATATATACTTCAAAAAGAGAGAATAATAAAATATAAAAAAATAACAAATAATACTAATAATAAAAATGAAAAAAATTTAAATTTTTGATAAACAAATTAAAAAATATACAATTTAGAGTGTATAAAAAATAATCTTATTGAAATTTTGGGTTGGGGGAATATAAAAAAATAACAAATAATACAAATAACAAAAATGAAACAAAATTTAAATTTTTGATAAACAATATAAAAAATATAGAATTTTCGGGGGGGGGGGGTGTGGGAAGAGGTTGGTGGGTGTAAGAAGAAGAGGCTGGGGGTGTGGGAAGGGGCTGGGGGGGTGTGAGAAGAAGAGGCTGGGGGGGTGTGGGAAGGGGCTGGGGGGTGTGAGAAGAAGAGGCTGGGGGGGGGTGTGGGAAGGGGCTGGGGGGGTGTGAGAAGAAGAGGCTGGGGGGGTGTGGGGGGGGGGGGGGGGGGGGCAGGCGCCTGGCTGCCCGGCGCTAGCCGTAGTGCCTGACCCCTGGGCGCTACCAAAGGCGCCTGACCCCTGGGCGCTACCAGTCGCGCCTGGTGCAGGGGCGCTACCTCCCTGTGCCACGTGTCACGTGCACAGTGGAGGCGCCGGGGTGGGGGGCGCTTTGCAATAAAAAAAGTGACCCCCTCTGGAAATAATTTCAAAAGGGCCCCTTTTTGGTAAATAATTTCTAAAAGGGGCCCCTTTTGGTGTTTTTGCCCATTGTTTGTCAATAATAGGAATTTCAGTGGACATTGCTTGTCAATAATAGGTGTTTTAGTGAATGCTGGTTGAATTTTTTAACCGTTTACACACAACACAAATGCATTTACAAGTCTACTATTAGTCTGACTCCAGAAGGGACTTTTCACATTAAAATATTTTAGAAATAGAATTATACATGAATCTTATAAATTGGGCCATTGTGGGAAGCAATTTGCACACATTTTCACATTCTTATTCTTATTTCCATTGTCTTTCTCAAATCCTCTAATTCCTATTTTAAATCTTGTTTTGTATGTTCCTTGCCATATGGATCCAAATCAATTAAATTGACAAGCTTATATCAATTTGTTGCAAAATTACCAACAACCTCCTTCAAACAAAAATTTGCAACATCGTCCTTCGATGTTTCCTTTCTTGCCACTACCACTTCCATCAATGAGCGAAAATTCTCAAATTTTTCCTCATTTTATTCCCTACTTGTCACTTCCACCACCACCACCAGTTACTTATAATCAATCTCCTTCAACCAAAAATTATCAAAGTTCTCAAATCTTTCCTTCAATGCCACAAAACACCTCCCCCATATTCCGTAAGCCTCCCAATAATTCTAATTGTGCACAAACTCCTTCAAATGAGAAAGTTGATACACAATTTCCACAATTTTCTATCCCAAATTGGGTTAGAAAATATAAAAATAGAAGAAGGATGAGGGAGTTCTACAAATAAGAAAAAGAGCACACAATTATTCTTTTCAATTAAAGAGGATAACCTTCTCATTAGTTTGTGGCTTGATGTCTCACTCTTGATTCAATTTTCGGTGATGGTAAAAAATTAGAGACTTTTTGGAAAAGGGTCGTAGAAAATTACAACACATTTTGTGCTAATCTAAATGAGAGATCCAACAATCAACTAAAATCCCGATGACCAAAAATTCACAATGCCATTCAAAAGTTCAATGGTTGTTACAAGCAAGTTGTTGCTTTGAAGACAAGCCGTTATACGAAGAATTATGTGATGGCTAATGCATATGGTATTTGGAAGGAAAATGAAGAAAATGCTTTAGCTTTGGAGCATGCATGATGGTTGTTAAATGATCAACCTAGATGGTTAGAATAATATGCAAAGAAGTTCCTTTGAAAAGAACAAAGTTGAATGAAAATTGAAATTACTCATTGTCATCTAATCTGGAGACATCAATTGATGTTTTCGAAAGTGACACCCTTACACCACTCGCTCGCCCAATGGGACAAAAGGCGGCCAAAAGGAAGATGAAAAGGAAAATGAGCATCTTCTTATACACCGGTTGTGGACTTGTCTCACATTGAAAAATAAATGAAGGAAAGAAATGTTGTCCAAAAATAAATAGCAGAGGCAGTGTCGTTCGATAGCGTCATGAAGCTGTACGATATTCTTATGAAAAAACATGACTGACATGAATAACGATCAACTCAAGAAACATAAAATCACTTGTGATTATATTTTAAAGAAGTTTATGAGTTAATTTTTATGTCTTAAGTTATCGTTAATTAGTTGTATGTTTAAGTTATTAGTCATTATGTTGTAATACATTTTCAATTAGTTGAATGTTGAAGTTTTTTAATCTGTAACTTTTAAGTGGCCATTAAAAAATTAGTCATTAAAAACTAGCCGTCACAAAAACAAGCTGATAAAAAACTAGTTGTTGTTGATGATGTTATTTAATTGTTCAATTTCCTTTCATTCATGCACACTCAACTTTCTTCTTTAAACTTATTTTGTTATTTTTTCTACCCCCATTCACTTGTAAAATAGCTCGAAACTCTGACTTCAATAGAGTTTGGCAACAAATTGTTGATGAAGCACTTGAAGACAACACCGATGAAAAAATCATGAAATATTTACGCTAGCTGCAACAACAAGCAAAAAGCAACAACTAACACAGACAAACAAGAATAAACACAGATCGCAGTCCTGAAGACGAACATAGTCGCTTGATGAATGACTACTTTGAAAATTGTGTATACAAAGAGAGTCAATTTCAACTGAAGTTCCGAATGTGAAACCAGTTGTTCCTTAGAATCGTTGACACTCTTAGGAATCATTATCCATATTTTCAAATAAGATTTGATGCATTTGGTAGAATGGGTCTTTCACCTTTGCAGAAATGCATTGCAACAATTCGTATATTGGCATATGGATCACCCATCGATAGTGTTGATGAGTATGTAAGAATTGGTGAAAGCACTACAATTGAATGCTTAGAAGCTTTTGTAAAGGGTGTGAATGAGATATTTGAAGTTGAGCACCTGGGAAGGTCTAACAACAACGACATCAATCGCCTACCACAAATTGGAGAGACATGTGGGTTTCTAGGTATGTTGGGTTCTACTACAAATTGAGAATGGAAAATTTGTCTAGTTGCATGACAATGCCAATGTCATATAGGTGATCATCGCAAACCCACAATATCGTAGAGGTGATTTGTGGATTTGCCATGCGTATTTTGAAGTTGCATGTTCAAACAATTACATTAATGTATTAAATGAATCACCTGTGTTTAATGACATATTGCAAGGTCGAACTCCTATAGTGCAATTTATAATCAATGTAATCCTATATCACATGGGGTATTATCTTGCCTATGATATTAATCCTGATTGGACCACATTTGTGAAGACCATCCCAATGTCACAAGAAGATAAAAGAAAGATATTTGTAAAATGTCAAGAAGGGGGCAAGAAAGAATGTGAAAAGAACATTTGGTGTGCTCAAATCTCAATTAGCAGTTACATGTGATCCATTGCATAATTGACAAATAGGTACCATGAAGAACATAATGTTGACACGCATTACATTACACAACATGATTATTGAAGACAAACAAGATACACACAATAATAACGTTGATGTTGATTAAGATCATATTTTTTAAGAGATTTCAAACATTGACATATCTTGTGGTGTTCATCCCGACTTTGCTGCATATCTGCAAACGATAACATTTAAGTCACAATAATGATGAAATTTAATTTTTGTGACTCAGTATCGATATTTATATTTTTTTCTAATCAATATTATGTGCTATCGTAAGTTTAAATTGCGTTGATGAATAGATATTTTAATTATTAAAAAAGAAATTCTATTTTTGAATTAATTTTTTCTGTAATTAAAAACTATAAACTTATTTATTTTTAAATAAATTGTAAATAAATATTAGAAGGTGAGTTTCTTGTGAAACTTACAAATATAATTTAAGATCTCAAAATGAGATATACTATTAAAATAAAAAATAGAGAAAATCTCAAAAATAATAAGATACTATGACGTCTACCAAAAAAGTAATTAAGATCTCAAAATCAGATTTTCTATTTGGAGATGCTATCAAGTTCTCTATCAATCTTGATTGGTGATATTTGACCAAAAATACAAAAACTTTGGTGACCACTGGAACTTCAAATTCAACCAAAGAGTCATCCTAAAACGGAGACAAGCTTACTTCATTTACTTCAGCTATTGAGCCACACCACACACCAGCAAAATTATATAGCCCCTTTAACGTTCATAGGTCCAACTTCTTTCATTTGCTCTAAACCCAAAGACATCATTCTATTCCACGTACAATCATATCAAGAACAACCCTTAAACTTACTAGAACTTATCATTTCTATTATAATAACTACCTAAAAAATCATATTAAATAATTTCTTTTATTTCCAAGTCACATATAAAGCCTAGCCTCAAAATCTTTATTCGAATTTTCAGTGACCAAAACAACGAATCACATCTCTATCATATAAAAAGTATTAGAAAAATTCAAATATGCAAATAAGATTTCACTTCCTTAGACCTTTCTTTTCTGCCTCTCTCCATTCGTGATGGTTATGAGTGAGAGATAACACTTTTCTGGTTAGGAAGGGGACCTTATTTCACGTTAGTGGGTATTAAGTCCCTTTTATAACCACTACTCCCATCAAGTAGCAATTAACCCTAAAAACTTCTCCTATTAAGCCCAATTACAATTTAGTCCTTAATTGTTAATTATTTACTTATTAGTCCCTACATAAGTCACATGTCTCTCACATGAGACATAAATTTTAACATGAGGTTGATGCATTTCTTCCATTCATAAAAAAGAATTGTTTTTCTTGTTTCATTTTATTTAAGATATATATAAAACAAAAGATATTTATGTACTTAAAAGATATTGTTGAATGAAAGATGAGAGAACCGAGTATACTGAGATATTTGTTTTTCTTTGGAGTTCTTAAGGTTTACTATAAAATACATCTTATTAAAAGATATTTAGTTTTTACACTTTTGTAACCAATCTATACACGTCTACAAGACTTATCACTTTCCTCTCTTACAATTTTGTTTCTCTTAGAGTGGCACTGCATGTTTTACCTTCTTTTCTATTCCAAATTTTGATCCTTGTTCTTTTTTTTTTTTTAAATTATGTTCATTTTATACTAATTTGAATCTGGTGTATATTGAATATAATCAATGATGATAGATAGTGGTTCAAGGTTCAATTGTTTCATCATTGTTAAATTGTGATTGAATCAGTAATATGTTAATGAATTAATTATCAATTTACTTCTTAAATTATATTAAAAAATTTAATTTGTTCTCTAACTTTTTCTAAAAATGCATCAATTAGGTCATTTTTATCAATTGAAGCTAACCTCGTTAGCATTATAGATTTTGGCCGTTTCTCTTTGCAAATAATAGCAGTTTTTAACTGCTACTACATTTATAAAAAAGAAAACAATGCTTGGTGCATCTCATTTTTTGCCGCAACAAAAAAAATACTGTACCAAAAAAAAACCAGATAGCATGTTAGCATGTTGGTAATTATTTAATACACCTCATTATTTATTTGGTGCATCCCAAAATACACCAAAATTGTATTATAGATTGCACTTGAAATACACCAAACAAATAATGGAATTTTTTATCCCAATAATACAAATAAAAACAATATTTACCCAAATGATGCAAGTCAACAATTAGTTGCATTCATGATGCAAATAATTTGTGCATAGGTAAGAAATCAGTTCCCCTGAAAACCGATTTCTCACCATGATTTTTTTTCCATTTGTAACGTTGCGCACGTGTTTTACTTTTTGTTCTTGTAAACGACCTTGCTACATTGGTTTCTAATCAATGTCATAAGGTGTTCTTTTTAACACAGTTCTGATTGTGTTTTTTTTTTGTTTTTAATTTTTTTACTTATTTGAGTTTTTTAAAAATAGTATCTAATTTTTTTTTGTTACCCTTTGTTTTTTAAAAAAATTATGTGTTTTGAACATTGTTTTTTATTTTTTTAACAACTTTTTTTATAAAAGTGAGTGTTTCTTTTAATTTGTTTAAATTTTTTAATTTACAAATTTATATATACATTAATTTAAAAGAACATAATTTAAAAGGATAACAATTTTTACCATTTGAGCTTATACCAAGTATGTTATGTTTCACTTCATATAAATCACCGGTCTATCAATTATATTTTTATTATCATTAAGATTATGAATATTTTTGGATCGTCCAAATAATATTTGACCATCCTGATCTAACAATAAATTTTAATTATTTTTATAAAATTAGGTCAAACAAACCTTATTTTAACTTAAAATGAGTTAAAATCATAACCGGTAGTGGAATAATTACAACATTTAAGAATAAAAATATATTTAAAATATAATATTATAATTTTTCTTGAATTTTCTTTATTTTATTATAAAAAGAAGAAAATATCTTTAACATGCACTAAAAGTTTAACGAGTGTCTTAATAACTAAACAAAATTATAAAATATTCAAAAGTAAAATTTTGAGGTAAGTAATATAATTGTTTTATTTCAGTAATTTAAGATTAAATAATTAATTTATATAATTATCATAACTATTTTAGTAAAATAACATAAAATTAATATAATAAATATAAAATAAATTTATAAAATTAAGATAAATTGTGGGCCAACCTTTGATTTGGGTTGAATATGTAATGGTCCAAAGACCCAAACACGACCCTAAATATCATGATAACATTCTCCTTTTGTATCTATCATTTCTTTTTTCTTTTTCCTTCTTCAATGTTACAACATAACAAAACCTTATATCAAAACATTTCAATTCAATCTTAGTGACATTCTATAACTATTTTCTTTTATATTTTACATATCATTCAATTTTTTCATATTACTAATTTTTAAATTCTAATATATATATTTTCTGCTCTATAAATATTTTACATCAACAATGTTCATGATCTAAAATTAGTTTTCAAAATAATCTATCAAAAGATATGTTGGTTAAACAAAGTTGAAATTTATTTATTTTTCACATTAGTAAGTAAAAAAAAAATTATTTCACATCAACTTTAACTATTACAAATATAATTTTATTTACTATCTCCAATATTACATATCACAAAAAGTAAATTGATTTACATTAAATTAATTTAAACAAATTTTATATTGATTAAATTTATTTAATATTTTTTATTTAAACCTGATTTGCACGTCTAAATATACTGCAACAGGAAACTCCACTACATGTAGTGATACGGAAAAATATGATTTCAAAATTCATTGATATTTTACAAGAGGGGAACTTATACACCATACATAATTTAAGAATTACCTCAGCATATGATGGATATAAACATGTCAAAAGAACATTTGCTTACGACTGTTGTCAAGAAAATCACTAGCGTATCCATTAGCATTCCTCTACACTATTTTGAGTTTGGTTCAACGGAAACTCTAACTCAAAAGATTGATCAAAGGATTGATGATACAACAGTCTTAACAAGTACAACATTAATTTTTTTGCAAATTAATAACTAATTTATGTCACTCTAACATATCTCATATTTTATTATGGAGATTATTGGTACACTTCATGCACTTGGGAATGAAGAAGAAGTACTTGGCAATGGCAAACCAACAAAAATAAGAAGATTGGAATTGCTACTAAAAGAGTAAATAATTTATCCTTACTTTATTAATTATAAATTTTGTTTAAATAATAATTTTCTACAATTCATTAATATACATATTTCTTTACACAATAAAATGTAATATAGAACATTATATTTTTAAATCTCCCTTTTTTATTGTTATTTTTAGAAATGAAGTTGTTAAAGTTACTTTATAGACAAACATAGCCTCAAAATTTGAAAAAACAATCAACATCCAAGAAGAAGGCTCAAAGATAGTTGCAATCACTTCTATCATGGTTAAGAAATCCAGAGGTTTGATTACTTTCATACATTTAAAATCCTTAACAAAATTTATGTTCTACACTTTATATATATATATATATATATATATATATATATAATTTTTAAATAACATGTTTATTTAATTTGATATTCATTTATTTATTTGAGATGTTTCTTTACTATCTTACGTATTGTTTTCAATTCAACTTATTTAATTAATAAATAATTTTAATTCAATTAAGTCTATATCATACTTTCTGCTTACAATAATTTTTTTATATTTTATTTACTATAATAATTTTAATCGACTAATAATTATATTTTAATAATTATTTTTCAGATGAGTATTCACTAAACTCAACTTCAAGTACAAGGATCTATATTTATCAACGTGGACAATCCTGATTTTGCAAAGTTCAAGATAGAGTAAAATGAGCTTCCTTCTTTTATCTTATTTTATTATACACATTTTGTAACATTCAACAAAAAAAAATCGTTAGTTTATTCCAATTCTTTGATTGATGTAGCTAAAAAATTTTAAATTTTATTTTAAATAACTACTTTGTAGAAAAAAATGGAGCAACATCAAATAAAAGAACTATCTTCTCCAAGTTTTGTCAACATTGATCTTAACAAGAGAATGTCAAAAAATAGAAGATCTTTGCAAGATATAATGTCCATGAGATGATTATTAGAATCACATGTATGCTAATCTACCATGACCTTCATATTCATAATATTCAATAATACTTTATATTTTCTTAGTTTTAACATATATAAAATAATAGGATAATGTGTTCACAATTCATGCAACAATTAATGAGATAGACGGTTCCGTTGGAACTTTGAATTATGTTGCATGTGAGAGATGCTATCCAAGTACCCAACAACAAGGTTTAATGTTTTGTATATAATAAATTATTTTTATAAAATAATTAAACAAATATTAAAAACTTTAAAATCTTTTTTAGGTTCAAGATACAATTGAAAGTCTCTGATGACACCACTGTAGCAACATTCACAATATTCACAATGTTCAATCGAGATGCGTAACAAATTGTAAACACAACAACATTTGAATTCCTTCATACCCAAAATACAATTAAGGAAGACATACATGAGTATTAAATACCCTAAACGCACTTTCATCCACTAATTAATATTTTTATTAAAAAAAATGGAGTCCACTTCACCCCAACAAATATCATTCAGGTGAAGAACTACTTATAAGTTAAGCCTAAAGCTACAAGCATCCAACAAGTCAAAAGGTGCATCTTCATCATCTAATGAAGAAGTTTATCATATCTTCCAAAGTCCATTAAGAAAAAAGGCAAATAAACAAATTTTCACAAGTCAAATTCCAAAGCTACAACCATCCAATAAGTCAAAAGATACATCTTCATCATCAAAAGAAGAAGAAAGCCTATTAAAGAAAAGTGTGAAAAAACAATCTGTCATAAGCAAAAGCTCAAAGTTATAAGCATCCAATAAGTCAAAAGATGCATCTTCATCATCAAATAAAGTTTATTCAATCTCCAAAAGTCCATTAAGGAAAAAAGGTGAGTAAACAAGTTGTTCTAACATTCTTTGATGAAGAGTCAATCTTACTTCAAAAGTTTAAAAAGGAGCACACCAAAGAAAATAAAATTAAAAAAAGGTCACCGACAAAAAGTCTATTTAAATGAATAATTTTCGGTGTTTTATTCGCTTCATTTTTATGTTTTTTACCATTATGATTGACTATTTTTTCTTTCATTAAATATATTTCTTTGACTGATTTATTATGTCAATTTCACTTTATTATATTTCTCTTATCAAATTTATGCATAATGTTAATCTTTACGTTAATCAACTTTAGTTGAGTGACTAGCCTGTAATTTTAGAATATTCCCTTATAAATATATTGATAAATAAAAAATATCTTAATTTATATGTAATTTTTTTATCTCCTTTAACAAAAAACAATATAAAATATCATTGACAATTATATTTTTAAATTTAATTTATCAAACAAACAATTTATTTATATATTTCTTTAATTATTTATCAACCCGCGCAACGCATCGGTCTGTGTCTAGTTTATAATAATTTATACAATTTATTCAATAAACTAAGCTAGACTAAACCCTCTAAATTAAACATCTAACTAATGAACCTTAAAAATCAGATAGATAAACCTTATAAGATTTTTACTACAATGTTATTGCTCAATTCACACATATATGTGTAAGAAGGCTCCACCCAACTTCTTAATTTAATGTAAAGAATAAGTATTCAATTAACTAAATCAAAATAAAATAGAAAAAATCAAATCACAAATTTTTTTTTTTTAGTTACTATGATACTAATGCAGAATATCTACTAGCTTTTGTTGATAACTAACTAATCTTCATAGGAGAATTTGGCAACCACCTTTAGTAGGGTCTCTCCTCAAACCACATTTTTTTCCATCCACAAGGTTAAAACTTGATACCTTAAGAGAATAAAACCTAGTATCTCCCATACCAACACATATTGATAAATCTTACCAAATTTTATTATTATAAAAGTAGCAATGTCTTATGTACTTTTTTCTTGCATAAAAAAGGATAAATAAATATTTTTCATGTCACAATTAATTGTTTTACAAGTATTTTTAAGTTCCATAATATTATCGTTTCATGCTTAAACTATTCTCCATCCATGGTAAATGACACAACCCCATTTGATTTCCTAAAACAACACCTGCAAAATTTAAAAATATTTAGGCATAATCGTTGGTAATTTTTATTCCCTAAGTTTTACTTTTTGACAAATGATTCTATAACACCCCACGACACACGTAGTTTTATAAATATTGCAAATTTTACTTTCCTTTGTGTCTCCATTATATTTCAAATAATACTAATTATTTATAGCAGTTTTTAACTACAACTAAACATGCATATTAAAAATAAGTGTTTTTAACACAGACAACTAAAACCTATCACTATTATTGAGTTTTATTTGTTTTTTATTTTTTTCTTTTCCTCTCTTGAGTTCCTTCTTCCATGAAGCAATCAATTGAAAAGAAGTAAAAAAAATACAATTTATCTTTTCTTCTCCAATTAATCAACTTTGTGTATGGTTATTTAGGTTACCTTTGAAACAAGTTAGTTGTTCACTAGAAATGGGGTTGAATAATGACATTCAATTGACTTTGGCCTTTTCAATACAAATAACACATTGCTTTTAGGAGACATTTGGTAGGGGAGAAATTTTTTATTTTTGAGAATCATAAGTTGAGAAACTTAATTTCTCATGTTTGGTATCAATTTTTTTATAAATTATACTCCGGGAAAGGATGTTTTTAATTAGTTTCCCATGAAAACTTCTGCATGAACGGAGGTGGGAATCTTACTTTCCCGAGTAATTTTTCTTTTACTATTGTAAAAATATCATCTTACTTTTTATTAAATTATTGGCTTAAATATGTTTTTGATCCCTGATATATACTCATCTTTACATCTAGTTCCTAATAAATTTTTCCTTTGAGTCAGGCCCCAATAATTTAAAAGTTTTGTTTGAGGTCCCTGCCATTAATTAGGATCCATTAACTGCTTACGTGGCAGTTAACTGGACACGTTGGCATGTGACATGTTGTGTCACTTGTACTCCTTGCCTGAGTGAGATTATACGTAGGAATTTTTTTAAAGGATTTTTAAAAAATAATTATGAGGTCATTCTTCTCCTTCTTCTCCATGTCGACCGCATTGTCACAAACCTCTGCACCTTCCTCCGCCTCTTCGACCTCTAGGTCCTCGCCTGAAGGTCGCCACTGACGACACCACGTGTATTGGTTGTGCCCTTTCCTGGCATAATCAACATTAGGATGAATTGCATTGGCGACTAAACCTAAATCCCACCCTGCCTTCCTCAGCAACCCAATAAAAATCTTTGTTAACTAATGCATCGCTCTAGATGTGTCGTGCAACAATGAATCAAACACCTGAACGGTTAACAAAACATCAAAAGAGGGGTTCAAAGTGCAAGCACAAAGTTTCTTAGACAAATTCAAGTTACCGCACTGCAACCTTGTCATGCTTTTGCTCTAGTTCCCACTACAAGCAGTTCAAGACGATGCTTAGAGTTCTTAATTTGATTTAATTCTCTTCCACATCAGCCTCTGAACATGACCTGAAGGGAAAATTGTGAGGCTTGAGATTGCAATCGTTTGTATGATCTGAGCTTCGGTTAGTGGCAATAGGGGCGGTGTTTTGGGCTCCTGGGATTCCAAGGAGGAGGAGGAGGAGGAGGAGGGGTGATCTGTGGCAGCAGCGGTGGAGGCGAAGGAGGAGGGTATTCTGATGGTGGAGTTGAGGAGGGAGAAACCGTCGATGTTGTTGAGGAGAGGGGAAGCGTTGTTTTCTTCCTCAGAGAAGAATTCAAAGGTTTTGATCTTGAAAGCGAGGGCAAATTTCTTGAACACTTCAGAGAAGAAGGAGAAGAATGATGTCATGATTATTTTTAATTTTTTTGTAAAAAAAATCCTCTATAATCCCACTTAGGCAACAAGTATACGTGGCATCACATGTCACATGCCAATGTGTCTGGTTAACGACCACATAAGCAGTTAATGAATCCCGATTAATGGCAGAGACCTCAGACAAAACTTTTAAATTATTATGGCCTTGATTCAAAGGAAAAATTTATTAGGGACCAGATGCCAAAACGGTTATATACCAGGGACTAGAAATATATTTAAGCCTAAATTATTCAATATGGTAAAAATATTGTGTAACTCTTTAATTCCTAGGAAACTTATCTTAAGATTTCAATGGTCAACAAAATTTTTTTTATTCATTCCCAGGAAACATGATTCCTAGGATTCATGATTCCTGGATATGAAAAAACTTCTCTCCTACCAAATGTTCCCTTAATATTTCTTCTCAAGATTTTAGCTTGGATATCAAATAATTATTTAGAAGGAGAAACTTCCTTTCTTAAATATATCGTACATAGTATTCAATGAATACTTATTTTTTAAAAAGTCTCTTCTCCAGAAAATGATTCATAATCTATTTTTTCACTTATCATAATCTAATTTTTCTCTTAAAAATGATGTTTCTTTTGAAGTTAAAAATATTTTTAAAAAACTTTGTTGAAGTGTAAAACTGTTAACTAAATTTCAATCTAAATATAATGAATACGAAGCATACTCATGTATAAGAAGCATAAACAAAAGGAAGACAACACACACAAAACTATATTGGTTCAACCATAAATCTTGGGCAACAATGTTACATTCAGTCCCTACAAATGTAGGATTTCTACTAACACAAGCATAAAATACAATATATTTTTTCTCATTAAGCCTCCTGAGACTTTCTTAGTATTCTTCTTAAGCCTCTGCAGGTTGCATCATTATTCAAAACCTATGTAGATTTCACTCAATATTATCCTAGCATTTGTGGGCTTTTCTCTACTATTCTCTAAGCATCTACAAGCTTTCCACTAGTATTCTCTTATCCTTTGTAGACCCTTCTCCAATAATCTTTGATCCTCTATGGGCTCTCCACCAGTATTCTCCTAGCCTATGCAAGCTCTTCACTTGTATTCTCAGCCTCTGCAAGCTTCCACTCAACCTGAGTATTCTTTCACAAACCTCTTCAAGCTCAAACCCCAACAACTAGTGACACTAACAACAACCATGTTGTATTCTCAAACAATTCTAGAAGTAGCAATACCCTAATTACTCTTTTTATTTTTCCCTTCATCATGCTTTATTTAAGCACGAACTCCTATTACACCTTTTGGGATGTCATCTTCACTATGGCTTATCTAATGAATGTGTTTGTAGACACTATACAAGGCTGGGAGAATTTGTCTCTAATCTTAAGAGAGTGTTTTGGCTAAGGAAGACTTGTATCAAAAGTTGAATATTCTCTTTATCAACTCAACTTCTTCTAATTGTACCTTCTATATTTAATTTCTGTTCCTTGCAATGAACTTTAGCAAGTCATGGTCCTTTTATAAGCCTTGAGATAACCATTTCTAGCTATTGGAGAAGAATAGAGGTTAAGCTAGTCAAACTGTGAACTATTCCTTTCACACTGTTGGTTGTTGTTTGTGTTTGTTGCTTCTAAACTTTTCATGTTAACACTTATGTTTCCTTGGTACACATACAACTTGCAAAATTTGAATTTTGAATTTGTGATAATTGATGCTTACTATTGCTAGTGATTCTTGACATCTTCAACTCGTCATGAATTGCTACAATAGAAGATATATTCTTCTACAAAATACTTCTTTGTTATTGCTTATGGTGATTGTAGTGCTTTATGCAACAATCTTCTTTGTTTTTGGTTGTGTTTTGATCAAGACTATATATCTTTTGTATAACAATCCCCCTCCCTGTTTTTAAATGTATATCATATCAAATGTATTTGAAGTTCACTAACATTATTGTTGCACTCTAAAAAATAGTCTTATGTTATGTGTATTATTAGGATTGAAATACTATGATATTCAAAACAACATTTTATTTCCTTATTACCTATAATGAGGAGTGTTGGCAACACGCTCTTCCTAACACACTTCATTATTGGTTGAAGTTTATCAAAAATTACAAAATTAGGAGAGGGACTCATTACTCGAGAGGTGAGATCTCAAAATATAATGATTTCTAATAAATTTTAGTTAATGTTTGAAACTTTTACTTATTACTATTTCACATTTCTGTTTATTTGAAAGATAGTCTTTCTTTTAATTAACTTTGTTAAAATTCAGTTGAGAAAAGGAGAAATTAATTTTAAAACTCACATGAAAAATGGTCATATTATATGTGTGTGTGTGTCTAGA
Organism: Glycine soja; assembly: GCF_004193775.1. Taxonomy (NCBI): domain Eukaryota; kingdom Viridiplantae; phylum Streptophyta; class Magnoliopsida; order Fabales; family Fabaceae; genus Glycine; species Glycine soja. Next base: position 36,478,077 of record NC_041011.1, read on the forward strand.
GAGAGAGAGAGGGTATATCATTTGAGAGGAAACTATCTTATATGAAAGTGAGAAGATTAAATATGAACAGTATAACCAAAATCAAGATTTAATGTCACGTGATCACTTAAAAAGTCATGTGGGTTTTTACAAAAGTAGGTATAGAGGATATATCTTATATGAGAGTGAAGGAATTATATATCTAGACCGTATAACCATGAATGAAGGATTGAGGTTTAATGTCAAAAAGTCACATGACTTTTTAAGTGGTCACATGGCATTAAATCTTTATTATCATGTTTGGTTATATGGTCTAGATTTAATCCTCACACTCTCATATAAAATAACTTCCTCTCATACGATATGTTATATATATAAAACTTGATTTACCCTTTTTTTCTTTAATTCATTAGTTTTAGTTCTAATTTGTAATTTACAATAAGTTAAACTATAGGTATTTAGAATTACGTGTTAAAAATATAGGGATCAAAACATATGTTTAACCTTATTTTAAACATGTTGTTCTAACAATTTTAAGGCTAAAATAAGTTACTGGTCCTTAATTTGTTTTTGAGTTTTGCATTTGATCCCTAACAAATTTTTTCTTCACTTTTGGTCCCTAAAAATTATTTTTATTTCATCCGCACCATTATGTTGGCTCTATTTAATATTTCATGGAATATTTTTAAATTTTTCTAATTGGCTTTGGAAATTATTTTATCACAATAACTTGTATGTTGTCCATCAGATGGTGACGTGCCATGTTAATAGAGCCAATATAATGGCAAGAATGAAATACAAAAAAAATAAAAATCAAAGACCAAAAGTGAAGAAAAAATATTATAGAGACCAAATGCAAATTCAAAAAATTTCAGGGACCAAACCCATATTTAAGTCTAGTTTTAATGTAAAACAAAATTATTGTAAAAGGAATTCATTAATATTAAAAGACATTGATTAGCTTTAAAAGACATATTTTACACCTAATATCATTAAAAGCCAAATAAACAACACAATAAAGTTTCATGGGTTCATGAGAATTGTCCCACTCTATCCCTCACTCTGAATTTGAATTTTGAAATTTAATTTCTCCCAACTTCCCATTTTTTCCCTTCTCGCATGTCTCACGTTCACTCGTCAATAAACTTCAAATTTTAATTCTTTAACTTTTCATTTCCCTCACAATTCTCAAAATTTTCCCCGCTTATGATGTTCTCTTCCCACACATGAATAACCCTAAATTTAGGTTTTTAATCTCATTCTTATTTTCTCATGAGAGTCACACAGGTGTCATCTCATTCTCTCACCTTACTACCATTCTCTCAATTTCACACATATGCTGCCTCCTTCTCTCACCTTAGTACCATTCTCTCAATTTCATTTGTCTTTCTCAAACTCCCCCATTTTTGTTTTCTTTCTCTCTCAATCGCACACATCAACTTCTAATCAGTGGCTACAACTTACGAATAATGAAAGTGTGGAACACTTTTTGTGGAATGCACACCTATAACCCATAAGCCATGGGAAAAGCCAATCATCAAAAAATCTTATTATTGAGAAAAGATCAAAATAAAATTAATGTTGTGTGTCAATGAAGCAAGACATCTGAATTTATGGTGGTGGTTGGAGTGCTTTCTGATTGGAGAGTGAAAGTAGAGATTGCTAAAAGTTTGAAGGACATCAAACTATGGAAGGAGCACCAAGAAAATGACTTATTTTGTGGTTCTAATATTTTATTTGATTATTTTCAAAAGAAAATGTTAAAATATTTTAATTCAATTTCTGAAAAAGCTTTATTCATTTTGTACTATCTTTGTGTATATTTTATTTCATGTATAATTCTCACAAAATTATGTCTATTCTAGATCTATTTTGTCTATAACGACTACAACATCATTTTGTCACAACTATTACATGTGACTTATGCTCTCTCTGCAATTTCGGTGCACAACCTTGCTTTTATACTTGACACCTACACACTTTGGTTCACTCAAGGTAAGAACCTTTCGAGGTTCTTTTCTCATACACATTTTGTTATTTTTTTGGCTGAGATTTTTCTTTTCTTTCCTTTCACTATCTTTAGTAAAAAACTTGTCATGAGCATTATCTATTTCTTTGGATCTTCTAACCCTATGTTTGTTTTGATAATTTTTTTTCTTGCTCTGTGATTAATTGATTCATATACACTGACTTTTTGTTCTATTCACTTGGATATGCTTTCTTGTTTCCCATAATTGAAGAAATTAGGGACTTGGTTTGGAATTCCCTTCCTATGTCAAATTTTACAAACGAAAAAAGGAGAGAAAAGTTTGATTAGTTTGAGGGTTTGAAACCTTCACATGGAAGGTTAAATAATTTATTTAATTTTTTATTGGCCTCCATAATGATGCAAGAGAACCTTTCAAAGCTTAATGGTATAAAAATAAACACCCTATATAACTCCTTATGGCTCTTTTTTTTTTTTTTTTATCACAATCATTGTCTTTATGCTATAATCACTAAATGTTATATGTGATATGGAGTATTTGAAAATTTTGAGCAAACTTTCATTTACTACTAGGTAATTAGTATTCAACTTGATAAAATATTTTTTAGCACATTTATATTCAAGATTTGATATAGAGAATTGAAGTTTAATTCATTCATGAGTATCATATGTTTAAGATTTAGATTATTGAGGTTTAAATGAATTTTTGCATCATTTTAAATTGTAGTTTTCCTAGAAGAGAAAATATCACATTTTTAAAAGATTCAGAATTTCTAACAAATATTGTATGTATTTAAGATTTATTTAATAAAAAAATATGAATTCATGACTTCCTTATTGCGAACCATGCTATATTATAAATTCTCTTTTAGACAACAACTATCATGAGGAAAGCATTTTGTAACTTAATCAATAATTATATATGTTTACTACAAAAACAATTTTGATTCTTGTGATATTTATCTACAGAAGGAAAGCTTTAAACTATATTGAGTATTTAAATTTATTATACACTTATAACTAATCAACATTCTGCATAGTTGTACTATAAAAAATATACTATATCTGATTGGTTAAAATTATACACCATTGTGCATAATCATATTCTTTGTCATTAATCATCATTGCTCTAAATGTGTGAAGCATAGGATTAACTACATTCTAGTTTACATTATTATCTTGTAATCTTTTTGACACTTAAAGAATTTGGGTTTTTAATAAACAATTATGGCATGATACATTTGTAACATAATTTGTATATGTTCTACCGACATTATTCCTTCAAAGACGTTTCCGCTATAGGATAAAGATGAAACACAAGAGGTATAATTTATATATAGCCTTCATTGCCTAACTTGTTTACTTTAACACATTTACATATCAGTTATATATGATATGTTCTTAGGTTTATATATGCTACATTCAAATTAAAGGTATACATTTTTTAGGACAAATATTATATGTCATTTGCATACTTAAAACACAAATGACAATTTTCTTGAAAAGAGTATCATTGAAATGAAAAATTATTTAAAATGTATATTTATTTTCTAACATGAATTTTTTATCATGCAATATAAATAACTCATTTTTCAAGATAGATACGCATTGAAATCATATTCAATAATATTTCTTGTCAAGGAAATTGTTATTTGTATTTTAAGTATAAAAATGATACGAATAATGATTTTGATATGATAAAAAAAATGTCATTCCAAAACTAGGGATACAAATGACAATTTTCTTGAGGAGGAATGTTACCAAAGTCAACAAGTATTTATAATGTATAATTTTCTTATAAGATAATTTTTTATCATGTAATAAAAATAACTCATCTTGCTAGATATATAAACATTGAAATTGAATTTTGACTTTAGTTAATATTATTTGTCAAATAAATACTTATTTGTATCCTAAATATGAAAATGATGCAAATATAATTTATCAAAAGCTAAATAAGTGTCACTTGTATAATTGATACCTATGATAATTTTCTTGAGAAGGAGTATTACTAAAAACTAAAAAGTCTTTCAAATATACACTGGCCCGATATGACAGAGGTTTTAATCAAGAAGTTTACATAACTCGCATAAATATACATTAGAATCACATTTTAACTTTCAAATATATTACATGTTAAGGAAACTGCAATGTGTATCTTAAATATGAAAATGATGCAAATATTGATTTTCATATGCAAATATAAATCATTTGCTTATAAGGGATACGAATGAATGTCACTTGCATAAGTGATACACATGACTACTTTCTTGAGGAGGAGCATTGCTAAAAACAAAAAAAGTCTTTCAAATATAAATTTGTCTTGTAAGATGGGATTTTTAATCATGAAATTTCAGTAGCTCACACAGAAAGACAATATACGTTAGAATCAAATTTTGACTTTCAAATATAATCTTTGTCAAGGAAACTATCATTTGTATCCTAAATATGAAAATGATGCAAATATTGATTTTGATATGCAAAAAGATTTCATTTTCTTATAATGAATACAAATGATAATTTCTGTTAGGACGGGCATTACAGAAAATAAAAAAATATTTGAAGTATATATTTGTATTAAAAGATGGATTTTTGGTCATCCAATTCATATAAATCATCTAGCAAGACAAATACACGTTGGAATCACATTTTGACTTTCAACAAGATTCCTTGTCAAGGAAACTATCATTTGTAAACTAAATATGCAAATGACAAAACTATTGATTTTGTCATGTTAAATAGACGTCATTTGCATATTATAGAACCAAATGACAAATTCCTTTACTAAAGCCAGCAAAGCATTTCAAGTGTATAGTTGTCTTGTCATTTGCATAAAAGAGATATAAATGACAATTTTCTTGAGAGGGGTATTATTGAAATGAAAAAATATTTCAAATGTATCTTTTTTTGTAAGGTGCGTTTTCGATCATGGAACATAAATATCTCACTACAATACAGATACACATTGAAATCACATTCGGTAACTACGCACATAAACTGTCATTTGTATCTTAACTACGCACATGATGCAAATAATCATTTTGATATGATAAAAAATGTCATTTATAAACTAGTGATACAAATGATAATTTTCCAGAGGATGAATGTTAATGAAATTAATATGTATTTCAAATGTTTATTTTTTTTGTAAGGTAAATTTTTTATCATGAAAATTAAATATCTCTCCGTGCTAGACAAATAAGCATTGAAATCCAATTTTGACTTTAGTTAATTTTTTTTTGTCAAAGAAATACTTTTTTGTATCCTAAATATGAAAATAATACATATATCATTGGTGATAAGCTAAATAAGTATCACTTATATAATTGATACAAATGACAATTTTCTTGAGGGGGATGATTACTAAAAACTAAAAAGTCTATCAAATATGTATTTGTCTTATAAGGCGAGGGTTTTAATCATAAAATTTAAATAAATCTCATAATGTAAAAATACTGCAGATATTGATTTTGATATGCAAATAGAAATCATTTGGATATAAAGGATACAAATGATGATTTCCTTAAGGAGGAATGTTACTAAAAGTTTTTTAAATATATATTTGTCTTGAAAAACAGGTTTTTTATTATACAATTTATGTAATTCATCTAGTAAGAAAAATACACATTGGAACCACATTTTTTTTTATCATGGAATACAAATAACCTACCTTGTGAGACAAATTTAACTTGTTTTCCCTCAAAATTATTAAAAAATAATGATAAGAGATTAAAATTTTAATTTTCAAATAATTTATTTCAAAAATAAAATATAAGAACTTTCAAAATATAAAATTAAGAAATATCTCTTTATATTTATTTTTTATTTTTATGCCAAAATTAGTTTAGTTGACTCTTATTTTAATCACTCTTTTTTTTTATAAAAAATATTATTAATTATATACATATTTTTAAATTACCCAACCATTATTTTTTCCCTTTGTTGAGGTGATATAGTGGTATTTTTTATACTTTAATTCATTAAGATTAATAAATTAGGGTTTAAACATATGGGTTAAATATTGAATCTTGAAGGCATTGTCCATGTCTTTAGGTGTCAAAATAGTGACTATACAATCCACGAGTGTCTTTGTTCTTTCTCCAAAATGTAGGATCCTCCATACATTTTTTCTTGGATTTGAAGAGTTAGAGTTGTAACACTCTCATTTTTTAAATGTGTGTTTATATATTTTGTATTTATTTTTTAACTAATGAATATGAAAAATATAACTTAAACTTAGAATAATAATTAAAATAATAAATTTTAGGAAATGTTTTAAGAGTTAATTATTATTATTTTTTTGTATAAAACTGTCAAAATGATTAAGTTCATTTTAAAAGTTCAACTAGAAACATTTTAACCTTAATCAATAAAAAAAACTATTATATACATGATAATTAAAAGTAATAAAAAATATTATTTTGCGGATTAAAATGTGAAAATTTAAAAAACATATAAATTAACATTATTTATATAATTCTATATAAAAATTATAATATAAATAAATACTAATATTATTTAAAATAAACCTTGTTAATTAAGTGGGTTGGCCATGTCCACTATAATCCAAATTGAAGTTCTTCGTGCACAAAGACCAAATTACGTACGGCTATACTAAATACACTCCACATTTGATAAACATATTTCATAAATATATTATATAACTTTCTAATGTACCATTTATTTTTATAAGTAATTAGAATTTTTTTCATTTGGGCTTAATTACTAATTAGTCCTTATGTAATTTAAAATGACCAATTTAACCCCTAAATTTCCAAAGGCTCCAATCATGTCCTCTAATTTTTTAAAATGCTTCATTTAGGTCATTTTCGTTAAATTTTATCATATTTTACTTACGAATCATGACAGTTTTCATTAACAGTGTCGGTTTCAATTTGATGAAAATGACATGGTAACAACTACTCCCACTAAGGGTATTCCATGGAAAATAATATTTAGTGCTTCATTAGTTTTGTAAAAGACAACTAATTTGGAGTTAGTTTTTTTTTTTTTTTTACTAAAACATCATATAAAATGCAACGGAATGAGTAATTTTGTTCATATTGCGTGCCATTATATCCTATTTGTAAAGCCTCTTGTTAATTTCGGAACTAACCTTTTTAATTGTAACTTATTTCTTTTGTGTATGTTTTTTAACCCATAATATTGGTGTGAAGTATCCTTTGGCTTTTGCCAATAATATCTACCAATGGACCTGGTTGGCCACCTTTAGGGAAGTCTCTCATATTAATAACATTTTTTTTCATTCACAAGATTCGAATTCAATACCTTACTTAACGGGAGCAAACTTAGTTCTACTAGGACCAACAACTTGGTTCTTTTGTGTGGTTTAGGAAACATAAAACTCAATTATCGTAAACTATTTTAAAAACTTGTAGCTTTCATCTTTTTACAATCAACACATTAGCTTCATCTAGAATTTTCACTTTGAATTTTGATAAGGTACATGATATCATAGTTGGAAATCTACAAGGGAAAGATCGATTAGAGGCTCTCATATATTTTGATATCTATTTTAAGCACTTGTTAATGTGAATAAAGAAACACGAGAAGTTGTAGTTGGATTATGTTTTCAAAACATAAGCTTTTTTTTTTTGTTATAAAACTTGGTTGTTCTAAAAATAGTTTAGAAAGACTATGTTAAGAATCAACACTTGTTCTGAGCTTAGAGTGAGAACTTAGCAGTTTTATAAAACAATTCTTAATTTTCTAAAAGAAAAAGTCTTTAAAATGTTTATTCCAGTTAAATAGGTTTGCTAAAAATTCAATTTTGTGTCCAAAGGATTGTTTCAATGAAAAGTTGTTTATGAAAAGAAAATATGATGTTAATCTATTTTAAGGCAGTCGAGAAGATAGGGAGAATAAAAATACAACAAAATTTTTATATTGGTTCACCCTAAACTCATGGCTATGCCAAGTCCTCATTCTTTCAGTGAAATTTTTCACTAATCAAAACCACCACCAACACCACTAGTTTACAACAACAACATTAAGAGGTTCATCACTACACAAAGCTTCACCCAAGCTCTTGTAGCAACATAGAAAAACTCCTTAATCAGTGAACCCACACTGCCTTAAGGCCTCAAAGCACTTGCTCCCTCGCCACAACACCACACTCAGGTCTTGGCTTGGAGATAATTGTTGACTCATGAGATAGGCAATTGAACCTAGTATACACTTGTAGTAAAGAAACAATGAGTATTGAGTTACAATCCACAGAGACTTAGTGCAACTTTTTAGGTAGTTAGCAAAGAAAGTTATCTAAAACAAGGAAAAATTTTAGAAGCATTCATCGCATCAAGGTATCAATTCGTTGTGGCAAATGGCTCGGGATTTTTTGTTTTTAAGGAAGAAATTCATTGTAGGAAACAAAGATTCGTTATAGCAAAAACATAACTATTTATGGTTTAATGCAATCAAGATTCAATTTAATTGATTAATCCAAATTCCTTAGGTGATTAATTCTTGAATCCTAAGTTTATTCCCTAATTACTTAGGTGATTCAACCTAGAACTTAGAACTTGAACAATGAATCTCTACAATGCAAAAATGTCATTTCATTCCTAAAATCATGTTCTTACACAATTTCAATTCAAATCTAGGATATGAACTTGTTTCCACACAATTCACTTCCTAAAAGCAAGATTGATCACTCTTGTGCATGAATTTAAGCAAAGAATTGAAATAAGATCACATAAGAAGATTGATTAGAAATAGAGAATTGCATACTTGAATCCTACTTCATTCACTCAGTAACTTGAACAATTACATTATTTGGATCATGATTGATCCAAATAGAACTTGTAAAAGTTGATACAAATGAAGAAGAGAGAGAGAGAGAGAGAGAGGGTTCATAAATCACTATTAGAAAATACACTTTCAACATCGGTTATTTAGAACATTCTACATCGGTTCTAAAATCGATGTTGAAAGTGCCGATGTTGAATGTATCAATGTTAACATCAGTTTTGGAGAACCGATGTTAACATGTATATGACAACATCGGTTCTCCAAATACCCGATGTTAAACACAATGAACAATAACAACAAAAGTGTACGCATGATGAACGTTGACATTGGTTTTCCAGTAAAACCGATGTTAATATGTTACATTAACATCGGTTTTTTAGAAAAACCGATATTAATGTAATACATTAACATCGGTTTCCTACGATAACCGATGTTAATATATTCCATTAACATCGGTTTTGCTAGAAAACCGATATCAACGTTGATGATGCATACACTTATTTGGTGTAGTTCTTTGTGTATAACATCGGTTATGTGTACATAACCGATGTTAATATTCAAATGTTCACATCGATTATTTATAACTAACCGATGTTAATGTACAGGAGTTGACATCGGTTATCTACAGATAACCGATGTTAAAATACAAACGCTGACATTGGTTATATACAAATAACCGATGTTAATATACAAATGTTAACATCGGTTTTCTATTACAACCGATGTTAAGGTTCATATTGACATCGGTTTTTGTAAATAACCGATGTTGTTTATGATATTAACATCGGTTTTTGTTAATAACCGATGTTGTTTTCAAGTTTTTTTTTTATATATACTTTCTGTTTTTACAGTAAACCCAAAATTGTACCTGTCAAATGCAATTTCAGGAGGCCCAATTCACAGCAAATAAACATTTTATTCTGCTTTCAAGCAGTTTTAATGATAATAAACATCAAATAATTGATTTATCATAAAGAACAATCATCAAATGAATTCAATGTTCATGTTACATAGAAAATATAAAAAATGGTAAACCAAAGTAAACTAAAGCTAAAGTCCCTAAATCATAGGGCTGATCTCTAACTCAGAGATAAAACTGTGCCCACTGGATCCGCAATGCTTTTAATCTCTCTGGCTCCAATGGTCTAGGATCGTTAAAATACTACACGATGAAATAAATTATAATAAGTTAATAATGTAATACAAATTATAAACAAATCGATTTTGTTTGAAATAAACTTACCGCTTCTCAATTATTCCTAAAAGTTCCTAAAATGATGGTGGACATCCAGTGCATCACATAGTAGCCATACTCAGTACTTCCTTTTTGTCTATTACACTAAATACATAATGAAATTTGGATATTAATTAAACAACTAGTGTACAGACACATAAAGAAATATATATAAGTGGAAGTTTTATGTAAATGACGTACCTTGACGACAGTCCACCTAGCAGAAGCCTTTGATTTAGGCTGTGGAGCATCATCAAGACCCTTGATAGCACTGTTCCATATGAGTAACAATTAAAAACTGGTGTTCTACGTTGAGGTATTACAATGCAAATGTATTGAAAAGAACACTAACCTATTAATAATCCCCTTAAGGTAGTTGTCTGGCCTATTATGCAATGAACAAAACCAGACAACTAGGTGTTCCTTGGGCAGGATGACCACCATCTGCCAGTGTCCGCTGCAATGGAACCTAAAATGGGTTAGTACATTAGTAAACATTAATTAAATTTAGTTATTTTGTGACTTACTCATTTAGGTAGACTCCAAGATAGACATCGCGTTGTGAACTCTGCATCCAACTCTTTATGTAACTTTCAGACTCAAACTGCGATTGCCCAGACCTCTGAATGGACTGTGGCTCGAGGAATCCATAGATATCAGAATTCCCCACTCGCATACATGTTTCAGTGAGATGCCTGTTTATGTTAAGTCAAAGTTAAATATTTATGAATTGAAAGCCATAACTTAGGTAATTAAAAGCCTTTTATATAAAGACTTACTGAATCCACAACTGTAACACTGATATGCTGAGACATTGACCACCGTGTGCGATTTCGGAGAGGTCTTCGTGTTTTATGTAGAGGGGGAAATCTGGATTAATGACCCCGAACACGGTGGCATCCCATCTAACCTGATAAGGCCTCAAGAAAAGCTCTGGGATGGTCAATGTCATCAGATAAATCGGATCATCAACCTTCGGATTGGGCTTCGGAGATGGTTTTGCCGGAGACACAGCTACCTGTTCATGAAACAAAGTTAAATAGCCTAATTTGAGGCACGCTTAATGAATTAATTTAAAAAGAATAAACATATAGTAAGGACAATAAGTATCTGCTGTGATAAAGACTTGACCAAATGTGTCGGCCAAGCAAGGAAGGTGTGAAGTGCCTGCCCCACTAAGGAAACCTCATCAGTGGGTACAGGAATTGGAGCATCTGCATCTGTAACCTCCTCCACACTCACCTTTACTTGGCCAGACAACAAAGGAGTGTTATGAACAACAATGGATCCCTCATAAACTCTCCCCATGGCAACCAGGCGGGCAGGATCTGCTTCAATGTACAAGCCGCACCTGTCAGAGTCACCCGTCTGAGGATCGTTTCCTGAGGGATCAACACAACTCCCCTTTGTGCTCACTCGAGGACCTGAGGGACCAACCAGAGGCTCAGGAGGCACTGCAAGTCCCTGAGATTGCATCTGCGACTGAAGCTGGCTGAAGGATGCCATGACCTGCCTCGTCACTTTCTTTGTGATGGACTCTTCTAGCTGGTCCCTGATCTGCTTGGTCAGCTGCTGTAATTCATTAGGAGGCAGGGAGGAAGCGCTGCGGGACGTCCGTGGAGCTGATCCAAAGTATTGCTTGATGATGACACCGGCTCCAGCAGCACGGACACGTCCAGGGTGCTTTGGACGTCCAATAGCAGCGGCGATAACATCCTGACGTCCATAGGGGACGAACGATCCCTGCGTGGCCTGCTCCTCAAACGAATCCTGCACAGAAAACACACAGTGGTACATGGCATTCTCAAAATATTGAAACATAATTGTAATGGTTTGTTGAAAATGACTTACAATCTTCTCAGCGATTTCCTTTGCGGCCTCAGTCGTCATCTCTCCTGTCTTCTTCGTGCGGGCCATCTTCCACTTCACGTGGCGTCTGACCGGGGATGGAGGGTCGATGACGCCATCAACGCTTTCTGACTGTGCAGCTTCTTTCAGCTTCTTCTTCGTCTTCTCAGCCAAGAGCTTCTACTCCAAATAATCATAACCCCCACGAGACAAAACGTGGGGGGCAATATTCTGCTTCTGGATGGCCTGTGCCTTCTTGCGCACATCCTGAAAAAATTAAACAATAATGTTTGAAATGGGTAGAATGAAGTATAACAACATCATGTTTAATAGGAAAAACAACTTAAATGGCAAGAAACATACTTCCCAAGAAGGGTCTCTGCGAGTGTGGCAAAACTGGGCCAACTTTTCCTTGCTGATGCTGTATTTCTCACAGACAGTGTCCTCGACACCGTCTTGATCGGCTGTAAGGGCCCATTTCCTCGTGAGGTCTGATTTAAATTGCCTCCATCTCTCCCCCACGGTCTGTAGTAACTTCCTTTTCGTCCTACTGTCAGAAGCCTCTGGGATATCAAATTCTGCCTGACAACATCAAATAAAGTTTATTTGTTACAATAATGTATTTTTTGGCTATTAATTAAACAAAATCAAATAAGAAAAGAGAAATACCTGAATATCCTCCCAAATTAGGTCCTTCTGAGCAGTAGGGACCTCCTTCCAGTTCTCGTAGGTGATGTCCACCTTATCACGTGCCACAATCCCCAAATATGTTCTTAATTTCTTCCTGTGGGGACCGTCGGCCTTCCCGGTAGCAGGATCAATATGCACCACTGGTCTCTCAGCACCAGGTGATCTAGTGGACAATGATCGTAGACGTGAGGCTTTGCGTGTCTGCTTCATGGTAGACGGCGAAGCCGAAGCGTCCGAAGTAGGAGGAGCAGGAGGAGGAGAAGGAGGAGAAGGAGGAGGAGGAGGAGTGGAGGCAGGTGGAGAACCCATGATCTTTTATACAATAACATACAAAATTGGATTAATGAAAAGAGGATCAGTCATAAGTTTTTTTTGGAAGACAAAAGTATAATATTATTAAACAAAACCCCACCACAGAAGGAGATAAGACAAATTAACCAAAGGACTCCGAAAGATTGGTAGTTGTGCTTTTTAATTGTGATTTGGGGCAACCATGTCATAAAAAATATATTACATGTAATCAACAGTCAATGTATGCTTGATGGAATATAAATACTATATCTTCAGAAATACACATGTACATGGCATCCTTAGGACTTCATCCATGTTTTCTTTGATATTGATTTTCTTTTTTGCAGAAAACAAAGAGGGGAACGAGCAACAATTTGAAGGTTGTACATTCAGGAACTAAAGAATTCAAAATAGCTAGTAATAAGAGGGATTTGTTTTTGGGATTTTCTGAGCACCAAGAGCGGCTACGCAAGAAGCTTGCACTTGAGGAGGGAAGGATATTTGCAGCTAATGAACAACCTTCTTAACTATTTTTCCTTCAAATTTTATTGTTTCTTTTTTATAATATGTAAATATAAATAGTATAAGGCTATGGCTTATGGACATGGTCTTTTTTACCCCTAACAATCTTAGAAGTAAATATAGACCATGTTTTTACGCCATAGCCTTATACTATTTATATTTACATATTAGCAAAAAGAAACAGTAAAATCTGAAGGACAAATAGTTAAGAAAGTTGTTCATTACCTGCAAATATCCTTCCCTCCTCAAGTGCAAGCTTCTTGCGTAGCCGCTCTTGATGCTCAGAAAATCCCAAAAACAAATCCCTCTTATTACTAGCTATTTTGAATTCTTTAGTTCCTGAATGTACAACCTTCAAATTGTTGCTCGTTCCCCTCTTTGAGAATGTGGAGGATCTTCATAGGACTTCATCCAGCTGATGTTTGTCACCAGTTTCATCATCCACCACCCTTTTCTTCTCTGCCTTCTCACGTTTGTTGTTGTTAAACCCATATTTATGCCTTCTTCCCTTCATGTCTTGTTTTATCACAACTTTATCCGAATTTCCTATCTTCAGCAGAGTTGAATCTCCTGTCTTATTTTCCAATGACACACTTTGATGGCCTGTATCTCTTTTCTTCGTATGTTCTAGTGGTTCAGCTTCAGAATGCATAGAGCAATCAGAATTTTCCAGTCATCACCAAAGGCTTCTGCATCAGCGTTGACACTCTCTACCTTCTTTGGTTTATGCTTCTGTGTTGCATTCCTTGCTTCCTCCTTATAATTCTCAGATTTATTGGAGGTCTCATTAGAAGGATCAACACCAATCCGTGCCTGTTCCTCCTCTACCAGCTCAATATCTCTCGTTTCACCTTTGCTTTTGTAAACTACACTATAATTTACAAAACAAAAGTTGAAAGGAAAGATATTGAGCTGGTAGACGAGGAAGAAGCACAGATTGGTGCTGATCGTTCTAGTGCAACTTCGAATAAATCTGAGATTTATAACGAGGATGCACGGAATGCATCACAGAAGCATAAACCAAAAAGGGTGGAGAGTGTCAATGCTGATGCAGAAGCCTTTGGTGATCACTGGAAAATTCTGATTGCTTTATGCATCCTGAAGCTGAAGCACTAGAACATACGAAGAAAAGAGATACAGGTCATCAAAGTGTGTCATTGGAGAATAAGACAGGAGATTCAACTGTGCTGAAGATAAGAGATTCAGCTAAAGTTGTGATAAAACAAGACATGAAGGGAAGAAAGCATAAATATGGGTTTAACAACAATAAACGTGAGAAGACAGAGAAGAAAATGGTGGTGGATGATGAAACTGGCGACAAACATGAGCTGTATGAAGTCCTAAGGATACCATCTAAAACAAAAAACCGATGCCTCAATCAGAGAAAAATGTAGCTGTCACTTACTTGCTTTGGTGACCTCTGTCTCTGCAGAAAATTACATTAGACGATGTTAATCAATTCTCCTTCATCATGATCATTTCGATTAGCATGAACGTCGTCAGCTTCTTCTTCTCCGACAACGTTACGAGTGATTTGAGCGGTCCAAGGACTAACATAGGTGTCCATGTATGAATCATCATCTTCTACATTAACACCAATTATTTTGCCCTGCAGAACCACGCACCACCTTTCATCATAAGGGTCTTGCACGTAAAATACTTGTCTAGCTTGTTCTGCCATGATGAAAGGGTCATTGTGGTAACCAAGTTTCTTTAGGTCTACCAGCATAAATCCTATATCATCGGTGCGCACACCGGTGTTTTGTACTAGTAGAGGATACAATTTTGGCTACTAGTTTTGTACTTTTCTTAGGTTTCTATAGAGTGGTTCCCTCTCAGACTAGTTTTGTCTGATTATGGAACCATTACCATGGTTACCTCTCTTTTGTATCTCAGTACGTCTGCTACTCTTTCTTTATATATGATATATTATCTTTGCTGATAAAAAAAATTAAAAAAAAAACAAAAATAAGTACACTGCCCCTAAAATACCAACATTATACTCACTACTATTTAGCTTGCCATAATTTATATAAAAAACAATATAATCCTCATACAAATACAATCATGCAAGCATATTTCAAAACTTAAAATAGGAATAAACAACTCTGAATAAATTAACTTAGGTACACTTGGAAAATTTGTTTTCACTAATATTAGTAGCTCATCACCACTTCAGTAGAATTTAATCGGCTTGTGTCTGATTCATACGTGGAAAGCCCTTTCCACTCTTGGTTTCATTTTTTTTTATCTTATTAGAACAACAATCTGCCTCTAAAACATACTCACACAAGCCCTTGGTGTCACTTTGGACATTCCAAGCTCCAACCTTAGATTCTTTCTTGTCAGAGGAAGCCCTTATATAATTGCTTCTGATTCCAAGTATGTGGAAACTCTTGACAAGTTCAGTTCTTGTTACCCTTGCTGTCTCCCTCTTCCCCTGCTCACGATGGTCCACTCTCCCTCATCTCTCTCTGTCTCCTCTCGGTCTCTCGATCTCTCTGTCTCCTCTCTCATCAATCTAGAAATTTCAGCAAGCAAAATAATAAGTCTTGCCAAAAGACAAGTGTGGTTAGTGAATGGAAGGTGTTTGTTAGAAAAAAGGGAAGTTGCTGAAAGCAGGCCCAACACAGGGGAGATCAATGCATACAATGTGAGGCTCCTTTATCGGGTGACACCGTACCTCCTGCAGCTAATGAAAGTCCAGAAGCTAATGGAAATTCGAAGAAACCAGATGAAATAGACATCCAAGAGGCAGAGTCTCAACGGGAATTAGCAAAAAGCATGGGAGTTCATACTGAGTTACAACAACCAGCAGTCATCAGCAAGATAACGGAGATGGAAATCAGAGATAAGTAAGAGGTTGCAGAGATAGGAAAAAGACAAAGTGCACCATGAATATTGTATCCTACAACGTCAGAGGTCTCGGGAGAGGGGTTAAAGGGGCTGCAATTAGGAGGATGGTAAGGAAGCACAAAGTTGACATGATATGCATCCAAGAATCTAAGAGGGAGCTAATTGACAAGGCTACATGCCAGGCCTTATGGGGAAATGCAGATATTGGATGGGAATTCCAGCCATCAATAAACACAGCTGGTGGCTTAGTGTGTGTTTGGAATGAGAATGCATTCAGACTGGAAAGAAAGGAAATGGGCAGAGGATTTATTCTATTGGATAGAGTGTGGACCCAGGAAAATTAGAGAACATGTGTTGTGAATATTTACTCTCCGTGTGATAGTCAACAAAAGCGGATTCTATGGGATGCACTCAAGCAGATAAAACAACAAGACCCAGACTGTATATGGTGCTTTATGGGTGACTTCAACAATATAAGGCATCATTCTGAAAGAGAGGGTATATCACCTAGGGGAGCAGAAGCTAGTATTATCAATGATTTCAACGAATGGATAGCTGAACTAGAGCTTCAAGAACTACCGTCTGTGGGGAAGAGATTCACATGGTTCAAACCAAATGGGGCTTCAAAGAGTTGGCTAGACAGGTTCCTTGTATCACTCAATTGGCTTCTCAAATGGCCAGCTTCCACCACTTTCACCTTGGACAGAAACTTTTCTGACCATTGCCCAATTCTGCTAAAGGCTAAGACCATTGACTGGGGGCGAAAACCGTTTAAGGTATTCAACTGTTGGTTGAAGGATAAGAGCTTTGGAAAGGTAGTCAAAGACTGTTGGACAAGTAATCAACCAACGGGTTAGGGGGGATTCGCACTTAAAGTGAAAATCAAGAAACTCAAGGAGGCTATAAAGCTGTGGAATATGGAACATTTCGGTGATACACTCAAAAAGGTACAGCTGATTGAGGCGGAACTAAACAGATTGGAAGATGCTAATATCACTACTCAGCTTACTCAACATGAACTGATGAAGCACAAAACACTACAAGCAGAATTATGGGCAGCAACACAAGCTCATGAGACAAAAAGCGTGAGTGAGGTGGATAAGGGAAAGGGACTGCAACTCTAGGTATTTCCACCTATTGATGAACTACATACGTACAACCAATGCAGTCAAAGGAGTGCTTATCAATGGGACATGGACAGATGACCCCAAAAGTGTTAAAGAGGAGGTGAGGCGCTTCTTCAGCAGTAGATTCACTGAGCCTGAACAGTGCAGACCAGTCCTTGATGGAGTAAGATTTGAGGGTATTACACAACATCAAAACCAGCTGCTGGTGGGAAAGTTTAATGAGGAAGAAATAAGAGCGGCAGTGTGGGATTGTGGAAGTGAAAAAAGATCAGGACCGCATGGACTCAATTTTAAATTTATTAAACAGTTTTGGGACGTACTCAAGCCTGACATCAGCCGCTTCCTTGATGAATTCCATGCAAATGGGGTTTTTCCTAGGGGAAGCAATGCTTCATTTATCACTCTGATTCCAAAACTGAAAGACCCACAAAATTTAAGCCAATACAGACCCATATCGCTTATTGGATGTGTATACAAGATCGTGGCAAAGCTCCTAGCAAACAGACTTAAGAGGGTGATGGCAAATATTATTGATGAGAGACAATTTGCTTTTATTAGTGGCAGACATATGTTGCACACCGTGTTGATAGCCAACGAGGTGGTAGAGGAAGCCAAGAGGAACCATAAGCCTTGTATGGTGTTTAAAGTTGACATCGAAAGAGCATACGATTCAGTCTCGTGGGCATTCCTATCATACATGATGAGGAGAATGGGTTTTTGTTCAAAGTGGATAAGATGGATTGAAGGATGTCTTACTTCAGCCACGATCTCCGTATTGGTCAATGGCAGCCCCACAAATGAGTTCATACCTCACAGAGGCTTAAGGCAAGGTGACCCACTAGCGCCTCTTTTGTTTAACATTGCCACTGAAGGATTAACTGGCCTCATGAGAGAAGCATTGGACAAAAACCTCTTCAGTAGCTTTCTCGTAGGAAAGAATAACATACCAATTAACATTTTGCAGTATGCAGACGACACCATATTCTTTGGTGAAGCTACATGGCAAAATGTGAAGATAATAAAGTCCATCCTGAGAAGCTTTGAGCTGGTATCTGGGTTAAAAATAAATTTCGCAAAAAGCAGCGTTGGGGCAATTGGGAAGAATGAGCAGTGGCAGATGGAGGCAGCTAGATACCTGAATTATGGAGTTCTGTCCTTTCCTTTTGAATACTTGGGTATCCCCATTGGGGATAATCCAAGACGTAGTACTCTTTGGGATCCTATAGTCAGAAAATTCGAGAGAAAATTATCTTCTTGGAAACACCGACATATCTCATTTGGGGGGAGAGTGACACTCATAAATGCAGCCCTAACAACAATCCATATCTACTTTTTTTCCTTTTTCAGGGTACCTTCAAGAGTAATATCCAGATTGGAAGCAATTCAGAGGTAATTTCTATGGGGAGGAGGTGTGGAACAGAGAAAGATTGCTTGGGTTAATTGGAAAACAGTCTGCAATCCAAAGGATAAAGAAGGACTTGGCATTAAAGATCTTAGGACTTTCAATTCAACTTTGTTGGGAAAATGGCGCTGGGATTTATTTCACAACCAGCAGGAGCACTGGGCAAAAATTCTAATATCAAAATATGGGGGCTGGAGGGAATTGGAAGAAGGCACGACAGCAACAAGGCAATCAATCTGGTGGAAGGATCTGATATTAATTCAGCAGCAATAGCAGACTCAATTAATCAAAAGGGAAACAAAATGGAAGGTGGGGAGTGGGGAGAAATTAAGATTTTGGGAAGACCCTTGGACAGAAAATGCTACTCCACTAAGGGAGAAATACCCCAGGTTGTATCAAAACTCATGCCAACAAAAGGACACCATCATAAACATGGGGAATACTACCTGCAGTGGTTGGGAATGGAAGCTAGCTTGGAGGAGGCCCCTATTTGACTGCGAAATTCAAATGGCAGACAATTTCCTTGAGGAATTATCACAACAACAGATTCAGCCAAACATGGAGGATAAATGGATTTGGAAGCGTGATCAAGGTGGATACTACACGACAAGAAGTGGATATGAATTGATTTGGGGAGAACAAATGGGAGCACACCAGAGTTCAGATTTTGTGGATCTATGGAAGCTCAAAATCCCTACCAAATCACTGGTGTTTGCATGGAGACTAATTAGGGATAGACTCCCGACAAAGATGAATCTCAGCAGGCGCCAAGTAACGATCAATGATCTTATGTGCCCATTCTGTGGAGGTGCTATGGAGGAGGCTGCTCATGTATTCTTCAGCTGCAGCAAAATCCAGCCTCTATGGTGGGAGTCTCTATCTTGGGTCAACCTACTTACAGCTCTACCACAGAATCCAAGGGATTATTATCTACAACATGTACTAGGGTATGTGGAAGGAAAGAAACAAATAAGATGGCGCTATTGGTGGATAGCTATGACATCCACAATTTGGAAGCATAGAAATAGAATAGTATTCCATAATGACACGCTTGACGGCAGTAAACTGATTGAAGAGGCAGTCCTATTACTGTGGACATGGATTAAAGTCATGGAGAAGGACTTTGCAATTCACTTCAATCAATGGTCCTCTAACATCAAGGAAGCGTTTAGTAACTAGGTGGGAAGGGCTTTGAATTTATGTAACCTATATAGAAGGGTCCCTATAAGACTAATTGTAGTTCTGCCCTTGGCTGGGGTAGCTCGGTTATGGTTCCAATCTAGACTCCATTTTAGTTTGCGGTGGAACCACTGCATTGGGCAACCCAATACCTTGTATTTTAGTACCTCTGGTACTCTATCAATATATATTATCTATTTTTGCTGAGCAAAAAAAATGATCATGATGTTACTGTGCTGAATGATTTTAAGTATAGAAAATTTAAGGGTAATATCTTAGTAAACTATATTACTTTTACACACAGTGACAATTGCAGTGACAATGAAAAAGAGTGAACACCCACTGAAACAGAGACAATGGTAGTGACAATGGCAGTGAAAAAGAGAAAACTATACTACAAATGAAAAAGAGACCAAGCTTACCTCGAACCCAAACAGTCACAATAGCAATGAGATCTAACAAAATGGCACGAAAATTGAAGCTTTCCTTGTACCTCAATCAGCAATACTGCAACTAAAGACGTATTATTATTATTATCATCAATAAAACATGAACACCCACAGAAACTTAGCATACACGATGCTGACCTACGTACCTCGCGAAGAAAGCTTTGAGCTTTGAGCACCCACAAGACTTTCAGCACCCTAGTACCAACAGTGTATGTAGGGTTCTGTTCGAGCCACACTTCGAAGAGCAGTGTAGGGGGTTCTGTGGGTTTGAGCACCCACAAGACTTTTAGCACCCTAGTACCAACAGTGTATGTAGGGTTCTGTTCGAGCCACACTTCGAAGAGCAGTGTAGGGGGTTCTGTGGGTTCGACCGAGGGGTTTCCAACACTATTGAAAACAATGTGGGAGGAGGAGGGCAAGGTTTCCGACAGATTTCAGGCGGCAGGAAAAAGAGAAGAGAAGAGCGATTTCAAGAAGGAGGAGGGTAAGGTTTTCGAGGGCGCGGGTTGTGAAATGTGAAGTTTTAACTTATAAACATAACAACATCGGTTTTCTAAGGATAACCGATGTTAACTGAATATAGTTAACATCGGTTTTGTCAAAACCGATGTTATCATATTCATCTTAACATAATGTTAACATCGGTTTTTTAAATAACCGATGTTAACATGAAGTAGTTAACATCGGTTTTGCTAAAACCGATGTTAAGTAACTCCATTTAATTACAAAAATGTCACCGCGCTTTCGTTAACATGGGTTTATGAAATAACCGATGTTAATGAAGCGATGTTGAAAGCCTTTTTTTAGTAGTGAATTCTAATATCTAAAAATGAAAAATGAACAAAAGGTCTACCATTACAAGTTTTTTAAAGAGATCGAGCTGAAACTGCATTGTTTTTTCTGCCACATCAGACTTTCGTTGTAGCGCTAACATGTCTTGCTACAACGAAACTTCAACAACTACAAAGGACTTCTTTACTTGAATCTTCACCCTTCTGACTCATTCTCATTGTGGCAAGAATATGACTTGCTATGCTCAGTTTCTACTTAACTCTAGGTCTTCAGTCGTCAGATTCGCTACAGTGATGTGTAGTTTTGCTATGAGAATCTTCACCATTTTTCACTTGATCGTTGACCCTCTTTCGCTATGGTGAGGGATCATCTCGTTGCAACGAGGTTGAGTTTGCAGCTCATTATTCCTTTAAGCTCAAAAAGGCCTTTGTAACATTAAAATTTAGCACAAATCATTAAAAACCATCTTTTTACATTAAAATTTAACATTAGGGAATAAAAATTGAATTTTCATAAAGTTCATGGATCAGAAACTTAGTTAACCCATTAATAAATTATTAAATAATTGATTTCTAAATTAAAGATATACTATAAAAATTATTTTTTTCATACATAAACTAATAACACATGCTAATGTAATGATTCATATATTTGCAAGGCCTCGAAGGTCATGTGTTCGATTCATCTCAAGCACTAACCATGGTGAAAGGGCGGTGGTTTTTGAGTGATGGGGTTTCATGGGTTACTGAAATTATTGTAGGGGAGTCGTGGAATTGAAGGGTAGTCATTACTTGGTGTGCACTTTGATTTGAGGGATGATTATTGGTTGAAAAATGGGAATTATAGTTTTTCAGAAGGAGTAGTGATATGAAATCTAGATTTGGGGGTATAGACGTTTAATACATCTTAAACAAGTTACCCAAAGCAATTTTTTACAATTATAAACTGCCAAAAATAAACTACGTTCAATAAAAAATGACACATGGCAGTTTTAGAAGTCGTCATATCACCACTTAACGACATAATTTAGCGTGAGACTCTAAAACAAGTAACAAAATAAAATATCAGGGACCTTGACTAGTCAACAATTTTGTTTAGGGACTAAATTTTTTCTTATAAATTTCATGGATTAATTTTTTTTTATAAAGTTCATGGATTAATTTTTTTTTTGAAGTAAATAACTATCCTGAAAGAGAATGAATATTTGAATTGTCCACTCACAAGATTTTTTTGTGTTCAAACTTCAATTATTCTATCAAGAATACAAAGAAATTCCCCTTTGTTTTCTTTTCATTAAAATATAATGTTTCCTACACCCACACTGATTAACTTTTGCTCCTTTTTTTTAATGTGAGGGAATTGTAGTTGGTTAGATAGCTAGTAGACAAGATTGTTACATGAGAAGCTACCAATGGATATGTCAATTGATGATGATGAAAACCTATTGAAGAAGTGAAATCCATGACGGTTATAACACCCTTTCCATGACGGTTATAACACCCTTTTCAACATCAAAGCTTGAACATCAACATGTGACAAAAATAAAAACTAATTTAATTTATTAAGTTGAAAATCACTACACTACTACAAAAAAGGCTTTCAAAGACGGTTATAACACCCTTTCCATGACAATTTTAAATCATCTTTGAAACTGCCATTGTGGAAAGTCAACACTTTCCATGATGGTTTTTGAACCGACTTAGAATCTCAAATTCTACATCGATTTTCACAAAAATCATCTTAGAATATCTGTTTTTTAAATGTAAAAAAATTAAGGATTTGAAGACGGTTTTAGCAAGTGACTTTCAATGATGGTTTTCTATATAACCATATTAGAAAGTTTACTTTCTAAGACGATTTTCTGAAAGAACCATCTTAGAAAGACTTTCTAAGAATGTTCTCTAAAGAACCATATTAGAAAGCACACTTTTTTAGACGTTTTTTTTAAAGAATCATCTTAAAAAGATATTAGCATAAATGGCATGTAAAAGAGGACATAGTTAAATTTTCTTATAATAAGAAAGATGAAAATACTACCCATCTAATTTTGTGGTAAATAATAGGAAGATAATAAAATATTGAAAAAAAGAATAGTTTTCATGAACTAAGAAGTAAATAAATGTTCCTAAAAGAAGTTGAAATTAGTTAAATGGCTCATACATTAACAAGATAAAATTTCTCCCTGCTATAAGTCGGCTTCAACTAAAACAAAGTGAACTCAATGAAAGGAATATTTCAATTGAGGAAAACATGAACTTTCTTAAACACATAAATTCTTTGAGTTATGAATCAACATTCAACAGTATTACCTATCTTGACAATTTTGTTGTTTCCACCAAGGACCAATGACATTAAGAAACAAAGAATTCTTAGTTCCTTGAATGGAAAGGGTAAACTCAAGAAAATATCAAGTTAACATACCCCAATATAGTAGATACAAATAAGTAGTAGTTATTATTTTGTAACACCAAAATTTAATTATTCAATACATAATACTTTGATTTGAATTTCTTATTTAGTAGTTAGTTCGTTGAAAGCTTTAAAGCCACAAATAAGTTGGAGTCCAAAAATATTTACACAGGAGATAGAATCCTTAAAGTGTTGATTAATCTTTGAAATATATAAAGAATATATGTTAAAATATATAATCCATTACAAGGAATTTTCTAAATATTGCATAATATTGCCAAAAAGGAAAGTTATGGCAAATCTGATTTCAAAATGGTATAAAATGAGACGATTACCAAGTATAGACAAATCTAAAAGCTATCCCAATAACAACAAGATAATGAATAAATGATACATATAAGGGCCATATATATCACCTGAGAGGAGTGGTTTATTGTGATGCTATTCTGACATGTAAGAGTCCTGAGTTTGCTATCCCGATAGGGAACATGCACACCCTCCTTTTGCTTTTTCTCATCCCCAATGCACTTATAACATTCTCAAGAGCAAGAAGACCTTTATTGATGTGTATACCTATTAGAAAAAAGTCATTAATCCTTGCCATTATCATTTTCAATTATTGAAACAATGTTTCTAACACGGTATTTTGAAACAAAAGTATACATATCATTATATTCAAGTTAATCATGTATTACCAACCTTTTTTTCAAACAAACACCATCAGAACCTGTTCTTTTAGCTAATTCAGATCCAACTAGATTTACCAAATGGAGCTTTGCTGAAAGGCAACACAATCCTCATATATTTTCATAGATCTAAAACATGAAGTCAACGAAGAGAAACCATTTTCTAAAGAAGCAACAACATATATGACTAAAGTTTTCTTTTGAAAGTCTAAACCACCAAGAATTTTAAGTAAGTCATATTACTTTAAAATTCAACAAAATGTAAACATTTTAAACTCCAAAACATTCAATCAACCCAAAGAAATTAAAGATAAAAGGTAAGTACAATTAAGGATTTGGAGTAGCTTCTTGAATAAACCCAACAGGGGACTAGTCCAACAGAATGAAAGGGAAAGATGAATTCAAAGAAAACTTACCAAAAGCTTTAGAACAATGCATTAATATATCACAAGAAAATGAAAGTTGGATGGAAGAACCCATTATATTTTTGGTTCTTTTGAGTTTCCACAGTAAGATAAAAAACAAAATTGCAGTAGAAGAATGTGCATTGTTCTGCCAAAGGAGAGATGGAATGAAAAGAACAAAATTCTAACATGGTCACCAAGTTTAGCCATAATTATACCTAAATTATTTTAATGTATTTGGGGGGGGGGGGGGGAATTAAGCAAAAAAAGGGTAAATATCTTTATTATACTTAATTTTTCTTCTAAATTTTAATTTACACTTTTAAAATTTTACTTAATTTTAAGAATATCATGCAATGCACAAAATCCTTTCTAGCTACTAACATTGTTGATATATAACAAAACTAAATGAATCAGCGATATTGTTAGATAGATATTCCATACTATACTATGAATTGAAAGAACAATTAAGAACATACATGCTGCCCCTTTATACCTATTTAAAATAAATAAAGAGACATGTGAATCCAATTCATTGTCATAACAGAGAGCTCTTGAAAAGGGAACATAAAGAGGGAGTTTGTTCAGTTATCTACCTTAGGCTAATATCTCCTATTTTATCCTTTTCTTTCCTCCTTATAAATCTTATTACGAATAAATATGGTGATAGAGTCATAAATGAATCTAACTCATTTGATTGAGTAGTGTCTGGGACATTTTTTTTTGTTTGAAAAAGACAAACTTAACCTTAAAGTTGAATTGGGAAAGAAAAAATGTTTTGCACTCAGACACAACCAAGTCCACCTCAAAAACAAAAATAATTTTGCAATCCATTTAAATTGTAACAAATGGCAGATCTATCTGACCTAACCATTGAATTGCATGAAGAAGGCCTAGGGCTTCACCTTGTGTAACCTCTGTAGAAGCAAGCTTCATGATGAATCAAGAATGATTCAAAGAAGTTTTGATGATAACAAAGGTGATGACAAAAAGCTCAAAGGTCAAGAACACTTCATGATAACAAAGATGATGATCTCAAGAATCAAAGAATGAGTTCAAGATTGAAACAAGAACACTTCAAGGTTCAAGAGGAAATTTGATTTCAAGAATCAAGAATCAAGTTGCAAGATTCAAGTTCCAAGAATCAAGATCAAGATTCAAGACTAAAGATTCAAGAATCAAGAGAAGACTCAATCAAGATAAGTATTAAAAAGTTTTTTCAAAAACTGAGTAGCACATGGATTTTTCTCAAAACCTTTTTACCAAAGAGTTTTTACTCTCTGGTAATCGATTACCAGATTATTGTAATCGATTACCAGTAGCAAAATGGTTTTCAAAAAGCTTTCAACTGAATTTACAATGTTCTAATTGATTTCAAAATGTTGTAATCGATTACAATGTTTTGGTAATCGATTACCAGTGATATTGAACGTTGAAATTTTTAATTAGTAAAGGTTTAGGAATAATTAATTCAACCCCCCCTTCTTAATTATTTTGAGGCCACTTGATCCAACAACCTCTAGACCAACAACAATAAACAAAGTATTGGCAGTCACAAAAATGTCTCTGTGATCTCTAACACATATCCCTCAACCAATAATGTTATCCCTACTCTAGAATGCAACATCCACATTGCATTTATACATTTCCACCTCGGATTTGTCCACTTGACCCTAAATCTCATGTGGCTCGATCACCCTTCTAGCTTGCCTCCAATTCAAAAGACAATGCACCGACAAAGTTACATTCCAAATTCTTTCCAACATTTTGAGTTCTTGGCATACCAAGTGCTGCATATAATCATAGCAAAACGTGCATCATCCTCGCCATCAAGATTTTATAGAATATCAAAACATAGTTTTTGGAAACAATCACAACTAGGCATCTCAAAAGTGATCTGGTACTACAACTAAGTTTCCCTCCAGCACTGTTGACTTAATTCACATCCAACAAACACAAGGAAGCAACTCTCAAGACCTTTCTCGCATAGAACACATAGGATTGAACAATCAATACCTTTTTTTTTTTTGCAGTCTCAACTAGGTAGGGAGACAATCTCAACATGTTCTCCAAGAAAAGAATTTAACCTTGGTTGGAACTTGTATTTTTCAAATAGAGCTCTAGCTGCCTTCGGTGAATAAATGAGATAGATCAACAATCTTGTCCATCAACAGTCTATATGCAGATCTGATAGAATATTTTCCATTCTTTTTGGCCTCCCAAATACGAGCATCTATTGTAACTGAGATGAATACAAGAACCTGCAAACAGATTAGCTTTAGCCTCATGGAACAAATATGAAACTACCTGAACATTCCACATTTTATGGTCTTGCAGCAATAAGTCCTTCACACACAAGTTATGCAACATATAGTTATTATAATCATGTGAATGAAACATGCCTTTATTTTTCAACCACGACTCATCCATTACTTTAATGTTCTTCCCATAACCAATATGCCACCTATACCCTTCCTTTAGTTGTAACACCCTAGACAAATCACACTAGGAAAGAAAGACCAAAGGTTGTGCTGGTATGAGCCTGCACAGTTGATGATGACTTAAAGAAATTAATTAGTATTATCTATACCATTAAGATACATCTACTTTTCAATAGTCCATCACTTAAGAACTTCATAGTTAAACATGCTTGGCTTGGAGTAGTAATGAGATGGGTGATCTTCTGGGAAGTTTCCTAGAAAATGTGTAAGTGAGGATAAATTATGTTGAAAAGTCTTGTGTTGGTTTGTGGGGTCAGTCATTGATCCTAGAAGCAGGCAGAGCTGATTTTTTAGTTCTTAAAAAAGGCTACCTTTGGAGGGTTTTGACTGGTGGAGCGTTTTGACCAACAAGGATGTTGAGTGAAGTATCACCGCGTGAAGTGCCATAATGTGAGAGCCACCGAGAAGTCAAAAAATAGGAATCTCACAAACGGTATCAAAGCATACCTCACTCCTAGTACGGTGTGGTTCAAGGACGAACCAGGTGGAATCTAGTGGGCATGTAATACCCTGGACGAAACACACTAGAAAGAGAGGAATTCAAAGGCTATGCAGGTATGAGACTGCATAGTTGAGGATGACTTAAATGAATTAATTGTACTACCTATACCATCAAAACACATATACTTTTTAGTAGCTCATCACTTAAGAACCTCATTGTTAAGCGTGTTTGGCTTGGAGTAGTAATTGGATGGGTGACCTTTTGAGAAGTTTCTTGGAAAGCATGAGTAAGGACAAAACACGCTAAAAAGTCTTGTGTTGATTTGTGGGGTTAGTCATTGATCCTGGAAACAGGCAGAGCTAATTTTTAAGGTCTTAAAAAAGTCTACCTACAGAGGGTTTTGACCGGTGGAGGGTTTTGATCAATAAGGATGTTGAGTGATTGCAAGCCCAAAGCACATCAGCACCACGAATTCCCAAAAAAGTTGGTGAAATCTTGGCTTGCGACCATTAGGCCTAGGAGGTTTGTTAGGGAACATGTAAAACAAATCCCCTTTTAATTCTTCCAAAGATAGAGTTGTAGTCAAGACTCTATTATCATCATCACATATTCGAGGTTGAACCACCTCAATCACTGGCCCAAAATCATTTAGAGATGCAAAATACAAATTCTGAAAATACTCCTTCACCCCACGACACAATCCCTCTTGGTCCTCCACACAAACTCCACCATCATCCATTAGCCTCTTGATTTTGTTTCTCCACTTTTTGGCTGACACTTGGGAATGGAAATATTAGTGTTCGCATCCCTGTCTCGTAACCAAAAAACCTTTGAGCGTTGCCTCCAAAAGTTTTCTTCTTGCACCAAGAGACCCACCATCTTCTCTTTCTGTAAATTAAACTAGACAACAAATTCCTCATCATAGTAGGTGGTGTATTTTTCCATCTCTTTTTAGGAGTTTGGTTTGAGGAGACAAGAAAAGAATGTTCTATATATGTAAGCTTCACTTGAAGTTTTTATAGTCGTTGGATCAAAACATGAATTTTAAAATAACCATTGATTTGATTTTGCCACTTGAATCATTTAGAGTTGTTGGATCAATACTTGAACTTTACAATAGTCGTTTATTTGATTTTGTCTTCACTTCAACATTTTAGGCTGTCAAATAAAAAATTAAATATTTAACTTTACAATAGTCGTTGATCTAATATTACTTTCACTTCAACATTTTGAACGAAATATTTTTACCAATTCTAAATCTAAATAAAATTAATAAAGTAAATGCATTGATTATTGTATTAGGAATAATAAATTTTTATTAGGACCAAATCATATTTGTAATCAATTATAGATTTCTTTATTTTTTAAAAAATAACTAAAAAAATCTTTTTAAATTTTTATTATTCATAAAATATATTATAAATGAAAAAAAAATATGAACATGGTCATTGATGAGATATTTAATGATATTAATGATTTATTTTTATATTTTATAAAATTTATTATAGAATAAAAAAATAATTATTCATAAATTCAATAAAATAAACTAATTATCTAAAAAAATTCTTTTTTAATAATTATTGTTCATTTAGCAAATTACAAGCTAACGAAATTAAAAATAAAATGAAACTGTGTAATATATTATATTTTAAATATCTAACAATCTATCAATAATTATTATTTAAAATAAATTGTTAATATTTATCTTTATATATAGAAAAAACATATTTTTTCCCTAAACTAACAATATATAAGTCATTATTTAGTCATGTCAAATTTAAAATTTTAATTATTTAGATTTCATTATTATTTGTCTTCTAATTTATTTTTTAGATTCAATTTGATCAATTTTTTAAAAGGATCAAATCGAATATTTTAAAAATAAGAGAACCAAATTAAACTTAAAAAGTAAATGAGATGACTAATATAGTAATTAAGTCAATTATTTATTATTATGAATTGAGACCTTATATTTATTATTATTATTATTATTATTATTATTATTAGTATTATTATTATTATTATTATTATTATTATTATCAAAAGATTTATCATAATGGCTAATTATAAGAAATTATGACTCTTTTTTTGTTTTTATAATTTTAGATAATAAAAAATAATAAATATCCGTTACATATCAATATAATGGCAAGAACGAAATAAAAAAAATAAAAAAATCAAAGACCAAAAGTGAAGAAAAAATTTATTAGAGACCGAATGCAAATTCAAAAAAATTTCAAGGACCAAAACCATATTTAAGTCTAGTTTTAATGTAAAACAAAATTATTGTAAAAGGAATTCGTTAATATTTAAAGACATTGATTAGCTTTAAAAGACATATTTTACACCTAATATCATTAGAAGCCAAGTAGACAACACAATAAAGTTTCATGGGCTCATGAGAATTATCTCACTCTATCTCTCACTTTGAATTTGAATTTTCAAATTTAATTTCTCCCAACTTCCCAAATTTTCCCTTCCGGTATGTCTCACTTCCACTAGGTAATAAACCTCAAATTTTAATTCTTTAACTTTTCATTTCCCTCACAATTCTCAAAAATTTCCCGCTTATGATGTTCTATTTCCACACATAAATAACCCTAAATTTAGGTTTTTAATCTCATTCTTATTTTCTCATGAGAGTCACACAGATGCCGCCTCTTTCTCTCACCTTACCATTCTCTCAATTTCACACATATGCCGCCTCCTTCTCTCACCTTAGTACCATTCTCTCAATTTCATTTGTCTTTCTCAAGCTCTCCCATTTTTGTTTTCTTTCTCTCTCAATCACACATCAACTTCTAATCAGTTGCTACAACTTACGAATAATGAAAGTGTGAAACACTCTTTGTGGAATACAAACCTATAACCCATAAGCCATGGGAAAAGCCAATCATCGCAAAAGTCGTATTATTGAGTGAAGATCAAAATAAAAGTAATGTTGTGCGCCAATGAAGCAGGACATCTGAATTTATGGTGGTGGTTGGAGGGATTTCTGATTGGAGAGTGGAGGTTGAGATTGCTAAAAGTTTTAAGGGCATCAAACTGTGGAAGGAGCACCAAGTAAATGACTTATTTTGTGATTCTAATATTTTATTTGATTATTTTTTTTAAATAAAATATTTTAATTCAATTTCTGAAAAAAATTTATTCATTTTGTACTATCTTTGTATATATTTTATTTAATGTATAATTCTCTCAAAATTATGTCTATTCTAGATCTATTTTTTCTCTATGGTCTACAGTATCATTTTGTCACCACTGTTACATGTGACTTATGCTCTCTCTCCAATGTAGGTGTGCAACCTTGCTTTTATACTTGACAACTACACATTTTGGTTCCCTCAAGGTAAGAACTTTTCAAGGTTTTTTTTTTCTCATACACATTTTGTTTTTTTGGCTATGATTTTTGTTTTCTTTCCTTTCCTTTCACTATCTTTAGTAAAAAAAATAAAATTCATGAGCATTATCTATTTTTTTATCTTCTAGAAACCCTATATTTGTTTTGATAATTTTTTTATTTTAATTGCTTGCTCTATGATTAATTGATTCATATACACTGATTTTTTGTTCTATTCACCTGGGTATGGTTTCTTGTTTCCCATAATTGAAGAAATTAGGGACTTGGTTTGGCATTCCCTTCCTATGTCAAATTTTGCAAACAAAAAAATATGAGAGAAAAGTTTGATTAGTTTGAGAGTTTGATATCTTCACATGGAAGGTTAAATAATTTATTTAATTTTTTTATTGGTTTCCATAATGATGCAAGGGAACCTTTCAAAGCTTAATGGTATAAAAATAAACACCCTATATAACTCCTTATGGTTCTTTTTATCACAATCATTGTCTTTATGTTATAATCACTAAATGCTATATGTAATATGGAGTATTTGCAAATTTTGAGCAAGCTTTCATTTACTACTAGGTAATTAGTATTCAACTTGATAAAATATTTTTTAGCACATTTATATTCAAGATTTGATATAGAGAATTGAAGTTTAATTCATTTATGAGTATGATATGTTTAAGATTTAGGTTATTGAGGTTTTAATGAATTTTTGCATCATTTTAAATTGTAGTTTTCCTAGAAGAGAAAATATCACATTTTTAAAAGATTCAAAATTTCTAACAAATATTGTATGTATTTAAGATTTATTTAATAAAAAAATATGAATTCATGACTTCCTTGTTGTGAACCATGCTATATTGTAAATTCTCTTTTAGACAACAACTATCATGAGGAAAGCATTTTGTAACATAATCAATAATTATATATGTTTACTACAAAAACAATTGTGATTCTTGTGATATTTATCTACAGAAGAAAAGCTTGAAACTATATTGAGTATTTAAATTTATTATACACTTATAACTAATCAACATTCTGCATAGTTGTACTATAAAAAATATACTATATCTGATTGGCTAAAATTATACACCATTGTGCATAATCATATTCTTTGTCATTATTCATCATTGCTCTAAATGTGTGAAGCATAGGATTAACTACATTCTAGTTTACATTACTATCTTGTAATTTTTCTGACACTTAAAGAATTTGGGTTTTTAATAAACAATTATGGCATGATACATTTGTAACATAATTTGTATATGATCTATGGACATTGTTCCTTCAAAGACGTTTCTGCTATAGGATAAAGATGAAACACAAGAGGTATAATTTATATATAGCCTTCATTGCCTAACTTGTTTACTTTAACACATTTACATATCAGTTATACATGATATGTTCTTAGTTATATATATGCTACATTCAAATTAAAGGTATACATTTTTTAGGACAAATATTAGATGTCATTTGCATACTTAAAACACAAAAGAGGTATACTTTATATATAGCCTTCATTGCCTAACTTGTTTACTTTAACACATTTACATATGCTACATTCAAATTATCATGTAATATAAATAACTCATTTTTCAAGATAGATACCCAATGATATCATATTCAATAATATTATTTTTATCATGTAATAAAAATAACTCTTCTTGCTAGACATATAAACATTTAAATCAAATTTTGATTTTAGTTAATATTATTTGTCAATGAAATACTTATTTGTATCCTAAAATGAACATGATGCAAATATAATTTATGAAAAGGTAAATAAGTGTCACTTGTATAATTGATACATATGAAAATTTTCTTGAGAAGGAGTATTACTGAAAACTAAAAAGTCTTTCAAATATATATTTGCCCTATAAGACGGGGTTTTTAATCATGACATTTGAATAACTCGCATAAGTATACATTAGAATCACATTTTAACTTTCAAGTATATTACCTGGTGAGAAAACTGTAATTTGTATCCTAAATATGAAAATGATGCAAATATTGATTTTTAATAATGAAATTTCAATAATTCACAAAGAAAGACAATATGCGTTAGAATCATATTTTGACTTTTAAATATATTCCTTGTCAAGGAAACTGTCATTTGTATCCTCAATATGAAAATGATGCAAATGTTGATTTTGATATGCAAAAAGATATCATTTCCTTATAATGAATACAAATGACAATTTCCTTTAGGAAGAGCATTACAAAATGTCAAAAAGTATTTTAATCATATATTTGTATTGAAAGATGCACTTTTGGTCATCCAATTCATATAAATTATCTAGCAAGAAAAATACACATTGGAATCACATTTTGACTTTCAGTAAAATTTCTTGTCAAGGACACGATCATTTGTAAACTAAATCTGCAAATGACACAACTATTGATTTTGACATGTTAAATAGACGTCATTTGCATATTAGAGATGCAAATGACAAATTCCTTGAGTAGGAGTATTACAAAAACCAACAAAGTATTTCAAATGTATACTTGTCATGTGCATAAAAGAGATACAAATGACAATTTTCTTGAGGAGGGGTATTATTTAAATGAAAAATTATTTCAAAAGTATCTATTTTTGTAAGGTGGGTTTCCAATCATGGAATACAAATAACTCACTTTACAAGACAGATACACATTGAAATCACATTCTGTAATATTTCTTGTCAAGGAAACTGTCATTTGTATCTTAACTATGCACGTGATACAAATAATGATTTTGATATGATAAAAAATATCATTTAAAAACTAGTGATACAAATGATGATTTTCTAGAGTACGAATGATACTAAAATTAATAAGTATTTCAAATGTTTATTTTCCTTGTAAGGTAAATCTTTTATAAAGAAATTAAAATAATTTGCCTTACTAGAAAATAAATAATGAAATCGAATTTTGACTTTAGTTAATATTTTTGCCATAGAAACTTTCATTTGTTTTCTAAATATGCAAATGATTCAATATGTTATGAGCTTAATAAGTGGTAATTGCATAATTGATACACATGACTACTTTCTTGAGGACGAGCGTTACTAAAAACTAAAAATTCTTTCTAATATAAATTTGTCTTCTAAGATGGGGTTTTTAATTATAAAATTTCAATAACTCACACAAAAAGACAACATACGTTAGAATCATATTTTGACTTTCAAATATATTCCTTGTCAAGGAAACTGTCATTTGGATCCTAAATATGAAAATGATGCAAATATTGATTTTGATGTGTAAAAAGATATCATTTTCTTATGATGAATACAAATGACAATTTCCTTTAGGAAGAACATTACAAAAAGTCAAAAAGTATTTTAAACATATATTTGTATTGAAAGATGAGCTTTTGGTCATCCAATTCATATAAATCATCTAGCAAGACTAATACCATTGGAATCACATTTTGACTTTAAGTAAAATTTCTTGTCAAGGAAACTGTCATTTGTAAACTAAATATGCAAATGACAGAACTATTGATTTTGACGTGTTCAATAGACGTAACTTGCATATTAGAGATGCAAATGAAAAATTCCTGGAGCAAGAGTATTACTAAAGCCAACAAAGTATTTCAAATGTATACTTGCCTTGTCATTTGCATAAAAGAGATACAAATGAAAATTTTCTTGAGGAGGGGTATTATTGAAATGAAAAAATATTTCAAAAGTATCTATTTTTGTAAGGTGTGTTTTCGATTATGGAACACAAATAAGTCACTTTACAAGACAGATACACATTGAAATCACATTTAGTAATATTTCTTGTCAAGGAAACTGTCATTTGTATCTTAACTATGCGCATGATACAATTATTGATTTTGATATAATAAAAAATGTCATTGAAAAACTAGTGATACAAATGATGATTTTCTAGAGTATGAATGCTACTGAAATTATTAAGTATTTCAGATGTTTATTTTCCTTGTAAGGTAAATTTTTTACCAAGAAATTAAAATAATTCATCTTAGTAGAAAATAAACAATGAAATCGAATTTAGACTTTAGTTAATACTCTTTGCAATAGAAACTTTTGTTTGTTTTCTAAATATGCAAATGATTCAAATATGATATGTGATTAGTTAAATAAGTGTCAATTGCATAATTGATACACATGACTACTTTCTTGAGGATGAACGTTACTAAAAACTAAAAAGTCTTTCAAATATAAATTTGTCTTCTAAGATGGGTTTTTTAATCATAAAATTTCAATAACTCACACAAAAAGACAATATACGTTAGAATCACATTTTGACTTTCCAATATATTCCATGTCGAGGAAACTGTCGTTTGGATCCTAAATATGAAAATTATGCAAATATTGATTTTGATATGTAAAAAGATATCATTTTCTTATGATGAATACAAATGAAAATTTCCTTTAGGAAGAACATTATAAAATGTCAAAAAGTATGTTAAACATATATTTGTATTTAAATATGCGCTTTTAGTCATCCAATTCATATAAATCGTCTAGCAAGACTAATACACATTAGAATTAAATTTTGACTTTCAGTAAAATTTCTTGTCAAGGAAACTGTCATTTTAAAACTAAATATGCAATTGGCACATCTATTGATTTTGATATGTTAAATAGACTTCATTCGCATATTAGAGACACAAATGACAAATTCCTTGTCCAGGAGTATTACTAAAGTACATACAAAGTATTTCAAATGTATACTTGTCTTGTCATTTACATAAGAGAGATACAAATGACAATTTTCTTGAAGAGGGGTATTATTGAAATGAAAAAATATTTCAAATCTGTCTTTTTTTTGTAAGGTGGGTTTTCGATCATGGAATACAAATAACTCACTTTACAAGACAGATACAAATTGAAATCACATTCTGTAATATTTCTTGTCAAGGAAACTGCCATTTGTGTCTTAATTATGCACGTCATACAAATAATGATTTTGATAAGATAAAAAATTTCATTTAAAAACTAGTGATACAAATGATGATTTTCTAGAGTATGAATGCTACTGAAATTAATAAGTATTTCAAATGTTTATTTTCCTTGTAAGGTAAATCTTTTATAAAGAAATTAAAATAATTTTCCTTACAATAAAATAAACAATGAAATCGAATTTTGACTTTTGTTAATATTTTTTGCCATAGAAACTTTCATTTGTTTTCTAAATATGCAAATGATTCAAATATCATATGTGATTAGCTAAATAACTGTCAATTACATAATTGATACATATGACTACTTTCCTGGGGACAAGCATTACTAAAAACTAAAAACTCTATCAAATATAAATTTGTCTTGTAAGATGGGATTTTTAATCATGAAATTTCAATAAGTAACACATAAAGGTAATATACGTTATACTTACATTTTGACTTTCAAATATATTCCTTTTCATTGAAATTGTCATTTGTATCCTAAATATGAAAATTATGCAAATATTGAATTTGATATGCAAAAAGATATCATTTGCTTATAATGAATACAAATGACAATTTCCTTTAGGAAGATCAATACAAAAAGTAAAAAATTATTTTAAACATATATTTGTATTGAAAGATGAGTTTTTGGTCATCCAATTCGTATAAATCATCTAGCAAGGCAAATACACATTGGAATCACATTTTAACTTTAAGTAAAATTTATTGTCAAAGAAACTGTGATTTGTAAACTAAATATGCAAGTGGCACAACTATTGATTTTGACGTGTTAACTAGACATAATTTGCATATTACATATGAAAATGACAAATTCCTTGAGTAATAGTATTACTAAAGCCAAAAGAGTATTTCAAATGTATACTTGTCTTGTCGTTTGCATAAAAGAGATACAAATGACAATTTTCTTGAGGAGGGGTATTATTGAAATGAAAAAATATTTCAAATGTATCTTTTTTTGGTATGGTGGGTTTTCGATCATGGAACACAAATAACTCACTTTACAAGACAGGTACAAATTGAAATCACATTCTGTAATATTTCTTGTCAAGGAAACTGTCATTTGTATCTCAATTATGCTCGGGATACAAATAATGATTTTGATATGATAAAAAATTTCATTTAAAAACTATTGATACGAATGATGATTTTCTAGAGTACGAATGCTGCTGAAATTAATAAGTAATTCAGATGTTTATTTTCCTTCTAAGGTAAATTTTTTACCAAGAAATTAGAATAATTTGTCTTAGTAGAAAATAAACAATGAAATCGAATTTTGACTTCAGTTAATATTCTTTGCCATAGAATTTTTCATTTGTTTTCTAAATATGAAAATGATTCAAATATCATATGTGATTAGCTAAATAAGTGCCAATTGCATAATTGATACACATGACTACTTTCTTGGGGACGAGCATTACTAAAAACTCTATCAAATATACATTTGTCTTGTAAGATGAGATCTTTAATCATGAAATTTCAATAAGTAACACAAAAAGACAATATACGTTATACTCACATTTTGACTTTCAAATGTATTCCTTTTTCATGGATACTGTCATTTGTATCCTAAGTATGAAAATTATACAAATATTTAATTTGATATGCAAAATGATATCATTTTCTTATAATGAATACAAATGACAATTTTCTTTAGGAAGAACATTACAAAAAGTCAAAAATTAATTTGCAAATGACAAATTCCTTGAGCTGGAGTATTAATATGCACATGATACGAATGATGATTTTGATATGATAAAAAATGTCATTTAAAAACTAGTGATACAAATGATAATTTCTAAAGGACGAATGTTACTGAAATTAATATGTATTTTGAATGTTTTTTTTTCTTGTAAGGTAAATTTTTTATCATGAAAATTAAATATCCCCCCTTGGTAGACAAATAAACATGGAATTCCAATTTTGACTTTAGTTAAGATTTTTTGTCAAAGAAACACTTTTTTGTATCCTAAATATGGAAATAATACATATATCATTTGTGATAAGCTAAATAAGTGTCACTTATATAATTGATACACATGACAATTTTGTTGAGGGGGATTATTACTAAAAACTAAAAAGTCTATCAATTATATATTTGTCTTATCAGACGAGGTTTTTAATCATCAAATTTAAATAAATCGCATAACATAAAAATATTACAAATATTGATTTTGATATGCAAATAGAAATCACTTGGATATAAGAGATACAAATGATAATTTCCTTGAGGAGGAATATTACTAAAAGTCAAATTCTTTTTAGATATATATTTGTCTTCAAAGACAGGTTTTTTATTATGCAATTTATGTTATTCATGTAGTAAAACAAATACACATTGGAACCACATTTTAACTTTTAATAAAATTTCTTTCAAGGAAAATGTCATTTGTATCCTAAATATAAAGAGATTTTTAATCATGAAATTTAAATAACTCTCATAGAAAGACAATTATACATGAAAATTACATTCTAACTTTCAAATATATTCTTTGTAATGAAAATTGCCATTTATATCCTAAATTTGAAAATGATACAAATATTTTTTTATATGCTAAATGGATGTCATCATTTGCATATTTGGGATACAAAAGACAATTTTTTGGAGAAAGAGTTTTAGTAAGGTCAAAAAAGTATTTCAAATGTATGTTTGTCTTGAAAGATGGATTTTTTCTATCTTGAATTTAAATAACTCATCTAGTAAGCCAAATACACATTGAAATCACTTTTCAACTTCTAGTATTACTCCTTGTTTAGGAAACTCATTTGTATCCTAAATATGCAAATGATATAAGTATTGATTTTGACATGCTAAATAGATGTCATTTTCATGTCAGGGACAAATTCCCTGAGAAAGAGTATTACTAAAGCCAAAAAGTAGTTGAAATGTATAATTGTCTAGTAAGACTTTTTTTTTTTTTTTATCATGGAATACAAATAACCTACTTCGTGAGACAAATTTATCTTGTTTTCCCTCAAAATTATTCAAAAATAATGATAAGAGATTAAAATTTTAATTTTCAAATAATTTATTTCACAAATAAAATATAATAACTTTCAAAATATAAAATTAAGAAATATCTTTTATATTTATTTGTTATTTTTATGCCAAAATTAGTTTAGTTTAGTCTTATTTTTATCACTCCTTTTTTATATAAAAAATATTATCAGTTACCTAGATAATTTTTTTTATATAAAACGGTCAAAATGATTGAAGTTCATTTTAAAAGTTCAACTAGAGACATTTTAACCTTAATAAATTATAAAAACTATTATATACACGATAATTAAAAGAAATAAAAATTATTATTTTATGGATAAAAATATGAAAATTTAAAAATATATAAATTAAAATTATTTATATAATTATTATAATATAAATAAATACTAATATTATTTAAAATAAACTTTGTTAATTAAGTGGGTTGGTCATGTCCACTATAATCCACATTGAAAATACACTCAACATTTGCTACATATTTCATAAATATATTATATAACTTTCTAATATACCATTTATTTTTATAATTAATTAGAATTTTTATATTTTGGCTTAATTACTAATTAGTCCCTATGTAATTTAAAATGACCAATTTAACCCCTAAATTTCTAAAGGCTGCAATCATGTCTTCTAATTTTAGCATATTTCACTTACGAATAGTGGTAGATTTCATTAAAAGTGTCAGTTTCAATTTGATGAAAATGGCATGGTAACAACTACTCCCACTAAGGGTATTCCATGGAAAATAATATTCAGTGCTTCATTGGTTTTGTAAAAGACAACTAATTTGGAGTAAGTTTTTTTTTTAGTAAAACGTCATATAAAATGCAATGGAGTGAGTAATTTTGTTCATATTGTGTGCCATTATATTCAATTTGTAAAGTCTCTTTCTTAATTTTGGAACTAACGTTTTTAAAATTAACTTATTTCTTTTGTGTATCTTTTTAACCCATAATATTGGTGTGAAGTATTCTTCTGCTTTTGCCAATAATCTCTACCAGTGGATCTGGTTGGCCACCATTAGGGAAGTCTCTCATCTTAATAACATTTTTTCCATTCACAAAATTCGAATTCGAGACCTTACTTAAAGGGACCTGTCATACCCTAATTTCATCCGGGGACGATCATTTCTAAACATTGGGATTCTTGCCAGTCGAATTGAGCTGTTTGACGCCAATTGTCGTACAATCCGTAAGGTTTTTTGACGTTTCGGAAGGAAATGTGCAAAATACCCAAAATGAGGGCAAAAAGGTCACTTTTAAGGCATTTTTCAGCCCTTGGGCCCACTAGAAAGCTTAGGGATGAAGTAACTAGCTCGTATGGGCGAGCAAGGTTACTTTTGGATTGAGAGGATTTGAGTGAGGGGGTTGAGGATAAGGGTCCAGCTTCATATATTGAGAGGATTTGAGTGAAATTAGTGACAAGAAGGAGAAAGAAGAAGAAAAACGAGGCCGAGGTGCTTTTGAATCGCTTCCGTGATCGATTCCTATACCATTCTTTGTTCGTTCTTCGTTCATTCTTCATTCTTCGTCCGGTTAGTATTTGCTTTTAAGAATTTGAACTTGATTCATGGACCCCAAGGGGTCCTCTTTATTGTTTTGTGCATCTTCATCTCCTTCTCCTATCGTCGATGTTCACTTTTCTTTTGTAAAGTAAGTTTTAACCGATCATTAGTGCCAAAATAAAACCGACTCATAAACTTCTTCATTTCATAAAAAATCAAGAGATCGTTTCAAGGTCTAACGCCTTAACAATTCTCTCCGCTTTTCAAAAGTTTAAATCATTGTTTCAAGGTCCAACGCCTTAAACAACTTTTGTTTGCAATTAAAATCAATCTTTCAAAAAAGATAAAATCAATGTAACACACAAAATTTAAGACTTAAAGAACTTCGTAGGTCTGATTTCCTCATCGCACTTGAGGATACGTATGAGCAAGGGCAACACCCTTGTCGACCCCAAAAAAATAATAATAAACGTAAAAGGGAAAATACATAAAAAAATATAAAAAGGGAAAATGTATAATTTTGAAGTCATGTTTTGCACACTCAATTAGAGGTTGTTGTCCCTTGTGGCGGGCGAGTGGGGTGCTAATACCTTCTTCGTGTGTAAACAACTCCCGAATCCTTATCTTCAAAATCCGCAGACCTTCATCTTTTTGGTTTTTCTAGCGCTTTCCTTGAATAAACATTGGTGGCGAATTAGCTCATTTTCTCCCTTGGAGACAAATGCTTTGGCCTTTTCACACCCCGCCGAAGGGTAGGTTGTGACAGTTGGCGACTCCACTGGGGATGTTATAGAGAGTTAGGTCATTCAATCAGTGTGCAATATAACATATGCTATGTTGTTGTGTTTGGTGTGTGTTTGTTTATTGATTACATTCATAGTTAGAAATATTTTTCTATGCACACATGTCACCTACACTTCACACACACATTGAGATATTAGGCCTTATGCCCGGGTATATGTGAGCCACAAGGAGTGGAGGTTGATCTGTGGTCATGCTGGGTTCCTAACTTGCTTGATGATAGTGAAGTCTCATCTAGAGTTTTCCTCTTTTAGTGATGCATTATTGCTGATAGTTCCTATCGCCATAATGTATTACTTAAGAGGATGATATCTCTAGAAGCCAGTAAGGTTACATGAAACCACCCTTGGGAATCATCACTAGAAGTGGACTTTTGGATCCTTTCCATTAGATTCCTAAACTAGGGGGGCACATAGGAAAATCACTTTGGCATGTTCCTTGATTGCATCATACATCTCTTCATGGCATCGTAATGGGCATATCATTCCTGCATTTATCATAGTCATGCATTGCATTTTGCATGAGTCATTGCATTATCATGCATCTTCATTTGACATGCTTTTTGTTCTACAAATTGCATATATTTTATTTTCATCGTTCGTATGTTATGCATGATCCTTGCATTTTCCTATGCAAAATAAAAAAGAACATAAAAAAAAACAAAGAAAGAACAAAAAGAAGGTCACAATGA
Organism: Glycine soja; assembly: GCF_004193775.1. Lineage (NCBI taxonomy): Eukaryota > Viridiplantae > Streptophyta > Magnoliopsida > Fabales > Fabaceae > Glycine > Glycine soja. The sequence continues at coordinate 36,519,901 of NC_041011.1, forward strand.
AGCATGAAGGTTCACACCACGTTCTTAGTTACATGTGTTGGGTACCATGATGATGGCTATAAACCAACCGTGTTGGGATTATACACTCATTTCTCTTTAAAAAAATGATTGAAAATCATGTGAACAATGGTACCTAGTGCATGGTTAACTAGGAAATGATGGTTCTTAGGACATCTCATGTCAATCTCATAATTGCATTTGCCACGCATAGCATAAGTATGCCCTAGTCATTCATATCTATGATATGTTGTCGAAGTATTGACGATCAAAATTTCTATTCCTGGGATTATGGGGTTGAACCAAGCACATGCTTTTAAGAAAAGGTTCATCAAGTCAAGGTCAAGTATGGAAGTAACCAGCTTGCAAAAGTTGGGGCAGAAGATGGATCGAGTTTCAACGTTTCTTTGTTTACTGCCAACACGTGATTGAGCTACATAATTTACAAAATAAAATTAAGGACTGTTGACGTCCATGTTTTATTTCCAGTTTCACTTTGACAATATGTGATGGACCATGTTGTATTAATGAAAATCTAGATTGATTCAACCCTATGTCCTGTGTAAAATTCACAATACTTCAACCATGCATCATTATCATACATCCATGCTTTTCATTGGTTGCATTGCTCATTGCATTCTTTCCGTGAAATCAGAACTATAATCATTGCTATGAAAAGGAAAGAATGTGCTTTACGGCGCCCTTACTAAACGCGTGCCGAAGCTACAGTAATGAGTGAAATAAAGGAGGTGCAAGAGTGGATGAAGGCCGACATGGAGGCCATGAAAGAGCAAATGGCCACAATGATGGAGGCCATGATGAGCATGAAGAAGATAATGGAGGTCAATGCGGCTGCAGTTGCCGCTACCAGCGTCGTTGCTGAGGTGGACCCGACTCCCACATCTAGCCTCAACCAAATAAACCATCCAACCTAGGATATGGTAGGTCAGGGAGGCAAAGAGTTGGGAAGTACGGGCGGCCCCTATTTTGTGTAAGTTCAGAACAAGTATGCCTTCTCGCCATATGGCTTGCCTCTTAGCTATACACCACCCAATGTGGCGCACACTCCCGATAAGAATGTCAATAACTCCACTCCCATACTTATTGAGAGCCAACAACCTCAATCTTATCATGCACATGTCTCTCTACCCGTGGGGGAGACACATGAAGCACCCCGAGGCCATAATCTAGTTGACTTTGAGCCTCACCTCGGATATGCCACTAAGGGGCAAGCATTTTGTGGCGTACCCCTGCCAAATAGTTTGGGGGCCCCTCAGTATCACCCACAACCCTTGCATTTTGTTGTGCGAAGAGTCCCTCCTGTTATGGTGGAAAGGTAGAAATTGGATCATATAGAGGAAAGGCTAAGGGCTATTAAAGGAGGTGGAGATCATTATTTTGATGACATGGCAGAGTTGTGCATAGTGTCTGATGTCATCATCCCTCCGAAATTCAAGGTGCCCAATTTTGATAAGTACAAGGGGACTGCTTGCCCCAAGAACCACCTGAAGATGTACTGTTGGAAGATGGGGGCATACTCGAAAGATGAAAAATTGCTGATGCATTTCTTCCAAGAAAGTCTTACTGGGGCAGTCATCACCTGGTATACTAATCTAGAACCTTCCCGAGTCCATTCTTGGAAGGACCTAATGGTTGCCTTCATTAGGTAATATCAGTACAATTCTGATATGGCTTCGGATAAAATGCAGCTACAGAACATGTGTAAAAAGGAGCATGGATCTTTCATAGAATACGCCCAAAAGTATAGGGATATGGCAGCTCAAGTAGCGCCCCCAATGACGGAGAATGATATGATAACAATGATAGTAAGCACATTACCGGTGTTCTACTATGAGAAGATGGTGGGTTACACACCTTCAAGCTTTGCCGATTTAGTTTTCGTCGGTGAAAGGATCGAAGTGGGTTTGAAAAGAGGCAAATTTGATTATCCTGCTTTGATAAATAAAAGGCCTAAGGCAAATGGAGAGAGAGTAAGAATGAGGGAGGAACCTATGTTGTGACTGCCATTCCTACATGGCCAAATCCCCCACTAGCTTAACAATGTCAATACTCAGCCAATATCGGCCTTTCTCATTACCCACCACCCTATCAGCCAAGAACACCCAATCATCCACAAAGGCCACCCCTAAATCAGCCACAAGGTCTGCCTTCCGCACATCCAATACCAAATACCACCCTTAACACAAACCAAAACACCAACTGGGGAAGGAATTTTCCAGAAAAGAAGACCGTAGAATTCACCCTAATTTCGGTGTCGTATGCTGACTTGCTCCCTTATTTGCTTGATAATGTCATGGCAGTCATAACCCCAGCAAAGATTACTCAACCTCCATTTTTCCAAGGATACAACTCGAATGCAATATGTGCTTATCATGGGGGAGTTCCGGGGCATTCCATTGAGCATTGTACGACCTTGAAGCATAAGGTGCAAAGTCTAATTGATGCAGGTTGGCTAAAATTCGAGGAAAATCGCTCGTGAATTCTGACATTGGCAAACGACACTATGCATGGGGCAATTTGAAGGTTGTTGTTAGATGTCTCTAATGACTCATTAGGATTTTCAAGTTTATGCCATTACTGTAAACAACAGTCACAATGCCAATAATATGGATAAATTTGATGACTCTCATTCTCTCACAATTACAATCTTTGCTTATTTAACTTCCACTGGAATGTGAGTGTAAGTCGTTGTTTTGTTTGCTCGGGTGACCTGCGCAATTGAAAACCCTTCAAATATTTGACTCAATCTATCAATTGAAAACCCTTCAAATATTTATTATCCTTAAAAATTCATTTTCGAGAATCTGCATAGTTTCTTTCATTTATCCTTGCTACGAGGTCGTGACAAAAGACAACAATGGATACCTCAGAGCCCTGCACTGGGGCAACGAGAGGCACCATGCATGAGCCTCAAGTGAACTTAGGGGCAAATCAAAATTTCTCACCCGGTAGGTTGAAAACCCAAAAGGGCGGCCTAAGCAAAATTAGGGTTGATATGAAAAAAACAACAAAAAACAACAATCAGGGGCATGTTATTAAGGTTTTGTCCCAAAATCCAAACTACAAAAGGATCTAAGTCGAGATTTGAAATGACACATGACCATGTTTCAACATCCCAAACACTAGTTTATCCTTTGTTACCCCCCTCCGAGCCAAAGCATATTTGTTTTCTAAAAACAATAAAAAAAACTCAAAAGCAAAATACAAACCCTGAGTGGGAACCACCACTAAACCAGCAGGAAGAGCAATGCAAAGAACACATGCATGAAGTTGGGCAACAATAAAAAAAAGAGAGATAAAATCCGCCAAATGCGAGTAAAGATAAAGAAAGACAAAAGATCTCCAAATTTTACAAGAAAGGCACAAAAGTGCAACAAAAGATTAATGTATAAGATAGAAGGAGTAGAGCCCAACCCAAGATTAGAAAGGAACAAAAGTACAAGTAAGACTTTCAAGGTTCTTACTCAATATAACCCTGAAACACTCTTTGAGCCTCTCTAATCTTTTCTTTCATAGCCCTCTTATCCTTGACCACGTTACAAGCCCAATAAAGTCCATGCGGATCAAGGAATGACTAATTTTGTTTTTTTAAGTTGGGATTTTGGAATGAAACCCACACACGCTTGTGATTGTTGGAAAAAAGAATCCTCAAGGTTTCGCACTTGCACATTTGAGAAGAAAACTCATTTGACCAGGAGCTTGTGGAAGATGCCCAAAGACAATTATGATGATAGGGTACATCTGATCCCATGTCATCAAGTTTCAGCGAGATCGACAGACCCTTGGCATCACTCTATCAGGAAAGTTTCACTTGGTCACATACCAAAGTGCAACAATTCATTGCCATCCTTCAATGGGACACACAATTGATCCCGAAGCCTTATGTTTTCTTGTTGTGCAGAATGATCGAAGTTTTTAAAAGGAAAGGGGAAAACCCTTAGATCAATATTTCAATTGATGGGTTAAATGTCAAACAGCTCAATTGCCGTCACCCCGATTTTCAAGTGATCAAATAAAACATACACTTTGAGGAAATCCCTGAAGAGATTTGCAAAAAGATAGGATGAGGTTGCATGAGTTATCACATCTTTCAAAAAAGACAGTCAATCTGAGTTTTCCACAAAAAGAACCAAAAAGAATCAAATCAAGATCAAAATCACAAAAATAGGAAAGAATGTCATGAACATTACACAATTTTCATGATTCAAAACCTTTTGCATTTCAAGAAGAAGGTTGCATGCATCTGCATCCCAAATCATGTTCATATTAGGCTATGAGTGCATAGATTTCTCTTTATGTACCACTTTCCCAAATCTAATCTTTCAAGTTTAGGATGCGAGGCCCTCTCAAAGAGTCAATCTCTTGCTTTTCTCATAAGGTTAAGCCCTTTGGTACTAAGCAACCAGTTTGCTTGGGCGAGCTACCCTTGCCCCAAATGGCTTTTTCTATAAATAGCCATGCAGGGGAAGGGTTTTGGGGGTTCAGAAAGTTTGGAGAGGAAGGAAAAAGATGAAAAGTGAAGTCGAGGCGCTACCGAATCGCAACCGAGGATCATTCCCTACATTGCTTCTTTTGCTAGCCTTGTCCCTTGTGCAACAATCGATTACTTTTTCTTCCATTTATTTTATTTTCTTTTCTTAGGAGTTTAATATAATTCATGTACCATTATGGGTCCTCTCTGAAATTCATATGTATTCATCTTCTCCCCTTTTATCATTGGTAATTTCATTTTATTCGTAAGGTTTAATTCTAGCCGACCACCGTTGTCGTGAGATTGTTTTCTTTTCTTTTGCGAGACTGGAAACTAATAAACACAAATAAAAATGAAAATGGAATCAATTCACAAGCCAAACTTCTTTTTATCAAATATCACTTGAGACCGTTTCAAGGTCCAACGACTTAATGATTCTCTCCGCTTTTCAAAATTTAAAACGTCGTTTCAAGGTCCAACGCCTTAACAACTCTTTGTTCACAAGTAAAATAAACCTTTTAAAAAAACAAAAAATCAATTTAACACACAAACATTCAGACTTAAAGAACTACGTAGGTCTGGCTTCCTCATTGCATCGGGGATATGTAGGAGCAAAGGCAACACCCTTGTTGACTCGGAAACAAATAAAAAAATAATGTAATAAAAGCAATTCACCATTCTTAGGAAAATAAATAATTTTTGAAGTCACGTTGCGCGCATTCGATTAAAGGTTGTCGTCCCTTGTGACAGACGCGTGGGGTGCTAATACCTTCCCCATGCGTAAACAACTCCCGAACCCTTATTTTTGAAATTCACTTACCTCTTTTTGTTTTTATAATGTTTTCCTCGAATAAACGTTGGTGGCGACTCCACTCATTTTCTCCCTAGGAGACTAACGCTTTGGCTTATCTATTTTGCTTTCGTTGTCCCGTCGTGAGGTAGGTTGCGACAACTACTATAAATGTCTTGACCCCTAATAATCATGGTTTTCTTTGTGAGGCATTGAGAGGCAATGTGACCTCTCCCATGGCATTTGAAGCATTTAATGTTGCTTGTCCTTGCTTGGGAACTAGTCTTAGGGGTGGATTTCTCTATGGTCTTACCCTTATCTTCCTTGGGTTTTGAAGGTGCAGCCCCCAAAATTCCTTGGGCCTGGTCCTTCCTTGGATAAGAGTGAAAGCCATAAGATTTTGAAGAAGGCTTTCTTTTAAGTTGTTGCTCCACTCTTATACAAAGTTGGACTAGCTCATCTAGGTCCCTATATGGAAGGAGTTCAACCTTGTCCCTTACTTCCATATTAAGCCCACTAAGGAACCTAGCTATGCTTGTTCTTTCTTCCTCCCTAAGTCCAACTCTTAAAAGGAGTAGTTCCATTTGTTTTCTATATTCTTCAACACTCATACTCCCTTGTCTAAGCCTTTGGAGCTTGTCCATAAGCTCCCTTTCATAGTAAGAGGGAATGTGCCTCTTCTTAAGGGCACTCTTAAGATCATTCCAATACTCTAAGATGATCCCCATGAATCCTTCGTTCCCTAACAAGGGAAGTCCACCAATAGAGGGCATACCCTTTAAAGCTAAGGGTAGCCAATGGAACTTTTCTCTCTTCACTAATATGATGACAAGCAAAGAGTTGTTCAACCTTCATTTCCCAATCTAGGTAGACCTCAACATTATCTTTTCCATGAAAATATGGGAGGCTAATGTTAACCTCTTGAGGCCTTCTATCATTTTCTCTTCTTTGGGAGTGATGTTTAGTATGTGACCTATGCCGCCCTCCATAATAGTTGCTAAGTTCTTCACTTAAACTCTTGCAAGAGTCATGACTACTATAGGAGGGATGTTTTTCTCTTTTCATTTCTTTCATTATTTTTCTTCTTTCTTCCTCTCTTATTTTCTCTCTTTCATCTTGACTTATTTCTTCCACTCTTTTTTTTTTCCTTTTTCTTTTCTCTCTTGTTTTTCTTTCCACAATTTAAGGGATCTCAACTCATCTAATATCCTATACAAGGGGTCCTTAAGAGTAACACCCTCACCATTAACACTAGATGAAGAATGAAGACTCATGTTGGTTCCTAAGTTGTGGTTCTTTCTTGTTGGGGGTTTGAAAAAAAAAAGATAAAAGAAACTATGGTTGAAACTAGCCAAAATAAACACTAAAAGAGGTGTGAAAGATAAGGTAAAAACTAATTGGTAAAAATCAAGCTATGTAGGCGGTTTGACAATGAAAAGTAAAGGAAATTTAATGCAAGCTAGATGTTTCCTATGTGAAGGCTTGGATGGCCTTTTGGAGGTTCGAAATGGCTCTTCACTTAGTCTACATGATTTACACTAAGCTATTACACATAAATACAGGTTTGGGAGGTCTCTTGGAGACTCCCAATACACCCCTAAAGAATGTCCAAATATAAGGAGTTGCAATAGAAAAAATTCAGCACTCAATTGTTCTATTAAAACAAATTTAACAAAGCAATTCAGGTCTTCAAATTTGTCTTCAATGCTTGTTTGTTTTCTCAAGTGTTTCACTCAAAATTTGGTGAGGCTTTGGTTGCTTCAAATCCAATGGTGTTCCTAGGATGGTTAACCTCCAAGACTCAAAAATTTTCCTTCAAGCAATGCACCAATTTCCTCTTCCAATCCTTATTGCAGGCAACACTTAAACACAAAAAAAAAAGACAAGCAAGAAACCAAAAGATGAAATGAAAGCTAAACCAAAAGGAAATTTAACATGACATTAATTCAATGATATTCAAGGAAAAATAAAGCAAATGGACAGCACCATAAGCCAAGGTGGAACACAAAGGAAGTCCTAGAATGACACTTGATTAGATTGACAAATTAAAAACAAGACTCAAAGAAAAATTCTAGTTATGTCAATTTGGAAACACATTCAAAATATTAACAAATCCAAGAAGTCAAATAGGCTTGTAATACAACTCAAAATAATGAGCAATTTTCAAGCAAATCAAGCATACACTTTTTTGTTGTTGTTCTGGATGTGTATTTTGACGTTAATCTTTATCACCTTTTCTTGCTCATTTCTTTTCCGTTTTTGTCCATTCTTTTTCCATTGTTTTCATCCTGATGTCTATTTTATCCAGTTAAAGTTTCAACTCAAAACGCGAAGTATTCAAGCCATAGCTGAGTTAAGAAGACAGTGTGCCAGAACTGACAACAACCAAAATTTCAACCAAAAAATCAAGAGTAGTGTTTATGTTGCTTAAGGCTTGGATAGTTACAATTTGTGTTTGCTTATGCTCAATTTTCTTGGATAACAAAATTCAAGAGAGCTTAAGACTTATTTTGATTCACAAATCCAGCCACAACTCAATTTCTTCATAGGCATCATATAGGAAACTTAGAAAACAAAAAAAAAAGTTCAACAACAAAACTACTTCTAGGAATTGATTTAGAATATGTTATGAACTAAATAACATGCATGAATTAGACTCAAAATTCAAATGATAGGCTAAGAATTACAAGAATACATGAACAAATGTATCTAGAATTCAATCAACAATATCAAAATTCAACACAAACTTAGAACATAATGTGACAATTATTATGACTAAACATGACTCTAAGACAACATGAATGAAGTGATTTACACTTATATTTTTGTGTTTTCTTTTCTAATCAATATTTTGCAAGAAAATTGAGATCTAAAGGTTCAGCACAAGAAGATTATGACTAAAAAAGATAGAACCTAAAATCAACACAAAAACATGATTCAAGAGTAGATGTATAAATTTTGAACCATAAAAATGCAAGAACAAGTGTAGATCTATGATTTAATCAGTTTATTTTGTTTAATCTACTCTAAAAAGCACAAAACCACAAGACCATTGAGGAGATACATGGAGAAGACGATGAAGAACAAGGAATTAAAGTGAATTGACCGAGCAAAAGATAGAGGAAGCAAAAGAAAATCACCTAGATGAAGATGCTCTGATACCACATGATGTAGCTCCATGTAGAGCTTGTAGACCTTGGATCTTCTTCATCAATGGAGTCCTTTGCTTCTTGAATATCAATGGAAGCAAAATTTATGGACAAGAGATTGAAGGTAGGAGAAGATGAGTGGAGGGAGAGGGAGAGAAGGGGCACAAAGATGCTCTGAACTTTGAAGTGTAATTTCTCAAATGATCAAAGTTGAAAAAATGCACACACAAGGCGTCTATTTATAGACTAAGTGTTACTAAAAATTGGAGGGAAATTAGAATTTCTATTCAAATTTCACTTGAACTTGAATTTGTGCAGCCAAAATTTCACTAACTATGATTAGTGAATTTCAGCTATGGTTCAGCCCACTAATCCAAGATCAAGTCCAATATTCTCCACTAAGTGTGCTTATTTGTCTTGAGACATGTAAAACATGAAGGGCATGCACAAAGTGTGACTATATGATGTGGCAATGGGGTGTAGCAAGCAAATGTTCACCTCCCCCTTAGGCTGGTCCAAAATTTAATTGGATTGCGCTTCTCCCAATTCAATTAAATTTCTCTCCCAACACATACATCAAATAGTGCACTCAATGCATGTGAAATTACAAAACTACCCCAAATACAAAAACTAGTCTAGGTGCCCTAAAATACAGAGGCTGAAAAATCTTACATTACCTGGGTACCCTCCCTACACTATGGAGCCCTAAACACAAGGCCCAAAAATAATGAAACCCTAATCTAATATGTACTAAGATAAGTGGGCTCATACTTAGTCCATGGGCCCAATATCGACCCTAAGGCTCATGAGAACCCTAGGGCCTTCTCCTGCATCTCTGGCCTAATCTTCTTGGAGTCTTCTATCCAATGCCCTTAGAGGGGTAAGATTACATTAGGGAGTTTGTTCATTTATCTACTTCAGGCTAATATCTCCTATTTTATCCTTTTCTTTCCTCCTTATAAAGCTTATTACAAATAAATATGGTGACAGAGTCATAAATGAATCTTACTCAATTGATTGAGTAGTGTGCGAGACATTTTTTTTGTTTGAAAAAGACAAACTTAACCTTAAATTTGAATTGGGAAGGAAAAAATGTTTTGCACTCAAACACAACCGAGCCCACCTCAGATACATCTACAGTATCAATGAGTACTCTATCTACAACATTTTTGCAGTCCATGTCCATTGTAATAGATGGCAGACCTAGTTGACCTAACCATTGACTTGCATGAAAAAGGCCTAGTGCTTCACCTTGAGTAACCTCCAGACCAACAATAATAAACAAAGTCTTGGCAGCCACAAAAATGTCTCTGTGATCTCTAACACATATCCCCAACCAATAATGTTATCCCAGCTCTAGAATGCAACATCCACATTGCATTTATACATTCCCACCTCCGGATTTGTCCACATGACCTCCCTGTCCTGAATCTCATATGGCTCGATCACCCTTCTAGCTTGCCTCCAATCCGAAAGAGAATGCATTGACAGAGTTACATTCCAAATTCTTCCAGCATTGGGTTCCTGGCATACCAAGTGTTGCACATAATCATAGCAAAACATGCACCATCCTTGCCATCGAGATTTTGCAGAATAGCAAAACATAGCTTCTGAAAACTATCACAATTGGGCATCTCAAAACTGATCTGGTACCACAAGTAAGTTTCCCTCCAGCATTGCTGACTTAATTCACATCCAACAAACACATAGAAGCAATTCTCAAGACCTTTCTCGCATAAAACACATAGGGATGAACAATCAATACCTTTGTTTCACAGTATCAACTGAGTAGGGAGACAATCTCAACATGCTCTCCAAGGAAAGAATTTAACCTTGGTTGGAAATTATAATTTTCAAATAGATGATGGAAGCTTGCTTGCGGAGCTTCTATGGAGGCTGGATCTTTGAGCTTCAATGAGGTCCTTTAATGGTGGTTTTCCACCATGGAGATGCAGCGGAAGACAGAGGAGAAGAGGTGAGAGGAGGCGCCATTCACTAAGGAATAAGCCATGGAAGAAGGAGCTTCACCACCAAGATGAGCCTTGGATAAGAAGCTTGGAGAGGATGCTTCAATGGAGGAAAAGAAAGAGAGAAGGGGGGAGCACGAAATTGAAGGAATAAAAGAGGAAGAGAAGTGGAACTTTGAAGTGTGTCTCATAAGACTTTCATTCATCAAAGTTACAACAAGTGTTACACATGCTTCTATTTATAGACTAGGTAGCTTCCTTGAGAAGCTTTCATAAGAAAACTTCCTTGAGAAGCTAGAGCTTAGCTACACATACCCCTCTCATAACTAAGCTCACCTCCTTGAGAAGCTTCCTTAAGAAGATTCCTAAAGAAGCTAGAGCTTACCTACACATACCTCTCTAATAGCTAAGCTCACCTCCTTGAGATGAGAAGCTAAGAGTGAGAGCCATAAGAATTTGACGTAGACTTCTTTTTAAGTTGTTGCTCAACCCTTATTTCCCAATCTAAGTTAGCCTCTACATTGTCCTTCCTATGGAAGTATGGGAGGTTAATGTTAGCCTCTTGAGGCTTTCTTTCCTTTTCTCTCCTATGGGAGTGAGGTCTAAGATGTGACCTATGCCTTCCTTCGTAATAGTCACGAAGTTCTTCACTTAGGCTCTTGCAAGAGTTATGACTACTATAGGAGACATATTTTTCTCTTTTCATTTCTTTCATTATTTTTCTTCTTTCTTCCTCTCTTATTTTCTTCCTTTCATAAACTAGGTGAATCCTAAGAGTGTTTGGATGACCACATTCAAGGTTCCCAACAAAACACTCACTATCCTAAGGAAAAATTGCCTAAAATTATTACACACAAATGGAAGTTTGGTAACCTATTGGAGGCTCCCAACACACTTCCAATGAAAGGCCTTTTTGTTACAAAACTCGAAAGCGATGAAGGTAAGGAAATTGCAAATTACAAAATTACAAAACGGTCCTCAATTTTGGTTGTTGTTCTCTCTTTGGTGATTCACTCAATTTGAAATGCTTCTTAGTCCAATAGCTCTTAAGGTGGTTGGCCCCTTTCTTCTTGACTCAAATTCTTCAAGGGATGACACCAATCCTCCTTCCAATTCCCTATATGGCAACCCACAAACAAGGAAATAAAGAGACAAGCAATAACCAAAGACCAAAAAAAATGAAATGAAAGCTAAACCAATTGAGTTTTAACAAGACAATTTTTCAAGGATTACTCAACAATTAAAGCAATGAAAAGGACATAGAAGCAAGCTAGGACTCAAAGAGAAACATAGAATGGCTCTAGAGTAGAGTAAAAAAAACTATAAAAAAAAGACTCAACGAACCTCTAGCTTTGGCACTTGTTTTCACAGTAATTTTCAATTGAAATTTAGGAACTAAAATTGGTATAAGATAGGAACCAATTATAGAATAAATTTTTGAGCCAAAACAACAAGCACACTTCCCTTTCACTTTTTTTTTGGATACTGATTTTTCTGCCAACTTGTGTGATTTTTATTATATTTTCCTTTTATCCAAACCACCTGGTTCTTTTTTTATAACTTTTTTTCAGATGTCTAGAAAATTCAGTAAAACTTTCATCTCAAAATTCAAAGTAACAATTTCTCAGTAATTTTTACAAGTTTCTATGTCCAAGATGCCAGCACCAACGATTTTTTTTAAAGCATGGTATATTGATTGCCTTGGGCCTACTTTCAACCTTCCTATGTATGTTGAACTCATTAGGATTGTTTACCACAGGTTTAGGAGTTCAATATTCACTTAGGATCAACATTTCAGCCAGCAATTCAATCACCAAAACTCAAATTCACGATAGACACAATCAAAAGGAAACCTAAAAGTTCAAGAAAAGGTTCACAATCAAAGACTCTCTAAGAATTTTGCATGAACATGTTAAGGACTAATTAACATGAAAGATTTGACTCAAATCAAATAATAGGCTAAAAGAATTTCATACACTCATGAACAAATGAGTTAGACAAAGAAACAATAAAATAAAATTCAGCACAACATAAGAAATATTATGTGACAAGTTTCATGACTAAACATGACTTCTATGGCAAAACTACAATAGGTGAACAAGTCACTCTAGATTTTTGAGGTTTTCTTCTACTTTAATATTTTTGTAAGAATTTTATGGTTTAGGTTTCAGCCACAAAAAATAAAAAGACAAAATTCAAAGGAACCTAAACTCAACACAATTCATGGTTCAAGAACAAGAACAAGAACAAGAAATTTGAACCATAGAAAATCAAATCTAGCTTATATAGCAAGTTTAATCGGTGGAAACTCTAAAGAATCATGTTAAAAACATTTTGCACAAGACATGTGAGGAGATACATGGAGAAAAAAATGAAGAAACAACAATGGAAGAGAAGGTAAAGAAAAAAACATTAATGGAGGTTTAAGGAGCACCTACTTGAAGCTCTTGTGCTTTGATTACCACTTGATGGAAGCTTGCTTGTGGAGCTTCTATGGAGGCTGGATCTTTGAGCTTCAATGAGGTCCTTTAATGGTGGTTTTCCACCATGGAGATGCAGCAGAAGACAAAGGAGAAGAGGTGAGAGGAGGCGCCATTCACTAGGGAATAAGCCATGGAAGAAGGAGCTTCACCACCAAGATGAGCCTTGGATAAGAAGCTTGGAGAGGATGCTTCAATGGAGGAAAAGAAAGAGAGAAGGGGGGAGCACGAAATTGAAGGAATAAAAGAGGAAGAGAAGTGGAACTTTGAAGTGTGTCTCATAAGACTTTCATTCATCAAAGTTACAACAAGTGTTACACATGCTTCTATTTATAAACTAGGTAGCTTCCTTGAGAAGCTTTCTTAAGAAAACTTCCTTGAGAAGCTTCTTTGAGAAAACTTCCTTGAGAAGCTAGAGCTTAGCTACACACACCCCTCTCATAACTAAGTTCACCTCCTTGAGAAGCTTCCTTAAGAAGATTCCTAAAGAAGCCAAAGCTTAGCTACACATACCTCTCTAATAGCTAAGCTCACCTCCTTGAGATGAGAAGCTAGAGCTTAGCTACACACCCCCTATAATAGCTAAGCTCACCCCTATGCCAAAAAACATGAAAATACAAAAAAAGTCCTTACTACAAAGACTACTCAAAATGCCTCGAAATACAAGGCTAAAACCCTATACTACTAGAATGGCCAAAATAGAAGGCCCAAACGAAGGAAAAAACCTATTCTAATATTTAAAAAGATAAGTGGGCTCATACTTAGCCCATGGGCTCGAAATCTACCCTAAGGCTTATGAGAACCCTGGGGCCTTCCCTTGGATCTCTGACCCAATCTACATGGAGTCTTTTATCCAATGCCTTTGCGGGGTAGGATTGCATCAATAGATCTCCAGCTGTCTTCGGTGAATAAATGAAATAGATCAACGATCTTGTCCATCAGCAGTCTATATGTAGATATGATAGAATATTTACTATTCCTTTTGGCCTCCCAAATACGAGCATCTGTTGTAACTAAGATGAATAGAGGAACCTGCAGAATTAAATTAGCTTCAGCCTCATGGAACAAATATGAAACTACCTGAACATTCCATATTTTAAGGTCTTGCAACAATAAGTCCTTTGAAATCCTTCTTAATAATTCAATATTTTATTCCAAGGGGCCTCGGAATAATTAAGAAGGGGGGGTTGAATTAATTATGAACGTGTCTTGACTAATTAAAATTTATCCTTCTTAATATTACTAGATTCAATTAGGCTTTACTACTAAGTTATTAGAAAGTAAAGAACTGAAACAATAACTTAGACAAAAGTAAAGCGGAAATAAAAAGTACACAGTGGAAATTAAAGAGTGTTGGGAAGAAGAAGACAAACACAAGATTTATATTGGTTCAGCAACAACCCGTGCCTACATCCAGTCCCCAAGCAACCACCGGTTCTTGAGATTTCCAATAACCTTGTAAAATCCTTTACAAGAAAAGATCCACAATGGATGTACCCTCCCTTGTTCTCTTTGAACAACCAAGTGGATGTACCTTCCACTTGTACTGATCCACAAGAGATGTACCCTCTCTTGTTCTCAGTATAACAACCCAAGTGGATGTACCCTCTACTTGTACCACAAAGGATGTACCCTCCAATGTGTTAAGACAAAGAATTCTTAGGCGGTTAGTCCCTTGAATTCTCTGTGATAGGGATACAAAAGATATCTCAGGCAGTTAGTCCTTTGAAATCTTTTGTATAAAGGGAAAGGGAAGAATCAAAAGAATTCTCAGGCAGTTAGTCCTTTGAATCTTTTGACAAAAGGGAGAAGAGAGAATCAAAATAATTCTCAGGCGGTTAGTCCTTTGAATCTTTTGGCAAGAGGGAGAAGGAAGAAAAGATAACACACTTTTGTTTTCTGCACAATTTCCACTTGCAGAAAAAACAAAGTTTTGAAACAAAGTTTAGAAAGCTTTTTGCAAAGAAAAAGCAATGGGCAATGATTTAGAGAAAGATTGTAAAAAAGGATTGTTTGAAAGAATGTCATATATGTTTTGAAAGTGTGCCAAAGTCATGCTTTTATAGACTCTTCATATCTGTTCAAAGAAATCATTGAAAAAGTTATGTTTGAGAAAACCATGTTATGAGTTATAATTCTTAACTTTTTCTTCAAAACTGTTCACTGGTAATCGATTACCACAAAGGTGTAATCGATTACACAATGCATTTTATGAAAAGTTGTGTCTCTTCACAATTGGATTTGAATTCCAATGTTCAGATTCACTTGTAATCGATTACTAATATAGTGTAATCAATTACACTATTTGAAAATCATTTTGGAATGTTGCAAACCATTTGAAAACATTTTGAAAACCAAACTGGTCATTGGTAATCGATTACAGCCAACTGGTAATCGATTACCAGAGAGTAATCACTCTGGTAACTTAGAAAATTTGAGAAAATTCTTTTTTAAAACAAAACTGTGCTATTTGGTTTTTGAAAAAATCTTTTAATACATATCCTATATGAAGTCTTGACTTGTTGCTTCTTGATTTCTTCTCTTGAATCTTGAATCTTGGATTGGATCCTTGATGCTTGATCTTAAAGTCTTGAATCAATCACTTAGGCTTTTGGCATCATCAAAATTGCTTGGTTCATCATCATGAAGCTTGCTTCTACATAGAACACATAGGGATGAACAATCAATACCTTTGTTTCGCAGTCTCAACTGAGTAGGGAGACAATCTCAACATGCTCTCGAAGGAAAGAATTTATCCTTGGTTGGAAATTGTAATTTTCAAATAGATCTCCAGCTGTCTTCGGTGAATAAATGAAATAGATCAATGATCTTGTCCATTAGCAGTCTATATGTAGATATGATAGAATATTTTCCATTCCTTTCGGCCTCCCAAATACGAGCATCTGTTGTAACTGAGATGAATAGAGGAACCTGTAGAATTAGATTAGCTTCAGCCTTATGGAACAAATATGAAACTACCTGAACATTCCATATTTTAAGGTCTTGCAGCAATAAGTCAATCACACACAAATTATGAAACATATAGTTATTATAATCATATGAATGAAACAAACCTTTATTTTTCAACCACGACTCATCCATTAGTTTAATATTCTTGCCATAACCAATACACCACTTATACCCTTCCTTTAGTTGTAAAACCCAAGATGAATCACATTAGAAAGAGAGGGACCAAAGGCTGTGCAGATATGAGACTGCACAGTTGATGAACTTCATAGTCCATCACTTAAGAACTTCATAGTTAAACATGCTTGGCTTGGAGTAGTAAGTGAGGATAAACTTTGCTGAAAAGTCTTGTGTTGGTCGCGGGGTCAGTCATTGATCCTGGAAGCAAGCAGACCTGATTTTTTAGTTCTTAAAAAAGGCTACCTTTGGGGGGTTTTGACTGGTGGAAGGTTTTGACCAACAAGAATATTGAGTGAAGTGCTATCACGTGAAGTGCCATAGTGTGAGAGCGTCCAAGAATTCAAAAATCTGGGATGTTACATTAGTAAAACCTTAGAAGCATAGATACTCCTCCAAGCATAAGATGGATTATGGCCAACCACTATGCCTAAAAAATCCCCCCTCAGGTAATATTTAGCTTTGAAGACACTACTAACTAGAGCATCTAGGTTGGATAAGGAATTCCAACCTTACTTCCCTAGCATTGCTAGATTAAAGTCATACTTATCCCTAAAACCCAATCCTCCATGCTTTTTAGGGACTGCTAGTTTATCCTATGACAACCACCTAACACCCTTAGACTCTCTAGAAGATGAGCCCCACTAATAAAAATTTAACATTTTTAAATTTAGTCACAAAGAAAGGGAGGGAAAAGGTATATGTTCATGCAATAGATAGGGATCGCTTAAGAAATGGATTTGATAAGTACCACTTTTCTGACTCCATGTATATCTCCTTGACCGTCCACTTTTCTGATTAGGGCAAAAAGTCCTTCATGACACAATAGGAAGAGGTAGAGGGAGAGAGGATCCCCCAGTCTCAGGCCATAACCAAGTTTGATGGGGCCAACTTGTGTAGAAGCAAAGCTTCATGGTGAATCAAAGGTGATTCAAAGGTGTTTTGATGATAACAATGATGATAACAAAAGATGATTACAAAAGAGATGACAAAAAGCTCAAAGATTAATCAAAGAACAACTCAAGTGAATCAAGAACAGTTCAAGAGTTCAAGATAAGAATCAAGAAGAATTCAAGACTCAAGAAGAAAGTTTAGAGTCAAGAATCAAGATTCAAGATTCAAGATCTCAAGAATCAAGGTCAAGATTCAAGACTCAAGATTCAAGAATCAAGAGAAGGCTTAATCAAGATAAGTATGAAAAGGTTTTCTCAAAAATTGAATAGCACATGGTTTTTCTCAAAATATGTTTACCAAAGAGTTTTTACTCTTTGGTAATCGATTACCATAATGTTGTAATTGATTACCAGTAGCAAAATGGATTTGAAAAAGTTTTCAAATTGAATTTACAACGTTCCAATTATTTTCAAAAAGTTGTAATTGATTACAATGTTTTGGTAATCGATTACCAGTGCCTTTGAACGTTGAAATTCAAATTCAAATGTGAAGAGTCACATCCTTTTACATAAAAGCTTTGTGTAATCGATTACACTGATTTGGTAATCGATTACCAGTGATTGTTTTTGAATAAATCAAAAGATGTAACTCTTCAAAAAGGTTTTGACTTTTTCAAATTGGTTTTAAGTTTTTCTAAAAGTTATAACTCTTCTAAATGGTCTTCTTGACCAGACACGAAGAGTCTATAAAAGCAAGGCTTTGTTTTGCAAATCAATTCAATTCATTCAATCTTGAATACTTTTCCAATCAATCTTATACAATCCTTTACAAGCCTTGAATCTCTTTGAACTTCTTCTTTTTCTTTGTACCAAAAGCTTTCGAAAGTTTTCTGGTTTTCTAAACCTTGAAAACTTGTGCTATTCATCTTTTCATTCTCTTCTCCGTTTGCCAAAAAGAATTCGCCAAGGACTAACCGCCTGAATTCTTTTTGTGCCTCTCTTCTCCCTTTTCCAAAAGAACAAAGGACTAACCGCCTGAATTCTTTTGTGTCTTCCCTTCTCCCTTGTCAAAGAATTCAAAACGACACAGTCTGAGAATTCTTTTGATTCTTCCCTTTCCCTAATACAAAAGTTTTCAAAGGACTAACCGCCTGAGAATTCTTTTGTATCCCCATTCACAAAGTATCAAAGGTTTAACAGCCTGAGATCTTTGTCTTAACACATTGGAGGGTACATCCTTTGTGGTACAAGTAGAGGGTACATCTACTTGGGTTTGACTGAGAACAAGAGAGGGTACATCTCTTGTGGATCAGTTCTAGTGGAGGGTACATCCACTAGGTTCAAAGAGAACAAGGGAGGGTACATCCCTTGTGGATCTTTGCTTGTAAAAGGATTTTTACAAGGTTGAAAGAAATCTCAAGGACCGTAGGTCGCTTGGGGACTGGATGTAGGCAGGTGTTGTTGTTGAACCAGTATAAAAACTCTTGTATGTTTGTCTCCTTCTTCCCTACTCTTTTACTTTCCGTTGTGCATTTAATTTCCTCTTTTACTATCTGTTAAGTTTCTCTTCTACTCCTCATTCTCTTAACAATTTAGTAAAAGCCTTAGAAGAGTAATTTTTTAATTAGTAAAGGTTTAGGAATAATTAATTCAACCCCCCTTCTTAATTATTCCGAGGCCACTCGATCCAACAACTTGGTCATAACAAAATGCATTACCTAATTAATCCACTTTCTAGCAAACCCCAACTTCACAATCAGCGCTTCCAAAAATCCCCAAGCTACTCTATTGTAAGCTTTACTAATGTCGATCTTCAAGGCCACCACTGATGGAAGCTTGCTTGTAGGGCTTCTATGGAGGCTGGATCTTTGAGCTTCAATGAGGTCCTTTAATGGTGATTTTCCACCATGGAGATGTAGCGTAAGACAAAGGAGAAGAGGTGAGAGGAGGCGCCATCCACTAGGGAATAAGCCATGGAAGAAGGAGCTTACCCACCAAGATGAGCCTTGGATAAGAAGCTTGGAAGGATGCTTCAATGAAGGAAAAGAAAGAGGGAGAGAAAGAGAGAGGGGGGAGCACGAAATTGAAGGAATAAAAGAGGGAGAGAAGTGGAACTTTGAAGTATGTCTCACAAGACTCTCATTCATCAAAGTTACAACAAGTCTTACACATGCTTCTATTTATAGACTAGGTAGCTTCCTTGAGAAGCTTTCTTAAGAAAACTTCCTTGAAAAGCTTCTTTGAGAAAACTTCCTTGAGAAGCTAGAGTTTAGCTACACACACCCATCTAAAAACTAAGCTCACCTCCTTGAGAAGCTTCCTTGAGAAGCTACAGCTTAGCTACACACACCCCTCTAATAACTAAGCTCACCTAATTGAGAAGAGAAGCTAGAGCTTAGCTACACACCCCTATAATAGCTAAGCTCAACCCCATGACAAAAAAACATGAAAATACAAAAAAAAATCCTACTACAAAGACTACTCGAAATGCCCTGAAATACAAGGCTAAAACCCTATACTACTAGAATGGCCAAAATACAAGGCCCAAAAGAAGAAAACAACCTATTGTACTATTTACAAAGAAGAGTGGACCCAACCTTGGCCCATGGGCTCAAAAATCTACCCTAAGGTTCATGAGAACCCTAAGGCCTTCTTTATCAACTCTAGCCCAATCCTCTTGGAGCCTCTTGCTCATGGCTCTGGTAACTGGTCCTTTCCTAGGGAGGATTGCATCATCGCCTCCCCCTTGAAGAGGATTTGACCTCAAATCTGTTGGTTCCTCCTCCTCTATATCAGCTCCACCGGCAAAAGGAATTAAATCAGAAATATTAAAAGTGGTGCTGACTCCATACTCTCTTGGGAGGTCCAACCTATAGGCATTATTATTGATCCTCTCCAAGACCTGAAAAGGTCCATCCCCTCTAGGGCTAAGCTTGGATTTCCTTTTAGTAGGGAATCTTTCCTTCCTAAGATGGAGCCAAACCCAGTCCCCCTCATTAAGAACTAGCTCCTTTCTTCCTCTATTGCCCTTAGTTGAATACACCTTTGTTTGGTTCTCTATTTGGGTCTTAACCCTCTCATGCAACTTCTTTACAAACTTTGACCTAGATTTCCCTTCGTTATGTATAAAAGAAGTGTCAAGTGGGAGGGGAATGAGGTCTAAGGGTGTTAAGGGATTGAACCCATAGACAACCTCAAAAGGGGATTGCTTGGTGGTTCTATGAACCCCCCTGTTGTAGGAAAATTCTACATGAGGAAGATACTCATCCCAAGACTTATGGTTGCCTTTTAGAAGAGCCCTTAAAAGAGTGGATAAAGACCTATTCACTACCTCTGTTTGCCCATCAGTTTGTGGACTTTTCTTTGATTAAGCCAAGGGTCTTGTCTATCCCAAAGTGGCCCATGAGCCCACCCTCATGGCTCTCCTTCGCAAGTAATTTCCTAATGGTTCCTTGGGGTATGCAAAGCTTTCCCTCTTTGAACAAATACCCCTCAGCCAAATAGTATCCATCTTGGGCCTTTTTCCCACAACTCTTGTAAATGGGAGAGAAATGTTCATCTAAAGCATACAAGTCCCTAATGTTATCAAATCCTAAAATTTGAGCTCCTAGGGAGCAAAACAATGTGTGTCTCCTAGAGAGGGCATCAGCTACCACATGTGTTTTCCCCTTTTTGTATTTGATAACATATGGAAATTGCTCTAGGTACTCTACCCATTTTGCATGCCTTTTGTTTAACTTGCTTTGCCCTCTAATGAACTTAAGTGATTGATGATCACTATGAATGAAAAATTCCTTGGAAACAAGGTAATGTTCCCAAGTTCGGAGTGCTCTTATTAAGGCATAAAGATCTTTATCATAGGTGGGGTAGTTAAGGGTGGCACCATGAGGTTTTTCACTAAAATAAGCAATAGGGTGCCCACCTTGTAACAAAACAGCTCCAACTCCCACTCCAAAGGCATCACATTCTAGCTCAAAAGTTTTAGAAAAGTCAGGAAGAGCTAGAATAGGTGCCTTAGTAAGCTTTTCTTTGAGCAAAGCAAAGGCTTGCCCTTGTTTTTCACCCCAGGTAAATGCCACATTCTTCTTCACTAGCTCATTGAGAGGTGATGCAATTGTAGAGAAATTAGGAACAAACCTTCTATAGAAGCTTGCCAACCCATGGAAGCTCCTAATATCTCCCACACTTTTTGGGGTGGGCCATTCTTGGATGGCCTTGATTTTCTCAGGGTCCACTTAGACCCCATTTCTACCAACTACAAACCCTAAGAAAACTATATTATCTACACAAAAAGTACACTTCTCTATATTTGCATAGAGGGTGTTTTTCCTAAGGACTGAAAGAACTTGCCTGAGATGTCCTAAGTGATCATCTAGGCTCCTACTGTACACTAAAATATCATCAAAATAAACAACTACAAATCTACCTATGAAATCCCTTAAGACATGATGCATAAGCCTCATAAAGGTGCTTGGTGCATTAGTGAGCCCAAAAGGCATCACTAGCCATTCATACAAACCAAACTTGGTCTTGAAAGCGGTTTTCCACTCATCACCCTTTTTCATCCTGATTTGGTGATACCCACTTTTAAGATCAATTTTTGAAAAGATATTGGCACCATGCAACTCATCAAGCAAATCATCAAGTCTAGGAATGGGGTGCCTATACTTTACAGTGATGTTGTTGATGGCCCTGCAATCTGTACACATTTTCCACGTACCATCCTTTTTGGGCACCAACAACACTGGCACAACACATGGGCTTAGGCTCTCTTGGACCCAGCCCTTCTTCAACAATTCTTTAACCTGAGACTCTATCTCCTTAGTCTCCTGAGGGTTAGTCCTATAGGCTGGCCTATTAGGAAGGCTTGCTCCTAGGACTAAATCTATTTGGTGTTCTATTCCCCTTAAAGGAGGTAGCCCAGGGGGTATCTCTTTGGGAAATATATCACCAAATTCATGTAAGAGTTCTTGGACCTTTGGGGATAAGGTCTCAAATGTAGGAATTGTGGCAGTGCTAAGGGATGTTTCCCTTGATAGGAGAAGGTAGAAAGATTGTTTAAGAAGGAGTGCTCTTTTAATATCACCTTTTGTTGCAAAATGATTTTCCTTCTTAACAATCTTCTTGGAGGAATCCTTTTCCTCTTTTTCCTTCCCCTTGGCCTTTGAAGACAAGGCCTTACTATCCTTCTTTTTCTTTTTTTTTTTTTTCTAGTTTTTCTTCCTCATCCCTCTTATCTTTCATAGTTAGTTGATCTCTGGCCACCTGTGAAGGTGTTTGAGGATGCAACACAAATTTAGTGCCAAGATGGGTGAGGGTAATCTCATTAGTTAGGCCATTGTAAATGATCTTCCTATCAATTGCCACGGCCTTCCTAAAAGAACATGTCCTGCCTCCATGGGAACTATATCACAATTAACTTCATCCTTATATGTCCCAATGGAGAAAGGTACCTTCACTTGTTGGTTAACTATCATTTCCCCTTGCTCATTGAGCCATTGAAGTTTATAAGGTTTTGGGTGCGGAATGATAGTGAGGTTCAACTTGGAAACTAATCTTGTGCTACAACAATTGTAACAAGATCCACTATCCACAATGAGAGAACAAGTTTTATCTAAAATTTTGCATCTTGTATGAAATATGTTCTCTCTTTGGGATTGAGATAGATCACAAGATTGACATCCAAGGAGCCTTCTAACCATTAAGAGGTCACCTTCTTCATGGGGGTAGAGTTCCTCACTAGACTCTTCACCCCTTACTTCATCTTCACTTCCACTAGAGGAAGGGAAAGAAGTAGTTTCCTCTTGACTACTATAAATGTCTTGACCCCTCATAATCATGGTTTTCTTTGTGGGGCATTGAGAGGCAATGTGACCTCTCCCAAGACATTTGAAGCATTTAATGTTGCTAGTCCTTTCTTGGGAACTAGTCTTAGGGGTGTATTTCTCTATGGTCTTACCCTTTTCTTCCTTGGGTTTCGAAGGTGTAGCCCCCAAAATTCCTTGGGCTTGGTCCTTCCTTGGATAAGAGTGAAAGCCATAAGATTTTGAAGAAGGCTTTCTTTTTAGTTGTTGTTCCACTCTAATACAAAGTTGGACTAGTTCATCTAGGTCCCTATATGGAAGGAGTTCAACCTTGTCCCTTACTTCCATATTAAGCCCACTAAGAAACCTCTCTATGCTTGTCCTTTCCTCCTCCCTAAGTCCAGCTCTTAAAAAGAGTAGTTCCATTTGTTGTTTGTATTCTTCAACACTCATACTCCTTTGTTTAAGCCTTTGGAGCTTGTCCATAAGCTCCCTTTCATAGTAGGGAGGAATGTGCCTCTTCCTAAGGGCACTCTTAAGATCATTCCAATACTCTACTGGAGGATCCCCATGAATCCTTCGTTCCCTAACAAGGGAAGTCCACCAATAGAGGGCATACCCTTGAAAGCTAAGGGTAGCCAATGGAACTTTTCTCTCTTCGCTAATATGATGGCAAGCAAAGAGTTATTCAACCTTCATTTCCCAATCTAAGTAGGCCTCAACATTATCTTTTCCATGGAAATATGGAAGACTAATGTTAACCTCTTGAGGCCTTCTATCCCTTTCCCTTCTTTGGGAGTGATGTTTAGTATGTGAACTATGGTGCCCTCTATAATAGTCACTAAGTTCTTCACTTAAACTCTTGCAAGATTCATGACTACTATAGGAGACATGTTTTTCTCTTTTCATTTCTTTTATTATTTTTCTTCTTTCTTCCTCTCTTATTTTCTCTCTTTCATCTTGACTTATTTCTTCCACTCTTTTTTTTTTCCTTTTTCTTTTCTCTCTTGTTTTTCTTTCCATAACTTGAGAAAACTCAACTCATCTAAGATTCTAGATAGAGGGTCCTTATGACTAGTACCCTCATCATTAACACTAGTTGAATGATGACTCATGTTGGTTTCTAAGTTGTGGTTCTTTCTTGTTGGAGGTTTGAAAACAAAAGGTAAAAGAAACTATGGTTGAAACTAGCCAAAATAAACACTAAAAGAGGTGCGAAAGATAAGGTAAAAAAAACTAATTGGTAAAATGCAAGCTATCTAGGCGGTTTGACAATGGAAGGTAAAAGAAATAAGCTATGAAAGTAAGCAAGAAATGTAAACTAGGTGAATCCTAAGAGTGTTTGGATGACCACATTCAAGGTTCCCAACAAAACACTCACTATCCTAAGGAAAAATTGCCTAAAATTATTACACACAAATGGAAGTTTGGTAACCTATTGGAGGCTCCCAACACACTTCCAATGAAAGGCCTTTTTGTTACAAAACTTGAAAGCAATAAAGGTAAGTAAATTGAAAATTACAAAATTACAAAATGGTCATCAATTTTGGTGGTTGTTCTCTCGTTGGTGATTCACTCAATTTGGAGTGCTTCTTAGTCCAATAGCTCTTAAGGTGGTTGGCCCCTTGCTTCTTGACTCAAATTCTTCAAGGGATGGCACCAATCCTCCTTCCAATTCCCTATATGGCAACCCACAAACAAGGAAACAAAGAGACAAGCAATAACCAAAGACAAAAAAAAAATGAAATGAAAGCTAAACCAATGGAGTTTTAACAAGACAATTTTTCAAGGATTACTCAGCAATTAAAGCTATGAAAAGGACATAGAAGCAAGCTAGGACTCAAAGAGAAACTTAGAATGGCTCTAGAGTAGAGTAAAAAAACTATAAAAAAAAAAGACTCAACAAATCTCTAGCTTTGGCACTTATTTCACAGTAATTTTCAATTGAAATTTCGAAACTAAGATTGGTATAACATAGGCACCAATTATAGAATAAATTTTGAGCCAAAACAACAAGCACACTTCCCTTTCACTTTTTTTTTCCTGGATACTGATTTTTCTGCCAACTTGTGTGAGTTTTAGTATTTTTTCCTTTTATCCAAATCACTTGGTTCTTTTTTTATAACTTTTTTCCAGATGTCTATGAAATTCAGTAAAAATTTAAGCTCAAAATTCGAAGTAACCAATTCTCAGTAATTTTTGCAAGTTTGTATGTCCAAGCTGCCAGCACCAGCGATTTTTTTTAAGCATGGTATATTGATTGCCTTGGGCTTACTTTCAACCTTCCTATGTATGTTGAACTCACTAGGATTGTTTAGGACAGTTTTAGGAGTTCAATATTCACTTAGGATCAACATTTCAGCCAGCAATTCAATCACCAAAACTCAAATTCACAATAGACACAATCATAAGAAAACCTAAAAAGTTCAAGAAAAGGTTCACAATCAAAGACTCTCTAAGAATTTTGCATGAACATGTTAAGGACTAATTAACATGAAAGATTTGACTCAAATCAAATAATAGGCTAAAAGAATTTCATACACTCATGAACAAATGAGTTAGACAAAGAAACAAGAAAATAAAATTCAGCACAACATAAGAAATCTTATGTGACAAGTTTCATGACTAGACATGACTTCTATGACAAAACTACAATAGGTGAACAAGACACTCTAGATTTTTTAGGTTTTCTTCTACTTTAATATTTTTGTAAGAATTTTATGGTTTAGGTTTCAGCCACAAAAAAAAATAACAAGACAAAACTCAAAGGAACCTAAACTCAACACAATTCATGGTTCAAGAACAAGAACAAGAAATTTGAACCATAGAAAATCAAATCTAGCTTCTATAGCAAGTTTAATCGGTGGAAACTCTAAAGAATCATGTTAAAAACATTTAGCACAAGACATGTGAGTAGATACATGGAGAAAAAATGAAGAAACAACAATGGAATAGAAGGTAAAGCAAAAAATTAATGGAGGTTTAAGGAGCACCTACTTGAAGCTCTTGTGCTCTGATTACCACTTGATGGAAGCTTGCTTGTGGGGCTTCTATGGAGGCTGGATCTTTGAGCTTCAATGAGGTCCTTTAATGGTGATTTTCCACCATGGAGATGCAGCGGAAGACAAAGGAGAAGAGGTGAGACGAGGCGCCATCCACTAGGGAATAAGCCATGGAAGAAGGAGCTTCACCACCAAGATGAGCCTTGGATAAGAAGCTTGGAAGGATGCTTCAATGGAGGAAAAGAAAGAGGGAGAGAAACAGAGACGGGGGAGCACGAAATTGAAGGAATAAAAGAGGGAGAGAAGTGGAACTTTGAAGTATGTCTCACAAGACTCTCATTCATCAAAGTTACAACAAGTGTTACACATGCTTCTATTTATAGACTAGGTAGCTTCCTTGAGAAGCTTTCTTAAGAAAACTTCCTTGAAAAACTTCTTTGAGAAAACTTCCTTGAGAAGCTAGAGTTTAGCTACACACACCCATCTAAAAACTAAGCTCACCTCCTTGAGAAGCTTCCTTGAGAAGCTACAGCTTAGCTACACACACCCCTCTAATAACTAAGCTCACCTCCTTGAGAAGAGAAGCTAGAGCTTAGCTACACACCCCTATAATAGCTAAGCTCAACCCCATGACAAAAAAACATGAAAATACAAAAATAACCTACTACAAAGACTACTCAAAATGCCCTGAAATACAAGGCTAAAACCCTATACTACTAGAATGGCCAAAATACAAGGCCCAAAAGAAGAAAACAACCTATTGTACTATTTACAAAGAAGAGTGGACCCAACCTTGGCCCATGGGCTTAAAAATCTACCCTAAGATTCATGAGAACCCTAAGGCCTTCTTTATCAACTCTAGCTCAATCCTCTTGGAGCCTCTTGCTCATGGCTCTGGTAACTGGTCCTTTCCTAGGGAGGATTGCATCAACCACTCCCACCTTGCCTCTACGCTTACATTTAAGTTAATGCAGAATTTTTGTGGTTATTAATAATGCATTATCCATGATTGAATGAACCCCAGTTGCTCCTAAAAAATAGATGTACCTATAACACCTCTTAGTCGATTTGCTAATGCTTTTGACAAGATTTTGTACACCACATTACGCAATAAAATTGGTCTCAATTCCTTTAACGAAGTAGGGATATCTCATTTAGGTATCAGAACTATAAGGGTTTGATTAATAAAAGGCGGAATCTTGGGTTGCAACCATTAGGCCTAGGAGATTTGTTAGGGAACATGTCAAACAAATCCCCTTTTAATTCTTCCAAAGATAGAGTTGTAGTCAAGAATCTGTTATCATCATCATCACATATTCGAGGTTGAACCACCTCAATCACTGGCCCAAAATCTTTTAGAGATTCAGAATACAAATTCTGAAAATACTCCTTCACCACACAACCCAAGCCCTCTTGGTCCTTCACACAAACTCCACCCTCATCCTTTAACCTCTTGATTTTGTTTCTTTGGGGTTGACGCTTCGGAATGGAAATACTTAGTGTTCGCATCCCTATCTCGTAACCAAAAAACCTTTGAGCGCTGCCTCCAAAAGTTTTCTTCTTGCACCAAGAGACCCACCATCTTCTCTTTCAGCGAATTAAAATAGACAACAAATTCCTCATCGTAGTAGGTCCTGTACTTTTCCAGCTCTTTTCAGGATTTTGGTTTGGGGAGACAGGAAAATAATGTTCTGTATATTTAAACTTCACTTGAAGTTTTTATAGTCGTTGGTTCAAAACATCAATTTTAAAATAACTATTGATTTGATTTTGCCACTTGGATCTAAACTTGAACTTTAAAATAGTCATTTATTTAATTTTGTCTTCACTTCAACATTTTAGGCTGTCAGATAAAAAATTAAATATTTAACTTTACAATAGTCGTTGATCTGATTTTACTTTTACTTCAACATTTTGAACAAAATATTTTTACAAATTCCAAATCTAGATAAAATTAATAAAGCAAACGCATTGATTGTTGTATTAGGAATAATAAATTTTTATTAGGACCAAATCATATTTGTAATCAATTATAGATTTTTTTATTTTTAAAAAAATAAATAAATAAATATTTTTGAAATAAATTGTTAAACTATCTATCAATAATTAATATTTAAAATAAATTGTTAAACTTTTAACTATGTATGTATTAAATATTTATTTTCTATTTTTATTAACAAAAAATTATTAACGCAATCAATTCAAAAAATTAAAATAAATTTCAGCATAAGTATTAATATAATATTTATCTTTATATATAGAAAAGACATTTTTTTTGCCTAAACTAACAATATATAAGTCATTATTTAGTCATGTCTAATTTAAAATTGTAATTATTTAGATTTCATTATTATTTTTGTCTTGTAATTTATTTTTAGATTCAATTTGATCCATTTTTAAAAAGGATCAAACCGAATATTTTAAAAATAAGAGAGCAAAATTAAAATTAAAAAGTAAATGACAGGACTAATATAGTAATTAAGTCAATTATTTATTATTATGAATTAAGACCTTATATTTATTATTATTATTATTATTATTATTATAACGATTAATTGTAAGAAATTATGACTATTTTTTTGTTTTTATAATTTTAGATGATAAAAAATAATAAATATCCGTTACATATCATATATATGTATATATATACATACATACAAACATATATATATATATATATATATATATAATTATAATGTTGTCATTTTATTTTACTTAGGATGAGAAAAAAGATTTAATGAATATTGAAAAGTAGCATATAGTTAGTAACATGCAACAAAATTATTTAACAATACGTAAATAATATTTTTTCATGATGAATAATCCTTATGATACTTAGATTATAAGATATAAAGTTTGAAACATATAATAATCCTTATAATACTAATCATTTCAAAATAATGAATATTAATTGTTTGTTTAAAATGTTTTAAAATGTCATATGAAAATAATTAACAACTATATTTAATTAATAAAAATAACACTATTTCAACAATTTTTTTTATAAAAAATAGAAAAAACACACTTATATTTACATTCATTTGAATTATTAAATTTCATATAAATGCATTGCATCACTATTATTATATAAAAAAATATAAATCACAATAAATTTCGATATGGTTAATATGTTTAAAAACATGACTTGCTCAATTAAAAACATAAATAATCATCTTCCTAGATGGTAATATAAAATAACACTAAATATTTTTAAAATAATAATTTTATTTATAAATATATTTTTTAAAATATATAATTTTTAAAAACATGTGCAACACATGGGTTTAAAATCTAGTTAAATCTATAACGCCCTCTTAAGGTTGGATATCATGTGGATAACCAGCAATACTCTATCTTTTTCTTACTTGAATTTTACTTATATTTTTAAATAAATTATATATTAAATTTATTCTAATTTGAATTATATATAAAATGCTTAAATTATTCGTATGACTTAAACTATTTAGTTATTAGTTGTTATCTAAGTAAGTAACTTGTGCATTTGAAAACACTACTCAACACCTAACAAGAATGGATCGTGACATGATTGGACAAAAGTTAAAATAAAATAAATTTAAAAGAGAAATTGAATTAAAAATTCTAAACTAAAAAAATTAGGTGTTCATCTTCAACCTTGCCACTAAAAGGAAGTAGTTCTTAATATCACCCAGAAATTTGAAATAAGCCTGCCTCCATGTTTCTAAAGTTAATACCAAATTAAAAACACACCACAGTATCAGCGTGAACCACCAAACTTCTAAAACAATCACCCTACCCAGACCTCCATAAATTTAAAACAATCACCCAACAATATCAGTGTGTAAAGAATGAAATTAAATTTTAGAAAACTAAGAACAAAAAAAAATTAAGAAGAAATTCTCAAGCTTATGCAACCACGACTTGAACATGTCAAACAAAGGTGGTGTTCTCATATCAACAATCATTCACTGCAAACCACCATCAAACCACAGCGGCTCATCACCGAATGGCGAGATCTAGTCTTGATGCGCACCACCATTGATAACTGTTAAATATAAACTATTTTTTTATAATAAAAATATATTGAAAATATCTTTAAAAATATTTATTTAACAGTTATTTTTGCCTTAAATATTAAGAATTGATGCGCACACCGGGTCTCAGAGCACTCTAATACACACCTAAAACCTAAGAACTCTCCCTTAGGAAATTCTTTCTTCTCTTTCATCATTTTCTATTCCATTTTTCCATCTATTCTCCTCCATCAGTTCCTATACTCATTTTCTAGTGTAAGACCCCTTAAGGTTATGAGAGGCTAAACCCTTAGTTAGGGCCTAGTAGGCCTAAAAAGCCAAAAGATGTATTGTACACTTCATATTTATCAATGCAAACGGATGTTTTCTTTCCTACTATCCTTTCTTACTTTTAATTTCATGCATCATTCATCTCATCATCTTTAGGGATTAGGTGCTTGACCGAGGGTAATCTTTAATAGAAAAACAAGGAAGGCTTTGCATGCATTTGTTTTAGGAATTAGTCGCTCGATAAAGGATAATTTCTAACAGAACTAAAAGGAAGGGGTATCTTAATAATATCATTGTTAGACATAGAGTGATTGCATTATGCCCAAGCATCAAAGCAAGCATTAAGAATTAGAACTTCATGCATTTTATCTATTGACTATTTGCAAAGACGTTTAGGAGATAGATAGGTAAAATAGGCTCGTCATCGTGAGACATCAGGCGCAAGTATTCTAATAAATGTAGGTAGGATAAATTCACCTGATTGATAGAGAAAAATAAAAAATAATATATCTTAGGCAAATAAGGAATGATAGGTCCTAACATTCTCATCCCATTGAATTCTCTACTATTTCTTTTGTTTTCGATTAATAGTTATTATTTTATACCCTGTTCTTTTAAAATTATCTTTTATACCTCATCTTATCTTTTCCTCTTATAAATTGGAAATTATCCAACACAGGTACAAAACAAAGTCTCTTTGGAAATCGACACTCGGACTTCCGAGTACTTTACTACTTGAAACAAATTGGTACACTTGTCATATCGTTAACAAGTTTTTGGCGCCATTGTCGAGGACTTTGTTCTTCATACTTGGTTGCCATACATTTTCTATTTGTTAGTATTAATTCTTCTTTATTCTTTATTTTACAATTTTCAATCATTATTTTTCTTCTCCATTCTTTTTATTCTATAATTTGCACAGTAGTGCTTGTTTTTGTGTATGCAAGGCAGAATTGCAACCAAAAATTTAGCTCCACTTAATCCATAAATTGAAGCCACTTGCAGGCATAACAACGCTGTGAGAAAAAGAAGAGAGCAAGAAATACAAGGGAGCAGTCAACCCTCTCCTCCATCCTCTCCACAAAGCTACTATCAAATGGAAGAGGAGCAAGCACGACGAGTGACACTAGAGAACTACTCTAGTACAACTACCCCACAATTCTTCACCAGTATTGCAAGGCCGAAGGTTCAAGCTACCAACATATCTTATCCTCCCTCTCTCATTCAATTGATACAAGGAAACCTCTTCCACGGTCTACCAAATGAGGATCCTTATGCTCATCTTGCCACCTACATAGAAATCTGTAACATGATAAAGATAGTCGGTGTTCTCGAGAATGTCATACGCCTCAATCTTTTTTATTTTTCTTTGGAAGGGGAATCAAAAAGGTGGTTACACTCCTTCAAAGGAAATAGCTTGAGGACCTCAGAAGAAGTTGTTGAAAAGTTCTTAAAGAAATACTTCCTAGAGTCAAAGACTGCCGAGGGGAAGATGGAAATATTCTCATTCCATCAATTCCCCAATGAAACACTCAACGAGGTACTCGGCCGTTTCCACGGACTACTCAGAAAGACGCCTACACATGGATACAACGAACCAGTGCAATTGAACATCTTCATAGATGGCATGTGACCACAGTTAAAGCAACTCCTTGACGCATCCGCAGGGGAAAAAAAATCAAGCTGAAGACACCAGAGGAGGCAATGGAGCTGATAGAGAACATGACGGCCAACAAGGTTATCAATATCAAGAGTCTACGCAGACTCGTGAGAGCTCTACGAGTCGACTCGTAAACTCGAGTCGTAGACTCGTAAGAGTCTACTTCGTACAAAAAATGGATAAGTAAATATATTCAAAATGCACCAATTTGAAAACAAATGACAATAAGCTCATAGTTCATAGTTCATACTTCATATTAGTCTATTACAAAACAAGTGTTCAAAATTAAAGCATTTAAATAATTAAAAAAACACAAATGTCTTCAAAGAAGCATGTCCAATCCTCTAATAGGATCATCTCCATGAATATCATCACTTTCATCACCATCTCCATCATCATCAAGGTCTTCCTCAGACTGTTTATCACCACCATTAGGTTTCAAGAAAATTAAATTATCTAGATCAAAAGCATCTACAACTGGATCATTTGAACTTCCTCCAACATCTCCCACTAATTCAACATTGTCATCATGACCTTCAGCTTGAGGTTGCTCATCCTCATCATTATATCCCTCTTCAGTTATCCATTCATTGTCAGATTCAATCTCATCAAATGGAAGAGCAATACTTTTTCTATTTTTTTTACTTTTTAACTTCAAGTTATACATGACATAAACCAAGTCATTCATTTTCTTTTGTTGTAATCAATTTCTTCTCTTTGTATGAACCTATAATTAAAAATCAAATTTTAATTACTATCTAAACGAGTAAACCAAATAAGTAAAATTATCAAACAAATAAAATAAAGTCATAAGGTTCAATTGAAATACCATTTCAAATGAGCTCCAATTACGCTCACACCCAGAAGAGCTACAAGTCAAGCTCAAAACACGAATAACGAATCTCCTCAACTCTAGAGTTCCATCACCAAACATCTTCCACCATTCTCCAGGTTGCATGATTTTTCTACTGTCCTTTGCCTCTTCCATAGAGAAAAGCCCTCTAGCAAAATGAAACTCAACAAGTTGCAAATTAATTTTTTTCCTTTCTGCAACATCCTTGACCAATCTTCTCATACGCATGTGCAACCCTTCTTTCACCTGAGGGTCATCATGTCTGAAAGTAGGTTCATAGTGCAGGTGAGGATTAAGATAATATGCAGCTACATGCAAAGGCCTGTGAAGCTGATGATCCCACCTCTCATTAATAATTTTCCAAACAAGCTCATAGCTACATAGTAAATATATATCAAATATGCTATATTAGAAATAGTTAAAACTTAAAATAATACACAAGCAAATTTTAAATCTAAGAAAGTTTAGAAATTATACCTTTTCTTGGTGTTATTAAAGTTGCACTTTATCTTCTCTTTTGCATTTTTCATCTCCTCGTATATGAAACCCATGGCGGGTTTTACATCTGAATCCACCAATCGAAGGACCACCATAAGAGGGGCAGCAACTTTGAGGCACATGGTTACGTTCTTCCAAAATCGACTATCCAAAGCCATATTCTGTACTTTTCTTCCCTCTTGTGAAGTTCCAAACTTGCTTGTTTTCCACTCTTCAGAGCTAAACACGCTCATTAATGATGCTTTCAATTCATGAAGGCAAGCTAAAGTTAAATAAGTTGTGGCAAATCCAGTCATACCAGGCCTAATCAAGTCTCTTCCATTTGTGAACTTCTTCATGATGCTAATCAACATTGTTCTACCATAAATGTAGGTGGTGATCCTTCTTCCCTTCGTTATAGTAGTCTGATGAACCTTCAAATGTTTCTCAAAATCTTCAAATATTAACTCAATGCAATGAGCAACACATGGGGTCCAATACAAATTCTCTCGTTTATGCATCAACAATTCTCCAGCTGCTTTGTAATTTGCAGCATTATCAGTTATCACCTACACTACATTCTCCTCTCCAACAAAATCCACTACATCATCCAACATCTTCAACACTTTGTCAGCTATTTTTGAGATGTCTGAGCTATCCAATGAATAAAGAAATACAGTCCCTTTTGGACTGTTCACCAAAAAATTACAAATTAAACATCTTTTTTTATCGGTCCACCCATCAAACATAATTGAGCAACCAGTTTTCTTCCACTCATCCCTAAATTCTTGAAGCATTACATCAGTTTTGGCCACTGCTCTTTTCAAAAGCTTCTCTCTGATATCATAATATGATGGAGGTTTATAGCCAACCCCATATCTCCCAACCATGTCACAAAATTTTGCAAAAGCTGGATTTTTAATAACATAGAATGGAATGACACTTGTGTACCAAAATTCAGCACATTGATCATCAACTTTATATTTGTCACCTTTTTTATATAACTGATTTAAAGTTGCTTGAACTCCCTCACCACCACTAGCCTTAACAAATTTTGCTTTTCCTCTTCCTTTGAAAGCAAGCATGACTTTTCTGTTGTATTCCACTTTGACTACTATTTGACTCCACTTCCACTCCCTCGGTACCTTCTTCATGAATACTGTTCAACTTTCTTCTCTTCTCTGATGCATTAGCAACCTCTGCAACAACGTTCATCATAAGCATCTTAACTTCTTCAGGCACTGAAGCACAAGGTTCAGAATCCCATCTAGTCCCAACAAGATGATGCTTAAATTTGAAAATTCCCCCATTGTTGATCTTTGAGCAGTAGTTGCACTTAACTTTTTTACCATTCCCTAAAACATCTGTCCCATGCTTCCACCCAATATCAGTCCTATTTCCTAGAGCATTTTTGCTTCTGCTTGCTACACCTGTGGATGTGCCTATATTGGCATTTGATGAATCTGATCCATTTCCACTCCCAGTCCCAGACATACTAAAATGGAACAAAATTAGCAACAAGTATCAACAACAATTAGCAAGTAGCAGCAGCAAGTAACAACAAAATTAGCAGCAAGTAGCAAGTAAGTAACAGCCAATTAGCAATTACTGCTCAAAGGAACAGAATCATCCATAGAATCCAAACATAATATGAGTACTCATTGCCTGCTTGCTTAGGTTATTTTTATAATTGTTTCCTTATTTAAGTTGCTATATATCAAATGTGGGAAGGGAAACAATAAACTATTCAAGTAAAGATTTATGAAAAAATCTAATTAATTAATTTTTTACAACAGCTTAGATATAAATTTGTTGCAGACTTGTAGTAATATATGCAAATAAGCTCAAAATATATGAAGCAGGAGATCCAAATTTGGATTCAGCAGCTTATAGAGGTCTTGGTTTAGCTTGTGGCTGACCTCGATCCTCTTTCCTAACAGAAGCAAATACAGAAATACTAATTTGGATTCATTCAAATTAAAGTGATTTAATTCAGAAATTCTATGAAATTTCAGAAATTCAAGTGATTCATTTGATACCAGCCTCAGCCCTCAGCCTATGCCTAACACCATGAAATTTCAGAAATTTTTACGTGGGTTGTGCTCGTCATGGACGTCATGCTCGTGGGAGTTGGGACTCTCGGCTTCCCAATGAACAAGGTTGTCTCTTGTCTGGTTGTCTGCTACCGCCGTGGACCACCGCACGCCGCTGCATCGCACGTCGTCTGCTGTCACGTGTTACGCCTTCCAACATAACAAGGTTGCCCTCCAACTCTCCTATGGGGTGACCCGTGACTGTGTGACAGTGTGAGGTTTTGAGGGAGAAAGAAAAAATGCACAAGCAAGCCAAGCACGAAGGGAAGCAAATCCCTAAACCAGTCACAACAAAAACGACGTCGTTTCGTGGGATTTTTTTTTCAACTAAACTCGCGCAACTCGGACCAAACTCTCGAGTTTGCATGAGTCCACTCCGAGTCCACCGAGTCTGCTCCGAGTTTGCTCAAAAACGAGTTTACTACCGAGTTGACTCGCGGGACTGAAGTAAACTCATAAACTCTTAAGAGTCTACGAGTTGACTCTAGAGTTTGACAACCATGACGGCCAAGATCACGCCATCCTTCATGATTGAGCATACACGCCAACAAAGAGGAGCCTTTTAGAACTCACAGCCCAAGATGCAACACTAGTCCAAAATAAGCTATTGGCCCGATAGATAGAGGCCTTGACAGAGACCCTCAACAAGCTTCCTCAACAACTATAAGTGGTAAGTCCCTCTCACTCTTCAATCATGCAAGTAGGGGGATGCCACATCTGCGGTGGAGCACACGAGCCAGGGCAATGCGTAGCCCAAGAAGACTTTTCCAGGGAGGTGAACTACATGGGAGCTCAGAATCGCCACAGATTCCGAGGTTGCAACCAAGGAGGATCATCGGGATTCAACTAAGGGAGGAATTTCACATAAGGCTCAAGTTGGGGGAATCATCCAGGGAACCAGTTTAACAAGGAGAAAAGAAGTCAACTTGTCCAAAATTCTAACCAAGGGGTCGATCTTTATGAGAAGACTAGCAAGCTTGAGGAGACACTAAATCAATTCATGCAAATATCCATGTCCAACTATAAGAGCATAGAGTCATTCATCAAGAACCTAGAGATACAAGTGGGACAATTAGTCAAACAAATGGCTGAAAGACCCACTAGCAGCTTTGGAGCAACTACAGAGAAGAACGCGAAGGAGGAATGCAGGGTAGTGTTAACTAGAAGCCAGAGGAGAGCGCAAGAAGAAGAAGAGAAAGATGAAAGAGACCAGTCTGAGGAAGGAAAGGCAGACAAAGAAGAAGAGAAGGAGGAAGAAGAGAAGAAGAGGGAAGAAGAAGAAGTAGAGAAAATGGTCTTAACCTCTAAGACCAAAAGCCAACTAGCCCAAGAGGCTAGGAAAGAAGAGTCACCAACCCCTCTAAAGGAGCCCCTATACCCTTTAGTGCCATCAAAGAAGAATAAGGAGCGTTATTTCAAGCCTTTCTTAGAGATATTCAAGGGGCTAGAGATAACCATGCCATTTGGGGAATCCTTGCAGTAGATGCTGCTCTACACCAAATTCATGAAGGACATCCTCACCAAGAAGGGGAAGTACATTGATAATGAGAGAATTGTGGTGGAAGGCAAATTTAGTGCAGTGATACAAAGGAAGTTGCCCAAGAAATTTAAAGACCCCGAGGGCGTGACAATCCCTTGCACCATAGGGAACGAATCAGTAGGGAAGACTCTCATTGACTTAGGGGCAAGCATCAACTTGATGCCCTTGTCAATGTGTATAAGAATTGGAAACCTGAAGATAGACCCTACCAAGATGACGCTTCAGCTCGCAAATCGATCAATCACTATACCATACGGGGTAGTAGAAGATGTCCTTGTCAAAGTCCGTTACTTTACTTTCCCGATAGATTTTGTCATCATAGACATAGAAGAAGATATAGAGATTCCTCTTATCTTAGGAAGACCCTTCATGCTAATTGCCAACTGCGTGGTAGATATGGGGAATGGTAATATGGAAATGAGCATTGATGATCAAAAGGTAACCTTCAAACTTTTTGAAGCAATTAAATATCCAGAGGAAGATATGAGGTGCTTCAAGGTGGAGGAGGTCGATAAAGAAGACGTCGGTGCTCTTCAAACCACATAGAATTCACTGGAGAAAGCTTTGATCAATGCTGTAGATTATCTAACCAGAGAAGAGGAGAAGGATCTAAGGGCTTGCTTGGAAGACTTAGATCGTGAAGAAAATATTACTACATGGGGACTAGTTTTGAAGAATTGAAAAGAGGGAGTCTATTCGAGAAGACCAAGGTGGAGCTGAAGATCTTACCCAGCCACCTAAAGTATGTGTTCTTGGAGGAGAACAAGACCAAGCTTATGGTGATCAGCAATGAGCTAATAGCAGAGGAAGAGAACATGTTGGTGGAGGTCCTTATGAGACACAAGGAGGCAATAGGGTGGCACATATCATATCTGAAAGGAATCAGCCCTGCCTACTATATGCACAAGATAATGATGGAAGAAGACTATAGACCAGTCAGATAGCCCCAAAGAAGGCTCAGCCCATCAATGAAAGAAGAGGAGCGAAAAGAGGTGCTCAAGCTTATAGAGGCTGGGCTTATCTACCCCATTTCTGACAGTGCTTGGGTAAGCCCAGTCCAGGTGGTACAAAAGAAAGGGGGCATGATAGTCATTCAAAATGAAAAGAATGACCTAATCCCAACAAGGACTGCCACTGGTTGGAGAATGTGCATAGATTACCGCAAGCTCAACGAAGCCACAAAGAAAGACCATTTTCCTTTGCCCTTCATGGATCGGATGTTGGACTGGCTAGCGGGAAAGGTTTACTACTGCTTCTTGGATGGATACTCTGGATACAATCAGATTATAGTGGACCCCAAGGATTAGGAGAAGACGACCTTCACATGCCCTTTTGCTGTCTTTGCCTACAGACGGATGTCGTTTGGGTTATGTAATGCATCTACCACATTTCAGAGGTTCATGTTGGCAATTTTTGCATATATGGTGGAAAAAAGTATCGAGGTATTCATGGATAAGTTCTCGGTATCTGGGCCTTCTTTTGAATCCTGACTGAAGAACTTGGAGATGGTGCTACAGAGATGCATGGAAACAAACCTAGTCTTGAACTAGGAGAAGTGTCACTTCATGGTTCGAGAAGGCATAGTCTTGGGCCACAAAATTTCAGCCCAAGGGATTGAGGTAGATTGGGCCAAGATTGATGTCATTGAGAAGTTGCCACCACCATCCAATGTCAAAGGCATTAGGAGCTTCCTAGGACATGCAGGATTAATTCTACAGGAGATTCATCAAAGACTTCTCCAAAATTGATAAACCATTGAACAATCTGCTGAACAAAGATGTTGTGTTTAAATTTGATGAAAAGTGTTCAACGGCCTTTCAGACCCTGAAAGACAAGCTCACAACCGCCCTAGTGATGATCACACCTGACTAGAGTAAAGAGTTTGAATTAATGTGTGTTGCTAGTGATTATGCAGTGGGTGCAGTCCTAGGACAAAGTCAAGACAAGACATTCCATGCCATTTACTATGCTAGCAAAGTTCTCAATGAAGCACAGATGAATTATGCCACTACGGAGAAGGAGATGCTAGCCATTGTCTTTGCCTTAGAAAAATTCAGACCATACTTGGTGGGGTCAAGGGTGGTGATTTTCACTGATCATGCCGCCATCAAGCACCTTCTCACCTAGGCAAATTCAAAACCAAGGTTGATTTGATGGGTCCTACTCATTCAAGAGTTTGATATAGTCATCAAGGACAAGAAAGGATCCAAGAATATGGTGGCTGACCACCTCTCCAGGTTGAAGAATAAAGAAGTGACCAAAGAAGAACCAGAGATAAGGGGAGAATTTCCAGATGAGTTCCTCTTACAAGCCACTACAAGACCTTGGTTTACTAATGTGGCTAACTATAAAGCCACAAGAATCATCCCCGAAGAGCTTAATTGGAGTTAGCAAAAGAAATTCCTACATGATGGCCACTTTTATGTGTGGGATGATCCACATCTATTCAAGCTAGGAGCAGACAATCTACTTACAAGGTATATTACGATGGAGGAAGCATAGAGCATCCTTTGGCACTGCCATAGTTCACCATATTGAGGTCACCACAGTGAAGATAAGACGACAACAATGTTAGACAAGTGGCCTCAGTAACTTAAGAGAGGGGGTGAATTAAGTTTAAAAACTTTCCCCTAATTAAATTTCAATTCCCTCTTGAATTAGAGTATGTAAACTTAATATGAATTAAGTAAAGAACAATTTAAACAAAACTTCTTTAAAGCAAAAATAAAATGAAATAAACTAAAGAAGTTTCAGGGAAGAGAGAATGCAAACTCAGTTTTTATACTGGTTTGGCCACGCCCTGTGCCTAGTCCAGTCCTCAAGCAACCCTCTTGAGATTTCCACTATCTTATAAAATCCTTTTACAATGTCTGAACCACACAGGGATACCCTTTCCTTGTGTTCAGAATTCTTTACAACTCAAGAGACTCATAGTCTCTTCAACAATAATCATTTGCTTAGGAGTAAGAAGATTATTTCTCTCTTGAAGAGAAGAATATTACAAGTTGAAGATCATATAAGAATCCTCATAGATTTTGCAAGTGTTTGGCCAAGGCTTTCTTTTGAGAGGATAGGACAATTATTGTTTTGAAAAACTCTAAGGAAATTCAAACCCAAGTCACCTATTTATAGGCCTTTGGTGGCCTTTCAAAAACTTGTGAACAGTTGTGACCTTTTTAGAAATTATTTTTAAAATTTTCTCACTAGTAATCGATTACATAAATATGGTTATCAATTACAAAGTTAGTTCTGAAGAGATATGACTCTTCAGACTTGAAATTCAAAATTTCGTGTCTAGTAATCGATTACAACAGTTCTGTAATCGATTACAGGTTTTGAAATTTAAATTCAAAATTTCCAAAAGCTGTTTAAAACAGTTTTTATCTTCTGGTAATCGATTACATCTTCTGTGTAATCGATTGCACAATTTAAAATTCAAATTCAAATATTTGTAAATTGTTTTAAAACTCATTTAGTTTCTAGTAATCGATTACATCCTCTGGTAATCGATTACCAGAGAGAAACACATTATTTCAAAAATAGAGTTTCACTTTAAACCTTTGTGAAATGTTTTGAGGAGTTAACCTAAGGCCAAACCTGTGCAACCTCATTTAAGGAATTCTTTTAACACACTTTGGACTAATTATTCATTGTTTCTCTTGAAATCTTGATTCTTGACTTTGATCAATCTTGAATAGCTTTATCTTTGGCATCATCAAAAGCTTCATACAAACATATGCTTCTACAATCTCCCCCTTTCTTATGATGACAATAATCTGAAAGCCAAAAACGATCAGAGAAAAGAACAAAAACCATCCACATACTGAATCAATCACAGCATAGGAAATAACCAAACAAAGTCTAAATAACCAAACCAAATCAAAAGCCAATCAAGGGCTAAATATCCAAATAGAAACAAACTATAAACTAAAATATCCAAGGCACAAAGCAAGCAGAAAATCCAAATGAGAATCAAAGTACTAAGAAGCTAAAGCCAAAATCCACGACAAAATAGTAAAAATATCCATAAAACTAATGATGCAAAGCAGGAGAAAATAACTAAGAATTTGCTGGTGGATCAAAGCAACGCTGGATGAAGCTCATGTCATCTTCAAGCCATGTGATCCGAGAATCCATCGCATCAAAATGATCACCAACAATCACTCGAAGATTGCGGAGCTCGGTGAGGACTTCAGTTAGTAGAGAAGAAGAGGCATCCCGTTGCGGTGGTGGAGATGGTGTACACTCGTCGGGAATAGGAGGGGGCAGGTCATGCTTACGGACCCACTGACCATCCATGTCTTTTCGGTAACCAAAAGATGTAAGAGCATCGACACCAATAGAAAAGGAACTTTTAACTTTGACAAAAGGTTCATCATCCAAGGGGACATTGAAATGCTGAAGAAAGAGGGTAACAAGATGGGGATATGGAAGAGGTGCATTGGCCCGTAATGCCTTATGCAAGTGGTATCGAACAAGATGGGCCAGT
The DNA here is from genome assembly GCF_004193775.1 of Glycine soja. Taxonomy (NCBI): domain Eukaryota; kingdom Viridiplantae; phylum Streptophyta; class Magnoliopsida; order Fabales; family Fabaceae; genus Glycine; species Glycine soja. Next base: position 36,561,014 of record NC_041011.1, read on the forward strand.
TGATTTGACGACCAGTTTGAAATGCCCACAACAAGATTAAATCCTCCTCAAAGGCTTGGGAAAGGTTAGTGGACCTAAGAAGCAAAATGCGACAAATAATATAGTGCATGATGCGATATTCAAAAGTAAATGACCCAACAAGAAATCTGTCGATCATGTCAGCATGGTCACTGTAGACCATTTTGAGAGCATCATGACTTGAATAATCAAGTTTCCAGTAATCAACAAGAGTGCCTTCAAAAGGAACACCTTGACTAGGCAGTTTTGTTAATGAATAAAACAAGGACTGATCAACAATGGTAGGAATTTTATGCACCTCAGAATAAAGAACACCATCCTGAATTTTCAAATTGTTATAGAAGACTCTAACTAATTCAGAAAAATAAGGCAATTTGAGAGACATGAATTCAACCAATTCAGAGTTTTGAAACAATTAGTAACAATCAAATGTTTCACCATCAAAGAATTCAAGGTCTAGGTACTTAGGGTCAAGAATAGTGCGATTGCAAAATTGAGAGTAGTACCTCTGACATTGATCATTGAAGGAAAACAAAGTGGATGAGCGGGGGGATGAAAGAGAAGGAGGAATTGGTGATGATGGGTCACCAGAGGTTCCATGGCGGCGATGGCCTGCAATGGTGGTGGTGGAGGAGGATCCCTTTCGTTTCTTCTATGATTATGCCATTTGAGGTTGTTTTAGCTGATTTTAATCGGTGGGCTTTGTAGAGAATTGAAAAAGATGAAGATTAGGCTTTGTTTGAAGTAATTTGGTTAAGAAACAAGGAAGATATGATGATTTGAAGTTTGAGAAAGCTTAGGCACCATCAAGAGAGTGAGAGGAATGAGGGTTCTGCGAAAAAGAGAGAGAAAACGAGGTATATATAGTCAGGGATGATTTGTAATCAATTACAGCCTCTGGTAATCGATTACAGGCATATCCTGTAACTACCTAGGCTTGCTGATAATCGATTACATCCTGTTGTTCTTTGGTAACCAATTATAGGGAGTGGTAATCCATTACCAGTTCCTAAAACGAGGCTTATTCTACAAAATCTAACTATTGCTAAGTCATAAAACCTACACATTCATTGGAACTAATATCAATCACAAACAAAGACAATCAATCAACAATCATTGAACTACAAACAATAATTAACATGACTTTCAAACACAAACAAAGATAATCAAAGACAATCATTAAACTACAAACAACAATTAACCATTAGAAACAAACTTAATCATAATGAAAAAAGATAATATTCAATCTAGTTTCCTATTTATCTAAATCATTGATATCTAAAAGTCCTAATTCTCTTCTAATTGCAAAGAAGGTTTCTTTAGGGAGAGGTTTTGTAAAGATATCAGCTAACTGATTCTTTGTATCAACAATTCTTGTACACAATCTCCCTTTTGAACAAGATCTCTCAAGAAATGGTGTCTTATCTCTATATGCTTGGTTCTTGAGTGTTGCACAAGATTCCTAGATAGATTTACAGCACTCGTGTTATCACATATTATGGGAATATGATCAAGAAATATTCCATAATCAGAAAGTTGTTGTTTCATCCAAAGAATCTGGGCACAACAATTGCCAACAGAAATGTATTCCGCCTCAGTAGTGGATAAAGCAACACTATTCTGTTTCTTACTATGCCAAGAAACTAGAGCAGATCCAATGAAATCACAAGTTCCACTAGTGCTCTTTCTATCAGTTTTAGAACCGGCAAAATCAGAATCAGAGTATCCTATTAGATTGCGAGTGGAATTTTTAGGATACCATAATCCTATATTAATAGTGCCTAATAGATATCTCATAATTCTCTTAACTGCACTAAGATGTGATTCTTTGGGATTTGCTTGAAATCTAGCACACATGCAAACACTAAACATGATATTAGGTCTACTAGCAGATAAATAAAGAAGAGATCCGATCATACCTTTATATTTCTTCATGTCTATTGACTGACCGGTTTCATCTTTATCCAAGTAGCAAGTAGTACTCATTGGAGTAGCCATATATTTAGCATTTTCCATCCCAAATCTGTGAATCAAGTCTTTGCAATATTTTGATTGATTGATAAATATTCCATTCTTGGTTTGCTTGATTTTCATCCCAAGAAAGAAATTCAACTCACCCATCATTGACATTTCAAATTCACTTTGCATGTCTTGAGAGAATTCCTTGCAAAGAGAATCATTAGTGGATCCAAAAATAATACCATCAACATAGATTTGTATTAATAATATATCATTCAACTTTCTTTTAATAAAAATAGTAGTATCAACTTTACCTCTAGAGAAACCTTTTTCTAAAAGGAACTTACTCAGACGTTCATACCAAGCCCTAGGGGCTTGTTTTAAGCCATATAAAGCCCTTTTCAATTTAAAAACATGATTAGGCTTATCTGTGTTTTCAAAACCAGGGGGTTGATCTACATATACTTCCTCTTGGATAAAGCCATTCAAAAAGGCACTCTTCACATCCATTTGATAAAGTTTAAAATCCATTATGGATGCAAAGGCTAATAACATTCTAATGGCTTCTAATCTAGCAACTGGAGCATATGTTTCCTCATAATTTATCCCTTCTTCCTGATTGTATCCTTTGGCTACTAATCTAGCCTTATTTCTAATGACTATGCCATTTTCATCTATTTTTTTTCTTTTAAATACCCATTTTGTTCCTATAACTGGGTAATTATCAGGCTTCTCAACTAATGCCCAAACATTATTTCTTTCAAATTGATTCAACTCTTTGCATAGTTATTATCCAATGTTCATCAATTATGGCTTCTTTCAAAATTTTAGGTTCAATCATAGAAACAAAAGCCATATTATTGCAAATATCTTTGAGAGAGTGTCTAGCGGTTACCCCTTTTGATATATCACCAATAATATTGTCAAGAGGATGGTATCTAGAAGTTCTCCACTCTCTTAGAAGATCAGCATTTGTTTTTATTTCATCAATGTGAAAATCTTCATCATTTCCTTCTCCTTTGCCTTTGTGATCTTCACCATGAATATTCATTTCTTCTAAAGATTCTGAAATATCATCTAGTATATCCTTTCTTGGCAAAATTGCATTAGTTTCATCAAAAGCAACATGAATGGATTCTTCAATAATCATAGTTCTTTTGTTATAAATTCTAAATGCTTTACTGTGCAATGAATAGCCAAGAAAAATACCTTTATCGGATTTAGCATCAAACTTTCCTAAATTATCTTTGTTGTTGTTTAGCAAAAAACATTTACATCCAAACACATGAAGATATGAAATGTTAGGTTTTCTTCCATTATATAATTCATATGGAGTTTTCTTCAAGATGGGTCTAATTCATATGGAGTTTTCTTAAAGTTTATAAACCTTGTACAAGAATGAAGCTCTGATACCACTTGTTAGACAAGTGGCCTCGATAACTTAAGAGGGGGGGTGAATTAAGTTTAAAAACTTTCCCCTAATCAAATTTTAATTCCTTCTTGAATTAGAATGTGTACACTTAATATGAATTAAGTAAAGAACAATTTAAACAAAACTTCTTTAAAGCAAAAATAAAATGCAATAAACTAAAGAAGTTTAAGGGAAGAGAGAATGCAAACTCAGTTTTTATATAGGTTCAGCCACGCCCTGTGCCTACGTCCAGTCCTCAAGCAACCCTCTTGAGATTTTCACTATCTTGTAAAATCCTTTTACAATGTCTGAACCACGCAGTGATACCCTTCCCTTGTGTTCAGAATTCTTTACAACTCAAGAGACTCACAGTCTCTTCAACAACAATCGTTTGCTTATGAGTAAGAAGATTATTTCTCTTGAAGAGAAGAATATTACAAGTTGAAGATCATATAAGAATCCTCATAGATTTTGCAAGTGTTTGGCCAAGGCTTTCTTTTGAGAGGATAAGACAATTATTATTCTGAAAAACTCTGAGGAAATTCGAACCCAAGTCACCTATTTATAGGCCTTTGGTGGCCTTTCAAAAACTTGTGAATAGTTGTGACTTTTTTGGAAGTTATTTTTTAAATTTACTCACTGGTAATCAATTACATAAATGTGGTAATCGATTACAAAGTTAGTTCTGAAGAGATATGACTCTTCAGACTTGAAACTCAAAATTTCGTGTCTGGTAATCGATTATAGAACTGTTGTAATTGATTATAGGTTTTGAAATTTAAATTCAAAATTTCCAAAAGCTGTTTAAAATAGTTTTTATCTTCTAGTAATCGATTACATCTTCTGTGTAATTGATTACACGGTTTAAAATTCAAATTCAAATATTTATAAGCTGTTTTAAAACTCATTTAGCTTATGGTAATCGATTACATCCTCTGGTAATCGATTACCAGAGAGAAAAACATTTATTTCAAAAATAGAGTTTCTCTTTAAACCTTTGTAAAATGTTTTGAGGAGTTAACCTAAGGCCAAACCGGTGTAACCTCATTTAAGGAATTCTTTTAACACACTTTGGACTAATTATTCATTGTTTCTCTTGAAATCTTGATTCTTGACTTTAATCAATCTTGAATAGCTTTATCCTTGGCATCATCAAAAGCTTCATACAAACGTATGCTTCTGCAAGCAAAGGTGCTACAAGAAGGGTTCTTTTGGCCCTCAATATTCACAAACGCTCATGATTATGTGTGTTGATGTGACAAATGCTAGAGAACAAGGGGGATTTCCAGAAGGAATGAGATGCCTCTACAAAACATAATGGAGGTAGAAATCTTTGACTGTTGGGGGATTGACTTTGTGAGGCCTCTCCCATCTTCATATGGGAATATCTATATCCTGGTAGTTGTTGATTACATGTACAAGTGGGTGGAAGCAATAGCCACTCCCAAAAATAACGCCAGGGTAGTGATAAAATTCTTGAAGAAAAACATCTTTTCCTATTTTGGAGTACCACGAGCCCTAATCAGTGATGGGGGAACACACTTCTGCAATGCATAAATGAAGAAGGTTCTGGAGCATTACAATGTCAGATATAAGGTAGCAACACCTTATCATCCCCAGACAAATGGCCAGGTAGAAGTTTCAAACAGAGAGCTAAAGTGAAACCTTGAGAAGACGATCGCATCATCAAGAAAGGATTGGACTTTGAAGCTAGATGATGCTCTCTAGGCTTACAAGACTGCATTCAAGACTCCCATAGGCCTGTCACCATTCTAGTTGGTTAATGGGAAAGCATGCCACCTAGCGGTGGAGTTGGAGCACAAAGCCTACTGGGCCCTCAAACTTCTTAACTTTGATGAAGCTGCATTTGGAGAGAAGAGGAAGTTTCAATTGCTGGAGTTAGAAGAAATGAGGATGAACACCTATGAATCATCCAAGATTTATAAGTAGAAGATGAAGGCGTATCATAACAAGAAGCTACAGAGACAAAACTACCATCCAAGCCAACAAGTCTTGCTCTTCAATTCCAGACTCAGACTATTTCCACGAAAATTGAAGTCAAAGTGGCCAGGGCCATTTGTGATCAAAGAAGTAAGACCCCATGGAGCTTTGGAATTGGTGGACCCTACAGCAGGCACTCCTGAGAAAAGATGGACCGTTAATGGACAACGCTTACAAATTTACAATGGAGGCCAATTAGAAAGATTAACAAGTGTTGGCTACTTGAACGATCCATAAAATAAAGAACAACATCTAGCTAAAGACAATAAATTAAGTGCTTGCTGGGAGGCAACCCAACATTTTTGTTAATTTATGTTCTTCAATTATAAAAAAATAGGATTTTGTTCAGGACCTTCACGGACTATTAGCCCACCTGGGATGTATCCACCACTAATGACCCAGAGCCTTCATCCAACAGGTTGCTTGGCCAGGAGTCCAACCCTCTACCGATGGGGGGTGATCCATTTGAGGTCAGAGATACCACTGAAGCTGGAACTGGGATGAGACCATATTGCAGATTTGATAGCTGATTGGGACCCATGGCCAAAATTATGTTGAAGAAAGCAAGATTTTATTCAGTTTTTTAGTTTTTTTATTTTTTCCCTCTCAAATAATTTCATGATATTTATGAAGTCACTAGTGCTATGGCTTTTTCTAAAGGACTCAAACACTTGAAATGTTGCATAGCAAATTTTGTGAAAATGTTGGTTCCACGAAGGCAATAACTTTGGGTCTGAATGAAATCATGGTGCGGTAAGCCAATAACTTTGTCTTGTCCCAGTGAGTTGTGTGAAACCTACTTGTGAGAGAGCATCTGTTTTTAATTTCCTAATTTTGCATCATTCTTAGACTGTTAGATTAATTACATGAGGTGGAAATGATCAAGGCCTTGTTTCTTTTTTTTTTCAGCCACTTAGTCAAAAAGCCAACCTTTGTTGATAATTTATCCCTTGCACCTTATTTGAGCCAAAAAGGATAATCATGTTTTTTTGTAAAACCCTTAAGTCTGCTTTAATTATCTCCTACCTTATTTTAGGGTTTAAGAGAGCATAACCCTTGAACCTTATTTGAGCCAAAAAGGATAATCATGTTTTTTTGCAAAACCCTTAAGTCTGCTTTAATTATCTCCTACCTTGTTTTAGGGTTTAAGAGAGCATAAGGATTTTAGTCATGATATGCCCCTAAATTGGGGGAGGGTTAAGGTAAAAATTGTCTTGGGAAGGTAAAACAACACACAATAAGGCACCCTCAAAAAAGTTTGTAAGCCCAAAGTTTCTTTCCTACATAATAAGGAAGGTAAAACAACACATAATAAGGCACTCTCATAATAAAACAGCCAAAAAAATATATTTAATCAAAGAAAAATAGTCAATCATAATGGTAAAACACATAAAAATGATGCGAATAAGACACCAAAAATTGTTCATTTAAATAGACTTTTTGTATTTATTTCCTTTTGCTGGAGATCTGTTGTTGAATTTTATTTTCTTTGGTGTGCTCCTTTTTAAACTTTTTCTAAGATTGAATAAACTTCATTTGATGATGAAGATGCATCTTTTGACTTCTCAGATGCTTGTAGCTTGGATTTTTTACTTATGACAGATTGTTTCTTCACATTTTTCTTCAATGGACTTTCTTCTTCTTTTGATGATGAAGATGCATCTTTTGACTTCTTAGATAATTGTAGCTTTGGAATTTGACTTGTGACAGTTTGTTTATTCACATTTTTTTTCTTAATGGACTTTGTGAGATTTGATAAACTTCTTCATTAGATGATGAAGATGCACCTTTTGACTTGTTAGATGCTTGTAGCTTTGGGCTTTAACTTATAATTAGTTCTTCATCTCACTCATTTGATGATATTTATTGTGGTGAAGTGGACTCCTTTTTTAATAAAAATATTAATTAGTGGACAAAACTATTAATATTTTGTACAAGAAGTAAAAATGTAAATAAATTATAAACATGGTTACCTATTTAATTTCTTTGAGGAGAGGATCATGCTAAATGATATTTTTTGGGATAAAAGTCCTTGTGATGGTATAGACTTGAAATCCTTCTTTCAAGTTGTGAGCTTGATTTCAAAATTAAAAGTGTTTGCAAAGGGTATACAATATTGAGGGTATGTTAACCTTATTTGCATTTTGGGTGTGAAGGAGTTCAGATGTTGTTGTGTTTAGAATTTGTTGTACATCTCAATCAAACATTGTGAATGTTGCTACACCGATATCATCAAAGACTTTCAATTGTATCTTAAACTAAAAAAGATTTTAAAAATTGTAATATTTATTTAATTATGTTATAAAAAATAATTCATTATATACAAATAGTAAACCTCGTTGTTGGGTACATGGATGGTTGTTTGCATTCTCTACAAGTGTATTGATTTCCCTCTTTTGTAACTTTCTTTTGGCATCTCTCACATGCAACATAATTTCAACAAAACATATCATCGATCTCATTGACTGTTTCATGAATTGTGAACACATTATCCTATTGTTTTATATATGTTAAAGCTAAGAAAAAAAATCAAGTATTATTGAGTACTAGGAATATGAAGGTCATGGTAGGGCATACCTGTGATTTTGATACCCATTTCATGGACATTGTATATTGCAAAGATCTTCTATGTTTTGACATTCTCTTGTCAAGATCAATGTTGACAGAACTTGAAGAAGATAGTTGTTTTATTTGATGTTGCTCCATTTTTTTCTTGCAAAGTAGTTATTTAGAATAAAATTTGTAATTTTTTAACTACAACAATTAAAGAATTAGAATAAACTAACGATTTTGTTTGTTGAATGTTACAAAATGTGTATAATAAAATAAAATAAAAGAAGGAAGTTCATTTGACCTTATCTTGAACTTTGGAAAATTAGGATTTTATAGGTTGATATAGATCTTTGTACTTGAAGTTGAGTTGATTGAATACTCATCCGAAAAACAATTATTAAAATATAATTGTTAGTAAATTAAAATTATAATAGAAAATAAAATATAAAAAAATTATTGTAAGCAAATAGTATGATATAGACTTAATTGAATTAAAATTATTTATTTATTAAATAAGTTGAATTGAAAATAATACTTGAGATAGTAAAGAAATATCTCAAATAAATAAATAAATATCAAATTAAATAAACATGCTAATATAAAAATAAAGAGATAGGAAATTACGGATCAATTTTTATTTAAATGTTATTTAAAGATTATATATATATATATATATATATATATATATATATATATATATATATATATATATATTTAAAACTTAATATAAAAATTAAATTTAGAAAAATAATTTCAATTCCCATAGTGAAATGACATATGACAATCGTTTAATATAAACATTAAGTACAATTTAATCATTCATTTATCTAGTTATCCACATTTTTTGGCTGAATTATCTATATATATATATATATATAAAGAAAATAAAAGAGTAGTAAGAAAAGAAAATATATTTTTTTTTGAGGCTATGTTTATCCGCAAAATAACTTTAATAACTTTATTTTAGAAAATAACCGATTAAAAAGGGGGATGTGAAAATATAATATTTTATATTACGTTCTATTGTGTAAAGAAATATATATTGATGAATTATACACAATTATTATTTAAACAAAATTTATAATTAATGATAAAGTAAGGATAATATATTTACTCTTTTGATATAGGGTTTTGATATGTTGTGAATAACATTGAAGAAGGGAGAAGAAAAAAAGAAGTGATAGACACAAAAGAAGAATGCTCTCCTTCTCTCAAATCATCAATTGTGCCGATGTAATAGATAAATAGATTTGTCAGAATTATCCTTAAATTAGCGGGACCTCATTCTCTTCATCTTTCTCTTCCAAATTAATCAATTTATCTCAACTCATGTTCTAGCTAGTGAGCTTCCATTATCCTCATGTGAGAAAGAGTTTAAGAAATAAATTTACCACATTTATTGTTACTATAGACAAGAAAAACCATTAAGTAATTAAGGACATTTTAAAAAAATAATTATGCAGTAGACTTTTGCAAGGGGATCTTATAAAAAGGACTAAGGTAAATTGCCAAAATGTTCCTATAAAAAGGACCAAAGGACATCCCAGTGGTGTTGGCGTAAAAAGTTTACAATAAAAGAATTCTAAAATTCACATCAAACTTAAAATATTGCACGACATTATCCATAGTGTAAAGAAACTGCTTCAATTTTCCAAAGTATCCTAACACAAATTGACAGCACTAAGTATTATTTATTTAGGCGAACAAGAAAGATTGAAAACTCTCTAAAAAAATGAAGACTGAGAACTCATTTACTTGGAATGGTTATTCATATTTGTACTTCCCATTGCCCTTCTAAAAGAACCCTGCTCCAAGTAAGAAGACATCTCATGTAATGTACTTGCAGCAACTTCAGTTATTCCTGCCAATGTTATTACTCCATTTGATGTTTCACGAATTTGTATTAGTGACTTCCCAGGAACACTCATACCCTTTCCACATGTAGCAATGAAATAATACAAAAAATATGAATTCATAGTCAAAATCTTCAAAGCAAGTGAACTTTCCCCATAGAATGCAAGTAATTAAAAAGAGATCCTCAATTCACTTAATACAGTGATTCCATGCAAAAGAGTATGTTTCTTTAGAATTGAAGTCCATGATCCAAAAACGAGAACAAGTTTTTATTTTTCTTAAGACTGTATAAGACTTATAGCAATAATCATTATATCTCCCTGGTCTTACTTGATTGAATCATTTAAAAATTATTTAAAAAGTTAAAATAAAATAAATTTAAAAGAGAGATTGAATTAAAAACTCTAACCTAAAACAATTAGGTGTTCATCTTGAACCTTGCCAATAAAAGAAAGTAGTAGTTCTTAATATCACCCAGAAATTTGAAATAAGCTTGCCTCCATGTTTCTAAAGTTAATACCAAATTAAAAAACACACCACAATATCAGCGTGAACCACAAAACTTCTAAAACAATCACCCTACCCAGAGCTCCATAAATTAAAAATAATCACCCAACAATATTAGTGTGTAAAGAATGAAATTAAATTTTAGAAAACTATGAACAAAAAAATTAAGAACAAATTCTCAAGCTTCTGCAACCACGACCTGAACATGTCAAACAAAGGTGGTGTTCTCATATCTACAATCATTCGCTGCAAACCACCATCAAACCACAGTGGCTCATCACCAAATGGCGAGATCTAGTCTTGATGCGCACCACCACTGATAATTGTTAAATCTGAGCTATTTGTTTATAATAAAAATATATTGAAAATATCTTTAAAAATATTTATTTAGCAGTTATTTTTTGGCTTAAATATTAGGAATTGATATTTTTCTTACTTATGGTTTGCAGATATGAAAAAAAGGGATTAAAAGCAAAAAAAAAATCAATAAAATATCAAAAATATAAATAAGGAAGATTTTTTGGCATCAGACCCAAGTCCACTCCAACAACTATAGAAAGGGAGTCAAGCCCAAGTCCACTCCACCAACTATAAAAAGGGAGTCAAGCCAAGGAGAAAAGACACACCGAGTCTCAGAGCACTCTAATACACACCTAAAGCCTGAGAACTCTCCCTTAGGGAATTCTTTCTTCTCTTTCATCATTTTCTATTCCATTTTTTCATCTCTTCTCCTCCATCAATTCCTATACCCATTTTCTAGTGTAAGACCCCTTAAGGCTATGAGAGGCTAAACCCTTAGTTAGGGCCTAGCAAGCCTAAAAAGCTAAAAGATGTATTGTACACTTCATATTTATCAATGCAAACAGGTGTTTTCTTTATTTCCTACTATCCTTTCTTACTTTTCATTTCATGCATCATTCATCCTGACATCATCTTTGGGGGTTAGGTGCTCGACAAAGGGTAATCTTTAATAGAAAAATAAGGAAGGCTTTGCATGCATCTGTTTTAGGAATTAGTCGCTCGACAGAGGGTAATTTCTAACAGAACTAAAAGGAAGGGGTATCTTAATAATATCATTGCTAGACATAGAGTGATTGCATTATGCCCATGCATCAAAGCAAGCATTAAGAATTAGAACGGGTAAAATAGGCTTGTTATCGTGAGACATCAAGGGCAAGTATTCTAATAGATGTGGGTAGGATAAATTCACCTGATTGATAGAGAAAAATAAAAAATAATACATCTTAGGCAAATAAGGCATGCTAGGTCCTAACATTTTCATCCCATTGAATTCCCTACTATTTCGTTTCTTTTCTATTAATAGTTATTATTTTATACCCTATTCTTTTAAATTTATCTTTTATACCTCATCTTATATTTTCCTCTTATAAATTGGAAATTATCTAACACAAGTACAAAACAAAGTCTCTGTGGAAATCGACACTCAGACTTCCGAGTACTTTACTACTTGGACAAATTGGTACACTTGCCAAACCGTTACAACCACCAAATCACCAGAACTAGTTTCGATGGCCAGATTTAGATCTCAATGCAACTGTTGCAACCTCTCACCGAATACGCTTTGTGTTGCTACAACACCATCACGACCAACTAGGAGGGAAATGGTGGCATTTAGGGGCACCTAGATATCTACAAATAGGTTACACCATGGGCAAGAAAGTTCATAATTGGGATGAGAAGCGTGAGGAGTGGCTAAAGCTCCACCCTTCCTTCGACGCTAGAGCTCAGGAGAAGCTTTTCATGGTGACTGGTTCTCAGCCGAAGTCATTCCGGAACTCTATTAGCAACCACCTCCTCCTACGGTTCTTTAAGAACAAGATGGACTATTGTGTCGTCTTCACAAGTGTGACATTTTCTACAACAACTCACTGTTGGACCCAAAGATGTTCACGTATTGGGCTAAGTATCCCGTGGTGCAGGTTGCGATGGTGGCCCATCCGGAGGCCGAGTGGATCTGGTGGGTTGACTAGGATGCGTTGTTCATAGACATGGAGTTAAAGCTCCCCTTGAATACCTTGTTGTGGTTGTGCAACACCAATAGCTATTCGACAGCTAGGGCATTTGACTATCTTCCCAAATGGAACCTGCAATAACCAAAAAGGTTCGCATTGGCGTCAAGAACAAGTCCAATCTTTGCGACATCAATGATTTATGCGTCACAAAGGATTTTAAAAATTCTTTAAGGAGGAGTTGTTGGCGGTGGAACAACAACCGGAGATGGAAATGATGTTGTTGTTTTGGGAGGAGTTGTTGGCAATCATTTGCAAGGTCTTGTCGACATCTTTGGTGATTGCATCGAGTCGGAGGATGAATTATTGGTCCAATAAGTTGGCAGTGGTGTCATCGAAGTTTTCATTAAGCCTCTTGCTCACGAAGAGTGAGAAACATTAAGCATGAGAGAGTAAAGGAAGAGATAAAATTAAAAACACACACTTTTAAGACGATTTTCAGGAAACTGTCTTGGAATGATAACCATTCTAAGAGGGTTTTCACGAAACCGTCGTGTAATGGTAGTTTCCAAGATGAATTCTGAAAATTGTCTTACTGAAAAACCCCGTATTTACAAAATTGTCACCGTCTTATATATTAAGACGATTTTTAGGAACCGTCATCGAAGGTGCGTCGTAAAAAACTATTTTTTTTAATTGTGCTAACCTTAGTGGTAAATGAAAGCATGCTACAAATTTATGGGTACTCCATTTGCCATATAACATAATGATCGATAGTGATGATGGTGAAAAAATCATATAAATTTATATAGGAACATGACTATATCTATGCTTGTTAAGCTTCGAAAGGTGCCCCTATGTCTTTATCGATGCTAATGGAAAATAAAATAATTTTTTTTTAACCATTTGCATGAGACATAAAACTCTCAAAATTAATTTCCCAAGTGTTTAAGTATTGGCAACCATAAGCCAAGTCATTGTTTTCTCCAAGTGTGAGAAACAAGCTTCACTAATTTCTCCAATTGTGTGAAAACCGATTGGTATGGAATAACAAATTAGTGTTTAAGAAACAATCACAAAACAAAAAAGAAGAATAGAAAAAATATTAAAACAAATAAAGGGAATTTTGGAAAGAATTTTATCCTAATACTTTGCGAAAGTTTTAAAGAAAAAGAAATTATTTTCCAAAATTAAGTGATGGTCGAATTTGTAGTAATTCAAAATATATTTTATTGTAGACTCTTATAAATAAGGGTTCTACTTGTAAATTTTGAGTAATTTCATTTCTAAATTTTATCCTTATAAAATGGAATAATAAAAATCATTAACTAAAATTGGAAATTATCAAAAATACCCTTTGCTTATAAATAAAATACCAAAACAACTTAAATTTATTCAATAATTTATAAAATGGAGTAAAAATAAAAATTCATAATAAATAATATTAAAATATATTATTTTAATCTTATTTAATTTTTCCTAAGTGCTAAATGACTATTTTTTCTTAGTTTGATTTTCTCATAAATTAATAATATTTTCCTTATGAAATTATAAAAATACTAAATAAATTCAAAACACTTATTTTTCAATGAAAATGAATTAAAAAATAATAAATTATTTATTACTAAAATGAGTAATTATATATTTTTTGTTTATTAAATTTATTTTGAATTTTTATATTAAAACTAGCATATATTGCCTTCCTCTTTTATTCTTTTTGTCAAAAACATTATATAAATTGTTAAAACTTTTTTAACCGTAAAAACACCTCACCCATGGGTGACTAGGTGAAATTAGGATATTCAATTAATATTTAAATATTTATTTGATTATAAACATTGATATAAAATTTTCAGCTAATTATTTATCATGAAAGTACCAAAATTGTCCTCTTTCTCCAAGTTCTTCACATCCACCAAATTTTCAGCAAGTGTGCAACCATAACATCTCCTAATATCATCAACTATCCCCATATAGTTTAAATAATTTTTTATTAATTATTTTAAGTAGTTTTAACACTTTAATACAATTATATGATCAATAAGAATCACCCATAAGTTCATGGCGCATATAGCATTCATGAAAACAATATCAACTTTAAAAGCACAAAAAAATTATAAAAATACACTTTGCTAGCAACACAATCCTCATCAACAACATATATTTTCATAGATCTAAAACATGAAATCAACCAAGAGAAACCATTTTCTAATGAAGCAACTATTGGACAAGTGGCCTCAATAACTTAAGAGGGGGGTGAATTTAAGTTTCAAAATTTTTCCACTAACAAACTTTAACCCCCTTTTAAATGATATATGATAGGCTCAGAATGTAGAAGAAGAAGAAGCAATCAATTTAGTAATATTCTTTTAATTGCACAAGAAAAAGTAATCTACAATAAAATAACTAAGATAAGGGAAGAGAGAATTGCAAACTCATTTTATCCTGGTTCGGCCACTTCCCGTGCCTACATCCAGTCCTCAAGCAACCCACTTGAGATTTTTCACTATCTCTGTAAATCCTTTACAGACTTTAAACACACCTTGGGATCTCTCACCCTTATGTTCAAGATTCTCACAAGCCAAGAGACAATCAGTCTCTTGATTACAACTGAGTTTATGAGATGTACAAATTGATTTCTCTCCTTTAGAGTAGATGATACAAATTGAAGATCTTAGAAGAATTCTCAATAGATTTGCATGTGCTTGGACAATAGTTGTTTAGAGATCATTTGACAAATAAGTTCTCTTAGAACATATCTCTCTTGCTTTTTAAAGTCAAACACACATATATATAGGCCCATTGTGCCTTTTCAAAATGGTTTGAAGATATGTGTCTTTTCAAAAAGCTTTTCTGAAATTTTCTCACTGGTAATCGATTATAGGATTCTAGTAATCGATTAGACAGTTATATTTCTGAAGAGTCATGACTTTTCAAAGGTTTTTTTTTAATCTCTTCATTGGTAATCGATTACACAGATCAAAATTGAAATAACTTTGTGTCGTTAGTCAAAAATATCTTCACAAACTCTCTGGTAATTGATTACACAGTCTAGTAATCGATTGCTAGTTCAAAAATATCATTTTAAACTGATTTAGCCTTTGATAAAAGAGTGTTTGATACTAAAGATGTTACGGCCAAACTAAAGCAATCAAATTGAGATTCTTTAAACAAACTTACTAAGTTCTTATCTTAGATTTACTTGATCTTGTTCTTTTGACTTGATTCAATCCATGCTCATCAAGTAACATTTTTGGCATCAACCAAAATACATAGGTGATGATTGTGTTGTATACGACAATATGGTGCTGAAACATGATGATGATGTTAGAAAAATGTTTTTCATCAATTCAGAACATAGTAGCAAAGGTTCAATTGAGTTGAATGCAACTTTTAAGCGTTCTTCAGAGGAAACCATTGCCTAGCTTTGTAAACCAAGAACGACTAATGAGATAATTACTTTGCTACATGATGAATCTATGTAGCCATTACGCAAAGTATTTGTTGCCACTTTTTTAGAATAAACTTGCAATTTATAATTGGAATTCTGTTGTTGTTTTTTTAAGAAAACATTATCTACTTTAATCGTGTTAATCCCAAATGATTATTATGCTTACCTAAGCTTCAACATTGGAATTATGTTGTTGCAATTCATTCTTCTTCAAACTAGATAAATTTGGTTTCGTTTAAGGATTAATTATTTTAAAAAAACTATTTTTTAAGTAATAATAGTTTTACATGAATTAATGCATGCTATTCAAATTGAAAATTTTCTATTTATTTAATTTGTTTAGGTAAAATAATTAGATCACATAAATATATGTATTCTTTATAAACATTTAAGTAATTAATATTTATATGGAATATTCAAATATATACATTTACTATTCACCTACCAGGAATCCTGCAGAGCTTTGTCCCCTGTGCCAGAAAATGAGTGGTCGAGAATGCACCGACGACAATCAATGACTCATAACGCATTCACATAAAACAGGTTAATATTCATCATCAGGAATCCTGCAAAGCTTTGTCCTCAATGCCAGAAAAGAAGTGGTGGAGATTGCACTGATGATAATCCATAGTGCATAACACATTCACATAAACGAGGTCATTGTTCACCCATTAGAAATTCTGTAGAGTTGTGTCCTCTATGCCAGAAAAAAAAAGTGATTGAGATTTCACCGACGACAATCAATGGACCATAATGCATTCATATGAATAAGATTATTGTTCACTGTTAACTCATTGGCAAGTGTACCAATTCGTTTTAAGTAGTAAAAGACTTGGAAGTCCGAGTGTCGAATCCATAGGGACTTGACAAGTGTACCAATTCGTTTTAAGTAGTAAAAGACATTGGCAAGTGTTAACTCATTGATGCAAACCTGATTTTTAAGAAATTAGAAGAAGTAGAAGAGATAGGGAATTGTAAGTGAGAAAATTGGGGGTAAAAGGAAAAGAAAGAGACAACAAGAAAAAATAACAATAATTTAAATGCAGAAAGATGAATTCATAATGTGATAATGTTGGGACCTAGCATGCCAAAACTATAGATGCATATGTTGTATGAAGATTTTGATGATGCCAAAAGATTAAAGCTATTCAAACGTTGATTCAAGTCAAGATCAAAAATATTTTTAAATAGCTTTCAAAAATTTTGAATTTGAATTTTAAAAGGTGTAATCGATTACCACTATTGTGTAATTGATTACCAGTCATGAAAAGTTTTGAAATTCAAACTGAAGAGTTGTGACTCCTAAAAAATTAACTGTGTAATCGATTACCAGTGAGGAAATTTTGAAAATAACTCTGAAAAGTCACAACTATTCACAAGTTTTTTGAAAGGTCACCAAAGGCCTATAAATATGTGACTTGTACTCAAAATTCTTCAGAGTTTTTCAGAACATTCATTGTCCTATCCTCTCACAAGAAAACCTTTGGCCAAACACTTGCAAAATCATTAAGGATTCTTATAAGTTCTTCAAGTTGTATCATTTTTCTCTAAAAGAGAGAAAAACAATCTTCTGTACTTCAAAGCCATCAATTGTTAATCAAGAGACAGTGGGTCTCTTGATTTGTAAAGTTCTCAGAACACAAGGGAAGGATATCCCTGAGTGGTTTAGGAATTATAAAGGGATTTACAAGTTCATAGAAATCTCAAGTAGTTTACTTGAGGACTGGACGTAGGCACAGGACGTGACCGAACCAGTATAAAACTGAGTTTGCAATTCTCTCTTCCCTAAACTATTTTACTTTATTGCAGTTTAATTTTACTTTGCATATTTAAAGAAGTATCAAGTAAATTGTTCATTACTTCTTTTCTGCATATTAAGTCTGCATATTCCTTTTAAAAAGAGAATTAAAATTTATTAGGAAAAAAATTTTAAACTTAATTCAGCCCCCACCCCCCCCCCCCCCCCCTCTTAAGTTATTGAGGCCACTTGTTTAACAAGTGGTATCAAAGCTTAATTCTTGTATAAGGTTTAGAAACTTCAAGAATAGTCATGGCCTCATCAAACTTTTTATTTCCCGAAGGGAACTCTATAAATAGACCTCCTATATTCAATGGATGAATACTTTAGAGTATCAAATTGCAAGAGTGCAAAAGATATGTGGGATACCTTACAAGTAACCCATGAAGGAACAACAAATGTATAAAGGTCAAGAATAAATACCTTAACCCATGAATATGAATTGTTAAGAATGAATCAAAATGAAACTATAGAGGATATGCAAAAGAGATTCACACACATAGTAAATCATCTTGCATCATTAGGAAATATATTTCTCAATGAGGATCTTATTAATAAAGTTCTAAGATGTTTAAACAAGGAATGACAACCAAAGGTAACGGCTATTACAGAATCAAGAGATCTTACTAACATGTTTGTTGCAACTTTATTTGGAAAGCTTCAGGAACACGAAATGGAACTTATAAGACTGAATCAACATGAGGAGAGTGATATGAAAAAGAAAGGAATCAGACTTAAAGCTTCATCTTCAATTCAAGAAGGAAGTGATAAAAAAGATTTGAATGAAATAGAGGAAGATGATGATTTCAGTTTCTTCATAAAGAGGTTCAACAAATTTCTAAAGAACAAGGGAAATCAAAGAAGATCAAATTTCAAATCAAAGAAAAGAGGAGAAGATTCATCCTCTCTTCCAAAATGTTGTGAATGTAATCAACCAGGACATCTGAGAGTTGATTGCCCGAGTTTCAAGAAAAGAATAGAAAGATTTGAAAATAAAATCTTCGATGATAAGAAAGCAAAGAAGGCTTACATCACTTGGGAAGACAATGATATGGATTCATTTGTATATTTAGAAAATGAAGTTGTGAATTTGAGTCTGAAGGCCAAAAATTATGAAAGCGATGAAGAGGTAACATCTTCTGACAATAACTTATTGATTTCCTTTGATGAATTACAAGATGCATTCACTGATTTACATAAAGAATCAGTCAAACTTGCAAAACTAGTTTCATTTTCTAAGAAAACTATTTCAAACTTAGAAAAGGAAGTTTTAAAATTAAATGAAGAATTAGAAAATCTTAGAACTGAAGTCAAAACTTTAAAACCAATTGACACAAATCAATCTTCCACCATAATAGTAATACATGATAGTAAAGAAGCGTCTAACTCATGTAATTGTTGTAGCAAGTTTATAGAAGAAATCAAGGATCTGAAAAATTCTCTTGCCAAATTCTCTATTGGCAAAAATAATTTAGATATTATATTAGGAAAGCAAAGATGTGTATTTGATAAGGCTGGATTAGGATATAAACCTGATAAACAACAAAAATTTTATAAAAATTTATTTTCATCCACTCAAAAGAATAGTTCTCCTTTCTTTACTTGTTTTTATTGTGGAAAGAAAGGACATGGTGCATCTGCATGATATTTTAAGAAAAATAGTAATAATATTAAAATGATATGGGTTCCAAAAGGATCTTTTATCAAAATTGACACTCAAGGACCCAAGAAAGTTTGGGTACCTAAGTCATAAACATGATCACATAGGTTTCTTTGAAGAAGAGTTGGTACATATGCTCCAGTTTAGAAACAAAATGGGTAGGCTAGGCTAGTTATAGGAACAAAATGGGTATTTAGAAACAAATTAGATGAACATGGAATAGTAATTAGAAATAAGGCTAGGCTAGTAGCCAAAGGATATAATCAGGAAGAAGGAATAAATTATAAGGAAACATATGCTCCAATAGCCAGATTAGAAGCCACTAGAATGTTATTAGCCTTTGCATCCATAATGGACTTTAAACTTTACCAAATGGATGTGAAAAGTGCCTTTTTAAATGGCTTTATCCAAGAAGAAGTATAGGTAGATCAACCCCCTGGCTTTGAAAACTCAGAAAAGCCTAATCATGTCTTTAAACTGAAAAAGGCTTTATATGGTTTAAAACAAGCCCCTAGGGCTTGGTATGAACGTCTGAGTAAATTCTTTTTAGAAAAAGGGTTTTTCAAGAGGTAAGGTTGATACCACCCTTTTTATTAAAAGAAAGTTGAATGATATATTCTTAGTACAGATCTATGTTGTTGATATCATTTTTGGATCAACTAGTGATTCTCTTTGCAAAGAATTCTCTCAAGATATGCAAAATGAATTTGAAATGTCAATGATGGGTGAGTTAAACATTTTTCTTGGACTACAAATCAAGCAAACAAAGAATGGAATATTTATCAGTCAATCAAAATATTCCAAAGACCTGATTCAACGATTTGGGATGGAAAATGCTAAACATATGGCTACTCCAATAAGTATTGCTTGCTATTTGGATAAGGATGAAATCAGTCAGTCAATAGACATTACGAAATATAGAGGTGTGATTGGATCTCTTCTTTATTTATCTGCAACTAGACCTGATATAATGTTTAGTGTTTGTATGTGTGCAAGATTTCAAGCAAATCCCAAAGAATCTCACCTTAGTGCAATTAAGAGAATCGTGAGATATCTATTAGGCACTATCAATCTAGGATTATGGTATCCTAAAAATTCCACTTGTAATCTAATAGGATACTCTGATTCTGATTTTTCTGGATGCAAAACTAATAGAAAGAGCACTAGTGAAACTTGTCATTTCATTGGCTCCGCTCTAGTTTCATGGCATAGTAAAAAAACAGAATAGTGTTGCTTTATCCATTGTTGAAGCGGAATATATTTTTGCTGGCATTTGTTGTGCACAGATACTTTGGATGAAACCAAAACTTTCTGACTATGGATTAATTCTTGATCATATTCCCATTCGATGTGATAACACCAGTGCAATAAACTTATCTAAAAATCCTATTCTACACTCGAGAACCAAGCATATTGAGATTAGGCATCATTTCTTAAGAGATCATGTTCAAAAAGGGGATTGTGTACTAGAATTCGTTGATACAAAGAATCAATTAGCTGATATCTTTACAAAACCTCTCCCCAAAGAAACCTTCTTTGCTATTAGAAGAGAATTAGGACTCCTAGATATCAATGACTTAGATAAATAGTAAATTTGTTTGTTTATTATTTTCTTTTCTTATGATTGTTAACTTTTTAATGTCCTTAATGATTGTGTTTGCTTTTGATAATTATTGATTGATTGAGGTTTAATGATTGTTTTTGCTTGAGTTTTGATTGTCTTTGATGATTAGGTTTGATAGTTATGATGATTGTTGATTGTTGTTGATGATTGTTCTTGAAATTTTGATTGTCTTTGATAAATGTGTTTGAGAGTTTTGATGCTTGTTTGGATTGTATATTTTGATTGTTTATTGTTGTTGATGATTGTTATACTGAATATGTATGTTTTGTGAGTGAAAAATAGTTAGTTTTAATGAAAAATTCATGTTTTTAGGGTCTAGTAATCGATTACCACTCCCTGTAATCGATTACCATAGAACAGGCCCCTGTAATCGATTACCAGAGGGTTTGCTCAGATGAAAGTTACACCTGTAATCGATTACCACGAGCTGTAATCGATTACAGCTCGTCCCTGTCTATAAATACTGCATTTTTCTCTCTCCTTGCGCAACTATTTTCTCCCTCACTTTCCTTGACGGCGCCTCTTCTTCTCAAAACTTCAAATCACCATAACTCTCTCGTTTCTTGTCCAAATCACTTCAAACAAAGATCAAATTTCTTCTTTTTAAATTCTCTACAAAGGCCATCAATCAGAATTTGCATAAACAAGCTCAAATGTAATAACCCTCAAAGAAAAGAAAGGGATCATCCTCTACCACCATCGTTGCAGGCCAACACCGCCACAACACATCTAGTGACCCACCAACACCAAATCTTCCTTCTTTTTCATCTCCTAGGTCATTAACTCTGTTTTCTTTTGATGACCAGCATCAAAGGTATTATTCCCAATTCTCCAATCGTGCCATTCTTGATCCTAAGTATTTAGATGTAGAATTCTTTGATGGTGAAACCTTTGATTGCTATCAAGTGTTTCAAAATTCTGAATTAGTTGAGTTTATGTCTCTGAAATTGCCATATTATCCTGAATTAGTTAGAGTCTTTTACAATAATCTGAAAATTCAGCATGGAGTCATTTTTTCTAAGGTGCATCAAATCCCTATTGTTATTGATCAATCTATTTTTTATTCTTTGACTAAACTGAGCAGTCAAGGTGTTCCTTTTGAGGGCAATCTAGTTGATGACTGGAAGCATGTCTATCCTAGTCATGATGCCTATAAAATGGTTTGCAATGACCATGCTGATATGACTGACAGATTGCTTGTTGGGTCATTCCCCTTTGAGTGTCGCATCATGCATTATGTCCTTTGTCGAGTTTTGCTTCCCAGGTCCACCAATCTTGCTCAGGCCTCTGAGGAGGATTTAATCTTGTTATGGGCTCTTCAAATCGATCGTCAAATTGACTGGGCCCATCTTGTTAGGTACCAAATGCATAAGGCATTACGGGCCAATGCACCTCTTTCGTATCCTCATCTTGTTACTTTGTTTCTTTAACATTTCAATGTTCCTTTAAAGGATGAACCTTTTGTTAAGGTTAAAAGATCTTTTGCTATTGGTGTTGGTGTTGTTACTTCTTTCAGATACCAGAAGGATATGGATAGCCAATGGGTGTGTAAGCAAGACCTGCCACCTCTCATTCTCGATGAACGTACACTGTCTCCACCACCGCAACAAGATACCTCTTCCTCCTTATTGACTGAAGTCCTCATCGAGCTACGGGATCTTAGAGTTATTGTCGGTGATCACTTTGATGCCATGGACTCCCGTATCACGCGTCTTGAAGACAACATAAGCTTCATTTTGATCCCCCTGCGAATTCTTAGACGTTTCTAGTATTTTACGTTCTTCTTTTCTAGAAATTTTACTCTTTTTGCCTCGTATTTGGCTTTAGTTATTTCGCACTTTGGTTAAACTTTTGATGTTGTGCTTTGGAAATTTAGCATTTGATTGGTTTATGCTTTTCTTTGGATATTTAGTTTTTATTTTGCAATGGATGATTAGTTTTTGTTATTGATTGTAATGCTTGCTCTAGCTATTTTTTTTTTCTGGTTTTTGATATTATCTCTGGTCTTTTTGGCTTTTTGATGTTGCCAAAGGGGGAGAGAAATTAAGGGTAGATCTTATTTAAAACTAGGCCGTAAATTGCAACTTTAAGGGGGAGTAGGGGTGAGTGCATGTATTGCAAATTGTATATCGGTTATCTTGTTTTCATATTGTTGTCATCATAAAAAAAGGGGAGATTGTAGATGCATATGCTGTATGAAGATTTTGATGATGCCAAAAGATTAAAGCTATTCAAACATTGATTCAAGTCAAGATCAAGAAATCAAGAGAAATGATTTACAAATAGTCCTTTATATGTTAAAAGAATCTCTTAAAGAGGTTGCAATGGTTTGGCCTTAAAAGTTAAGCTTTCAAATATCTTATAAAGTTTTTAAGTAAATACTTCATTTTGAAAAATAAGTTTTTCTCTCTGGTAATAGATTACCAAAGGCTGTAATCGATTACCAGAAGCAAAAATATTTTTAAACAGCTTTCAGAAAGTTTGAATTTGAATTTTAAAAGGTGTAATTGATTACCACTATTGTGTAATCGATTACCTGTCACGAACAGTTTTGAAATTCAAACTGAAGAGTCATGACTCCTAAAAAATTAACTGTGTAATCGATTACCAGTGAGAAAATTTTGAAAATAACTCTGTGTTAGACAAGTGGCCTAAGATATCTTAAGAAGGGGGGGGGGGTGAATTAAGATATTACAAACTATTTCCCCAATTAAAATTCTATTTAACTTTCTATTCAAGTTATAAATTCCCTTAATAATGAATTTCTTAAATATTGATTCAAATAGAACAATTTGAATATGAATATAAAGCAATAATAAATAAAGGAGTTTAAGGGAAGAGAAAGTGCAAACTCAAATTTATACTGGTTCGGCCACACCCTTGTGCCTACGTCCAGTCCCCAAGCAACCCGCTTGAGAGTTCCACTATCTTGTAAATTCCTTTTACAAGTTCTAAACACACAAGGACAATCCTTCCTTTGTGTTTAGAATTCTTTTACAACAAAAGACCCTCGGTCTCTTAATCCCTTTTCAGAATAAAGAAGAAGAGAAGAAGAAATCTCTCTCGAAAGAGATAGATTGAACAATTTGAGCACTCAAATAATTCCTTATTGAATCACAAGTGTTTTGGCCAAGGAATTTTTAAGAGGATAAAAAAAATTTCTTTTTAAGAGGATAAGACCTTTTTGTTCAGAAAACTCTACGCAAATTCGTGTCTCAAGTCACATATATATAGGCCTTTGATAGTCATTCAAGAACCAAATGAAAAGATGTGACAATTGAGAATATTTTCTGAAAATCTCCTCTGGTAATCGATTACAGTATGTGTGTAATCGATTACTAGCTTTAAAATTTGAATTAAAATGTTCAGTAACTGCTGGTAATCGATTACCATATATGTGTAATCGATTACACAGTGCAAATTTTGAATTCAAATTTTAATAGCTGTTGTAAATCATTTTTTGGCCACTGGTAATCGATTACATCCTCTGGTAATCGATTACCAGAGAGTAAATCTCTTGAAAAAGACTTTTTCACTTAAATTTCTTGGCCAAACCTTTTGCTACTTCAAATAGGAATTCCCTTCCTATTTAATATACCCTTCCTAAGACTCTAGAAACTGTCTTGATCATCCATCTTGAATATCTTTAATTTCTTTGTCTTGAATAAAGCTTTGAGAAACATGTGATCCTTTTTTAGAAGCATGTGATCCTTTGGCATCATCAAAACATTCAGCTTGATCCTTTGTCTACAATCTGCCCCTTTTTGATGATGACAATCCCTGAAATCAAGACAAGCTATATACAAGATGATAGCACATTCACACAACCCTTACTCCCCCTATCTTTTGGCATGTATGCCTAACTTTTCTTAATGATAAATTTCTAATTGATTTCTAACCCATGTTCTCTCCCAAGTTCTCTCCCCCTTTGGCAACATCAAAAAGAACTAAGCAACACAATCAATATCCAAACAGAGCCAAACACTAAACCAAAATAAGTCCAGACATTGTCATAACCAACCAAAGCAAAGTCGAGAAATATAATAGAAGTGCAAGATTACGATAACTATAGCAACACAAAGCCAAATACACGGCGATAAAACAAAGTACTAATAATACTTAATCATAGTAAATAAAAGAAAATAAGCTAAGATGATGATGGAGGCGGTAGTGGTGGATCAAAGAAAGTAAGGATGAAGGAGACATCTTTTTCAACCTTGGTGATCCTTGATTCCATGGCATCAAACCGCATGTCCACTTGCAATTCCATAGCATCAAACTTGTCACCAACAAAAGTCTGAAGACCATCGAACTTATCCAAAAGCCTTCGAAGAAGAGAGGAATTATCTTCAACTGGTAGGTTGCCTTCATCATCAGTGGGTTGAGCACCCTTTTTGACCCAAGAGCCATCATGCTCTTTGCGGTAACCAAAAGAAGCAATCACAGCAGCACCAATTAAAAAAGATCTCTTGATTGGAACATAAGGTTCAGAATCAAGAGGAATTTGAAAATGGCGAAAAAAGAGAGTGACAAGGTGTGGATATGGCAATGGAGCATTTAATCGCAATGCCTTATGCATGCGATATCTGACTAAGTGTGCCCAGTCAAGTTGATGCCCGGTATGAAAGGCCCACATGATAACAAGATCTTCCTCAGAAACCTAGGCAAGGTTGGAAGATCGTGGAAGCAAAATACGCACAATTAGATAATGAAGGATGCGGCTTTCAAAAGCCAATGAACCGGCAAGAAGGCATCCGGTCATATCCGCATGGTTGGTGCAAACCAATTGGCGGGCATCATGTGCAGAGAAATCAAATTTCCAATTGTCATTCAGTGTACCTTCAAATGGTACACCGTCACTGGACAATTGGGTTAAGTCATGGAAAAGGGATTGGTCAATGACCATTTTTATCCCTAAAACCTCAGAAATCAAAGTACTTTCCTGAATTTCAAGGTTACAATAAAAGGCTTTAACCAATTCAGGATAAACAGGCAATTGTAATGACATGAAATGTATGAGACCTAAGTTTTGAAATGCTTGAATGCAATCAAAGCTTTCAGCAGAAAAGAATTCCATATCTATGAACTTAGGGTCGATAATGGAATGAGATGAGAAAAGGTTTGAGTACCGTTTCTGCTGTTCTTCGGAAGAAAACAGTGTGGAAGAGGATAAGGAGGGTGGAATTGGTGCTGTGGATGCGCTGGTGGCTCCGGAACGATGAGCTCTTGAAGCCAAAGCGGAGGTGGATGAACCCTTACGTTTCTTTGATGATTCTGCCATATGATGGAGTTTTTGCAGATTTTAATCGATGAAATCAAAAGAAAAATGAAAAAGAAGAAGATTGCAAGTTACGAGAGTCGATTTGATGAAGAAATGAGTAAGATAGGAAGGTTTGAAGGTTTGGGAATGGAGGGACATCGCAAGGAGGAAGGGGCTGTGCAGGGGTTTCTGAAAAACGTGGTATTTATAGACCAGGACGCATTGTAATCGATTACAAGTAATGGTAATCGATTACAGGTGAAGGCAGCCTACTTGTAATCGATTACATGAATACTGTAATCGATTACAGGCCATCTGTTCTAGTGTAATCGATTACAGTATTCATGTAATCGATTACTAGAACAAAACAATAGCCTTTTTCCTAAAAGAAAACTTATTTCTAAGTCTAAAAACTTATACTATCTTAAGAGTTAATTATACCAACAAGAAAAGTAAAATAAATTAAACAGAAACAAGCGTCATACTTAATCAAAACACAATCAATCAATCATAAACTTTACCTATCCAAATCACTAAGGTCTAAAAGGCCTAATTCTCTTCTTATTGAAAAGAATATATCCTTTGGAAGAGGTTTTGTAAAGATATCAGCAAGCTGATTCTTTGTATCAACAAACTCTAGCAAACAATCTCCCTTTAGAACATGGTCTCTTAGAAAATGATGCCTAATTTCTATATGTTTTGTTCTAGAATGTTGTACAGGGTTTTTGGATAGATTTATGGCACTATTATTATCACACCTAATAGGTATGAGATCAAGAAGGATACCATAGTCAGATAATTGTTGCTTCATCCATAAAATCTGTGCACAACAACTGCCGGCAGAAATATATTCCGCTTCAGCAGTGGATAAAGCAACATTGTTTTGTTTCTTACTATGCCATGAGACAAGAGCAGATCCAATGAATTGACAAGTTCCACTTGTGCTTTTTCTATCAGTTTTAGATCCGGCAAAGTCAGAATTAGAATATCCTATTAAGTTACATGTTGAGTTCTTAGGATACCATAATCCTAAATTGATTGTACCTAATAGATATCTCATGATTCTCTTTACTGCACTCAAATGTGATTGTTTGGGGTTGGATTGAAACCTAGCACACATGCATACACTAAACATAATATCAGGTCTACTAGCAGATAAATAGAGAAGAGATCAGATCATACCCCGATACTGTTTCATGTCTATAGACTGACCAGATTCATCTTTATCTAAGTAACAGCTAGTGCTCATCGGTGTAGCCATGTGTTTTGCACTTTCCATCCGAAATCTTTTGATCAATTCCTTGCAGTACTTGGCTTGATTGATGAATATACCTCCTTGAGTTTGCTTGATTTGTAATCCCAGGAAGTACTTTAGTTCTCCCATCATTGACATTTCAAATTCACTTTGCATATCAAGGGAAAACTCCTTGCACAATGAATCATTAGTAGATCCAAAAATTATATCATCAACATATATTTGAACCAACAAAATATCATTATGCTTTCTCTTTATGAACAATGTGGTATCCACTTTTCCTCTAGAAAATTCTTTTTCTAGGAGAAAATTGCTTAAACGTTCATACCACGCCCTAGGGGATTGTTTCAAACCATAAAGAGCTTTTTGCAATTTATAAACATGATTTGGTTTATCCGGGATTTCAAAACCAGGGGGTTGTTCAACATATACTTCTTCTTGAATTAAGCCATTTAAAAAAACACTTTTAACATCCATTTGATAGAGCTTAAAATCCATTATGGATGCATATGCTAAGAGCATTCTAATGGCTTCTAATCTTGCAACTGGAGCATATGTTTCTTCATAGTATATTCCCTCCTCTTGATTATACCCTTTTGCTACTAACCTAGCCTTATTTCTAATAATTATGCCATGTTCATCTAATTTATTTCTAAAAGCCCATTTTGTTCCTATGACAGGATAATTTTCAGGTTTTTCTAATAGTTTCCATACATTGTTTCTTTCAAATTGATTCAGTTCTTCTTGCATGGCAATGATCCAGTTATCATCTACTATGGCTTCTTTTATATTTTTAGGTTCAATCATAGATACAAAAGCCATATTATTGCATAAATCTTTAAGAGAATGTCTAGTTGTTACCCCTTTTCAGATATCACCAATAATGTTGTCGAGGGGATGATCTCTTGAGGCTTTCCATTCTCTTGGAAGTTCATTATTTTCTCTCACTCCATTATCTTGAGAATCCTCATTACTTCCTTCATCTTTTTCTTTAGAGTCATTTCCATGAATATGTGTATCTTCTAAGGAATCTGAAATATCATCTAAAAGATCCTTCCTTGGAAGAATAGCATTAGACTCATCAAAGGAAACATGTATAGACTCTTCAATTGTCATTGTTCTTTTATTATATATTCTATAAGCTTTACTATGCAGAGAATATCCAAGAAAAATACCTTCATCTGACTTAGCATCAAATTTTCCTAAGTTATCTTTTCCATTATTCAATACAAAACATTTACAACCAAAGATATGAAGATGTGAGATGTTTGGTTTTCTGCCATTGAAAAATTCATATGGAGTTTTCTTTAAAATGGGTCTTATTAAAGCCCTATTTAAAATGTAGCATGCAGTGTTAACGGCTTCAGCCCAAAAATATTTTGGAAGAGGAGTATCATTTAATAATGTTCTAGCAATCTCTTCCAAAGATCTATTTTTCCTTTCAACAACACCATTTTGTTGAGGGGTTCTTGGTGCAGAAAAGTCATGCTCAATCCCATGCTTATCACAAAATAATTCAAATTCTTTATTTTCAAACTCACCCCCATGATCACTCCTAATAGATATAATCTTGAGATTTTTCTTATTTTGAATGATTTTTGCAAGTTTTCTAAATACTTGAAATGCATCATTCTTATGAGTGATAAAAAGAGTCCATATGTATCTAGAATAATCATCAACTATAACAAGAGCATAGTAACTTCCTCCAAAACTCATGATTCTGGAAGGACCAAACAAATCCATATGTAGTAATTGTAAAGGTTGCGTAGATGAAACTATGTTTTTAGATTTGAAAGAAACTCTAGTTTGTTTTCCCTTTTGACATGCATCACATAGCCTATCTTTTTCAAATCTTAGTTTTGGCAAACCAACAGCTAAATCTTTTGATATTAATCTATTTAAGTGTTCCATGTTTATATGTGCAATCCGTTTATGCCACAACCATGGATCATCATCTTTACTAAGAAAACATTGATTATTATCTAGTTTTTGACTTAAGTCTATCATGTAAACATTGTTGACTCTAAACCCTATATGCTTTATATCCATATCATGTTCATGTTCAATGACACACTTTTGAGAATCAAATGATACCAGATAGCCTTTGTCACATAATTGACCCACACTAAGCAGACTATGTTTAAGACCTTCAACAAGTAGAACATTTTCAATGGAGGTTGAAGAATTTGTACCTATTTTTCCAACTCCAAGAATTCTACCTTTGTTGTTGTCACCATAAGTTACATGTCCACTTTTCTTGGGAGAGATATGTGTGAATTTTGATGCATCTCCCGTCATATGTTTTGAGCATCCGCTATCTATGTACCACTTTTTCCTCAAGGGTTCCTATAAAATCAAGGTTGTGACTTAGGTACCCAAACTTTATTGGGTCCTTGTGTGTTAGTATGAATAACGGATCCTTTTAGGACCCAAATCATTTTAATATTGTTACAATTTCTTCTAAAATAGCATGTAGATGTGTCATGCCCTTTTCTTCCACAGTAAAAACATGTGATAAAACTAGAATTATATTTTTTTGTGGAAGTAGAGAAGTTTTTATGAAATTTTTGTTGTTTTTCATATTTATATCCTAGTCCAGCCTTATTGGAGGCATGCCTTTGTTGTCCTAATATGACATCTAAATTATTTTTACTATAAGAAAATTTTGCAAGTGAGTTTTTCAACTCTTTAATTTCTTTTTCATATTTTTCACAACAACTACAAGAATCTGACATTTTCTTGTCAGAAATAGTAGAGATATGAACTTTTTCATTTGATTTAGAAATTGAGACTTCATTTCTAAGATGATCTAGTTCTTTGTTTAATTTTGAAATTTCATTTTCTAAATTTGAAATTGTTTTCTGAGAAGATGAAACTAACTTTGCAAGTTTAATTGACTCTTTATGCAGATCAGCAAATGCATCTTGCAATTCATCAAAAGAAATAGATAAGTTATTTGAAGATGTTACCTCTTCATCACTTTCATAACTTTTAGCCATAAGGCAGAGGTTTATCTCTTCATTTTCTGAATCTTCAGAAGATTCCATATTGTTTTCATCCCATGTGATGTATGCTTTCTTCAATTTCTTTTCACTAATATTTTTCTTTTCAGACTTCTCCATCTTTTTCTTGAAGATGGGACAATCAACCCTCAGATGTCCAGGTTGATTGCACTCAAAGCATTTTAGAGTAGAGGATGAAGTTTCTGTCCTTCTTTTAGATTTAAAATTGGGTCGCTTTTGATTTCCTCTGACTCTCAAGAACTTGTTGAACCTTTTTACAAAAAGACTAATATCTTCATCATTATTCAAGTCAATTGAATCTTCTTTATCACTGTCTTCTTGGATTGCAGATGAGGCTTTAAGAGCGATTCCCTTCTTCTTCTTATCAGTTTCTTCATGTTGATTTAATCTCAATAATTCCATTTCATGCTCCTGCAATTTTCCAAATAACGTAGCAAGAGACATACTAGACAAATCTTGAGATTTTGTGATGGCTGTTACCTTTGGTTGCCATTCTCTATTAAGACATCTAAAAACTTTATTTACTAGATCTTCATTTTGAAAAGTTTTTCCTAGAGATGCAAGATGATTAACTATGTGTGTGAACCTCTTTTGCATATCTTGTATACTTTCATTTACATTCATCCTAAACAGTTCATATTCACGAGTTAATGTGTTTATCCTAGATCTTTTAACATCTGTTGTGCCTTCATGTGTTACTTGTAGGGTATCCCACATATCCTTAGCACTTTTACAATTTGAAACCCTAAAGTATTCATCTATTCCTAGTGCAGATGCAATAATATTTTTGGCCTTTAAATTATATTGTACTAATCTTCTTTCTTCCTCAGTCCAATCTGCTCTAGGTTTTTCTATTGTTGCACTTCCGGCCACTATAGAGGGAACATAAGGTGCTTGTTCGATGGCTTCCCAAATATTTAAATCTATTGCCTCTATAAAGATTTGCATGCGGGTTTTCCAATAGTGGTAACCCACTCCATTAAAGATGGGAGGTCTATTTATAGAATTTCCCTAGGGAAACAAGTAGTTTGATGAGGACATAATTCTTGAAGCTTCTAAACTTTATACAAGAATGAAGCTCTGATACCACTTTTTAGACAAGTGGCCTCAGATATCTTAAGAAGGAGGAGTTGAATTAAGATATTACAAACTATTTCCCCAATTAAAATTCTATTTAACTTTCTATTCGAGTTATAAATTCCCTTAATAATGAATTTCTTAAATATTGATTCAAATAGAACAATTTGAATATGAATATAAAGCAATAATAAATAAAGGAGTTTGAGGGAAGAAAAAGTGCAAACTTAGATTTATACTGGTTCGGCCACACCCTTGTGCCTACGTCCAGTCCCCAAGCAACCCGCTTGAGAGTTCCACTATCTTGTAAATTCCTTTTACAAGTTCTAAACACACAAGGACAATCCTTCCTTTGTGTTTAGAATTCTTTTACAACAAAAGACCCTCGGTCTCTTAATCCCTTTTCAGAATAAAGAAGAAGAGAAGAAGAAATCTCTCTTGAAAGAGATAGATTGAACAATTTGAGCACTCAAATAATTCCTTATTGAATCACAAGTGTTTTGGCCAAGGAATTTTTAAGAGGATAAAACAATTTTTCTTTTTAAGAGGATAAGACCTTTTTGTTCAGAAAACTCTATGCAAATTCGTGTCTCAAGTCACATATATATAAGCCTTTGATAGCCATTCAAAAACCAAATGAAAAGATGTGACAATTGAGAATATTTTCTGAAAATCTCCTCTGGTAATCGATTACAGTATGTGTGTAATCGATTACTAGCTTTAAAATTTGAATTAAAACATTCAGTAACTGCTGGTAATCGATTACCATATATGTGTAATCGATTACACAGTGCAAATTTTGAATTCAAATTTTAATAGCTGTTGTAAATCATTTTTTGGCCACTGGTAATCGATTACATCCTCTGGTAATCGATTACCAGAGAGTAAATCTCTTGAAAAAGACTTTTTAACTTAAATTTCTTGGCCAAACCTTTTGCTACTTCAAATAGGAATTCCCTTCCTATTTAATATACCCTTCCAAAGACTCTAGAAACTATCTTGATCATCCATCTTGAATATCTTTAATTTCTTTGTCTTGAATAAAGCTTTGAGAAACATGTGATCCTTTTTGAGAAGCATGTGATCCTTTGGCATCATCAAAACATTCAGCTTGATCCTTTGTCTACACTCTGAAAATTCACAACTCTTCACAAGTTTTTTTAAAGGTCACCAAAGACCTATAAATATGTGACTTGTACTCGAAATTCTTTAGAGTTTTTCAGAACATTCATTGTCTTATCCTCTCACAAGAAAACCTGGCCAAACACTTTCAACATCATTATAAGTTCTTCAAGTTGTATCATTTTTCTCTAAAAGAGAGAAAAACAATCTTCTGTACTTCAAAGCCATCAATTGCTAATCAAGAGACAGTGGGTCTCTTGATTTGTAAAGTTCTCTGAACACAAGGGAAGGATATTCCTGAGTGGTTCAGGAATTGTAAAGGGATTTACAAGTTAGTAGAAATCTCAAGTAGTTTACTTGAGTAGTTTACTTGAGGACTGGACGTAGGCACAGGGCGTGGCCAAACCAGTATAAAACTAAGTTTGCAATTCTCTCTTCCCTTAACTATTTTACTTTATTGTATTTTAATTTTACTTTGCATATTTAAAGAAGTATCAAGTAAATTATTCATTACTTCTTTTCTGCATATTAAGTCTGCATATTCCTTTTAAAGAGAGAATTAAAATTTATTAGGGAAAATCTTTTAAACTTAATTCAACCCCCCCTCCCCCCCTTAAGTTATTGAGGTCACTTGTAATGCAATGTTAATGATTTTCTCTATCTAATGAAATCTCTATTTCCACCCACATCTACTAAGACACTCTATTTTTTGTTTCCCGCATGAAAAGCCTAACTTATTTATTCTTTTCTCCCAAATTTCTTTGCAAGATAAAAATAATAAATTGCATTGAGATCAGAGATGCATGAATTGGGAAAAACAAATATCAATATATTTCTAGAAATGATTTTATTTAGATACCCTTCCTCAGTTCTTTAGAAAATAGTCATTTTCAATGCATTATCTTCTAAATATTATATGGATGATTAGGCCATAATAAACAGAGAAGCACATAGAAGAATAATAGAAATAGGATTGCATTAAATAGATAATAGATAGAGTTACATTACAAGAGTTGGCATGCCAGGCTCCCAACAATGGGGGTTTAACCTCTCATAGCCATGAAAGGCTTTACATTTCAGGGGCTAATATGGATGGAAGAAGGGGTTGGATGAATAGAAGAAAGAAAGGAAGGAATGGCTAAAGAATAAGGGTTTCCCCTATGAAATAGGCTTAGACTTTGGATTACTTCAATAGAGAGCTCTTAGACTCCGTGTGTCTTTCCATTCTGCTTGCTACTCCTTTTATAGGCCTAAGGTAGCTTACTTTTCACGCTGATTTCACGCTTAGCGCGGGATTTCGCGCTATGTGCACCTTTAGACTTCTTTATGCTAAGCCTGAGCTTGCCTGCTAAGCGAGGGTGCACGCTAACCGAGCTGTCCAATTCTTCTAACTTTTCTTCAAGACTTTTTCTTCCAGTTTTTGCATCAATTTTCCTTTAAAGCACTTGAAATCTTCTTCTTTTGACTTCTGCTTATCAAAAATTTCAAAGATCTTAATTTCTTCATTATTTCATTAAAAAAACAGTAAAGTGAAGAAATTACAATCATTATTAGCCAAAATTGACTATCAATTTTACTCAAATTTCACCGTTATCAACTCCCCCAAATTAAAATCTTTGCTTGTCTTCAAGCAAAACCAAGTTCTGAATGTATCGACACATGAGATAATTGCGAATCCTTTCAAACCTTTCAATGATTGATCATGCGTTTGCATTTGTCTTGATCTTGTGATGGAGGAATTCACAAGTGTCTCAGCTAAAAATGTTTCTAAATTTAACAACTGAACTAATGTTCCTAACTTTGCACTTCTTCTCAGTTAAGGCAATCATACATACATATTGTGGATCACTAAGAGCTTTTTAGGCTTGTAATGTGGTTGGGCTAACTAAGAATTCATGGTTTTTCTTTGGAAACAAAATTAGGTTCTAAGAGAGCACCTACCTTATGTTTTTCTGATAACCCGTGACTTTATATTTCACAGCCCCCGACTATCCTGCCTTCTATTCCTAACAGCACACAAAATTTATTTGGCACTTAGTTGTTATAATCTCTTTATTTGAAACATAGTTTTTTTTATAACATAATTAAATTGGTACCGTAGCAACTTATCACACTTTACATTTGAGTGTGTGCTATTAGTGATGTTCTTGAAATAAAAATTTTCACCTAAAACCAAAAATTCTCCTCCCCCAAATTAGAGGTAAATTTATAATGACCTGTGCTCTCCTACAACCTAAGATCAGGTGATCATTAATTTCATTCGACTCATGTTTCAAAAACAATTTATTACATTATGTTCAACAGGGTGCAAGGGATTCATTCTAGTAACAAGTTGGCTATTTGGCTCAGTGGCTAAGAACATCAAAACAAGGCCTTGATTATTTCCACCTTATGTATGTACTCAAACAATCTCAGAATCATGCAAAATCAGGAAATTAAGGACAATCATTCTCTCACAGTTATAAGGTCACACCTCTCATCGAACATTTATGAAGTGCTTAGCTTACCATACCATGATTTTCATTCAGACGTGCTAACCTCTTTACTCTTGTGCTTTCAATTCATACTTCATCACTCACAATGCCTACTCACAAGAATCAAAACCTTCACCATTATCTCATCAACGCATAATGTATCTCATGCATCAATTCATCCAGAACAAGTCACAGCTAGTTACTAATTTCCTATGTCTATCATGCAATTTTTATTTAATGACTAAAATTAAACTAATGGAATTAACTGCTGAAATTGAAATAAAGAAAAAGAAAAAAAATAAAGAAAAAAATCCTGGTCAAAATGGGCCTTAATCCTGTGTGGGCCTTGGATCCCAAGCTCTATGAGCATCACTGATGTCTGCAACATAATCATCATTAGCTTCAACACTTGTGACATCATCATCAACGACACTAGAGGTGTCACCCCCCCCCCCCTAACAGAAGGAAGTTGGACTCCTGACCAAGCAACCTGGGCTAGAAATGCCTCTGGTGTCAACACCGGCTATTGGAGGGAGAGATGGGGAAGGTTGTGCATCAGTAGGTACTGGCCGTGGTGGAGACTATGTAGCATAGGGAGGAGCTGCTCTGGCTGAGAAGAAGGCCGAGAAATTTGGCCGACAGGTGGAGGTGAGATGTCTGGAGGAGGGACCGCTAGTGGAGGAGCTGGTGGAATGTCTGGAGTAGCTCGGGTCCTGACCTATTTTGGCCCCAGGAAAACACCATAAGAGTTTGTAGGATTCACAACTAGCTTGGCTTCATCATCTTCTAGAAACACAAAATTCAGGTGTCACCTAACAAGGTTAGCTTTTTGCTCAATTTTCCTCTGTGTGAAAGCAAGTCTTGTTATCACTGGGATGCCCAATCGTCTCAAACAAGTTAAAGGTGGCTTTCTGGTCTTCCACACTCATCTCCAAGTTGTCATTCCCTATGTCCACAACACACTTTGCAGTCAACATGAATTGCCAACCCAAAATCAAGGGGATCTCAACATCTTCTTCAATGTCCATGATTACAAAATCCATCGGAAAAGTGAGTTGGCAAACTTTAACCTGGACATCTTCAACTACCCCGAACGGTCTTGTGATGGAACTGTCTGCTAGCTAGAGTGTCATCCTCGTAGGAGCAATGTTCATAGTTTTTATTCTTTAGCACATGGACAGGGGCATCTAGTTGATGCTTGCTCCTAAGTCAATGAGAGTCTTCCCTATGGACACATCCCCAATGATGCTTGCTAAGCCTAGATTATGCGCTAAGCGAGCTGCTCAATTCTTCCAACTTTTCTTCAAGGCTTTTTATTCCAATTTTTGCATAAATTTTCCTCTAAAGCACTTGAAATCTTCTTCTTTTGACTTTTGCTTATAAAAAATTGCAAAAATGTTCATTTCTTCATTATTTCATTAAAAACAATAGTAAAGTGAAGAAATTGTAATCATTATTAGCCAAAAATGACTATCAATTTTACTTAAATTTCACAGTTATCATTCACCCATCAGAAATCCTTTCCTTTGTGCCAAAAAAAGATGTGACCCCATGCTGCTTTTCCCCATATGATTTTTACCTCAAATTGCATGTTTTAAGATGATGTGACTCAACAATGCTTTCAACAAGACGATTAGACTAAACATTGATTTTTTTCAAATAGTGCAAATCAATCATAATTAATTAAGACTCAATCTAAACAGTTTATATTGATAGTGCAATCTTAGTCGTTCGTATCAGTCACGTGAAAATAATATATTACCTATTATATATACAATAGGGGTTAGCTGCAACTCAACACCTTTGTTTGCTACTCACCCTATCTCATCATCCTCAAACCATTTATTTTTCTCACAAAGTCTAATTTGTAATGGACAACAATCCATGGGAGCTTCTCAACATTGATGACTCATACCTCCCATCCTTTGTTCGCCCAACTAATCATTCATCCTCCAATTCAACAAGACCTATTCCTGGTCCAGCTAGGGCCGTACAAGCTGCCATCATGAATCGACAATCTAAGGTGCCACTCCCAACTCAGCAATTCATAATACGCACCTACCAAGTAGCCCAACGTGAATTTAACAAAAATCCATGGTTATATGCTTTAGATTTCGTTCTATCACAAGGTCAACTACAATTAAACATTTATTGTATTTGATACACCTAAACATCCAATAGATCGTTGAATTCATATAATTGTAGGACTGGTAAATTTTGATGACACACCTCATGGGACAATGTTAGGGTTCATTGATATACTTTTAGTCATGTCCCTTTAATAGTCATCATTGTCAAAAGTTGTACCCCCAATGGTTTTGGCGACATGACACTTACGCTCAAGGTAGTCAACTTGAATTTGCTCTCTAATGATTACATTGTTGTTTTTCGGGTATTCATTCATGAGAGTTTTGATTTCATGATCCTATGGGGACTATTGATTCCATCACGAAATGGACAATCATAGAAGGTCAAGATAGTAGCCCATATATGACAAACATTCACGTTGGTTCTGTCCTAGTTCTACGAGACGTAAGTTTATTACTCTTGTTGTTAATTTCTTACTTTTTGTGTCGTATAGAGTTTGTTTTTATTGAATTAAATAGTATACTCTATAGGTGGTTGCGTTTTGTCCCTTTCTTTCTCACTCCAAATGTTATTTGAATATTACACTGCACAATGCTGTGAAGGTAATGTTTTTTGCATTTTAGGTTACCAATAATTTTGGTAATCACAAATTTGCATTGTATACCCATATGTTCTTCATACTTGACATAGGTGTTTCCAAAGGAGAATTGACCGCTTGTGAAGCAGTATATGTTTCATGCGTGCAATATGTCATCAAATGTGTTTCATCAATGACTTCATCATTTATGTTTCTTTTTATGTGTAATGTTATTTTATTTCGGGCGTGTAATGTTGTTCAATTTTATTGATTATCGTTTATGTACTAAGGATTTGAGAAAATAATTTACATCAATAAAATCCTCTGGTTTCATTTAAGAATTTATTATTTATTTTAAAAATACTATTGTATAATAATTCATATTTAACTAAATTATATTTATATTAAGTATTTAAATATATTCATTTTTCTTAAATGTTATTCTACATAAATTACTTTTTTATCATTTAATATATATAAATTAGTGAACTAAAAAAATTAAAAACAGAAAACAAACAGATAGTTTTTAAATAAAAAAAATTAAATAAAAAAAACATTTTTAAATAAAATACCAAAGAAACTCAAATAAATAAACAAATAAAATAAAAAATAGTTAATTTTAAAATAAAAAACAAACAAAATAAAAAAATTGCATAAACAAAACCAAAAAAACTCAAATAAATAAATAATACATTCTAACCTACATTAAAAAAAACCTGAAAAATTGATGTAGTAAGACCATTACGAGAAAAAAAAGTTAGAAAATCGGTTATTAGAGAATTGTTTTATTAACGTGAAAAAAAGGTGAGAAATCAATTTCGCAAAAATCAATGTCATAAATAATGAAACATACCATCCATGTAAAAAAATTTAGGTTTGTATTATTTGAGTAAATAATAAATTTATTTGTATTATTTATGTCATAAATTCATAAATAATGGATGTCTTTGTTAAATAATTCCCTAGCATGTTTTGTTAGGCCCCCATGACATGCAGAATTGTCCGCTGCTACCGCAACAGACTGACAGACACCTTAATAATGGTTTGTTAATTTTTTATCCAAAGCCAAAAAAAGAAAAAAATGGGAGTTGGAATGAACCATGGAGGGCATTTGTTTCACGCATTCCTCTATTTCAAAATTTTCATTTCAAAAGAAGAATAGGTGAGACCTTAAATAGGAACTTATAATCTCTCCTATTTAACGAAAAGGTAAGATTTGAGTTTAAAAGAATTCTATTTACTTAAATAGGTTAAACTTAGACTTGTAAAAAAGTCTATTAGGCCTAATAACTACCACAAAAAATACAAACTACGACGGTCGAAAACAACATTTTAGAAAAAACCACAACTTGTCAACCATCTTTGAAGCTAACATCGTTGAAAGTTAACACTTTCGATGAGGGTTCAGAAAACACCGTCATTGAAAAAAGGTACCTTCTAAGACAGTGCTGACGTAAGCACCGACTTAGAAAGATAACTTTCGAAGACGGTGCTAAAGATAATGACCGTCCTCGAAAGCTAGCTTGCTAAAACGGTGTTGGCGTAAGCACTGTCTTAGAAAGCCAGTTTTCTAAGACGTTGCTTTCATAACCAGCGTCTTAGAAAGCTAGCTTTCAAAGACGTTGCTTTTGTAAGTACCGTCTTAGAAAACTAGCTTTCTAATACGATGCTTACGTAAGCACCATCCTTGAAAGGTAGCTTTCTAAGACGGTGCTTACGCCAACACCGTCTTAGAATGTAAATTAATTTTGCATGCATCACAGTATAAAATAAGTGTTTTGAAAGTTGAGTTGTGACAAAAACAAATCAAACACAGTATGAAGGTATCATAGGATAAAATTTAGGTGCTCACACATGCCAATACATTGCAACACAGTATGTCTGAATCACAATGAGCAATCTCCTTAAAGAAAAAGGTAGAAAATGATAAAAGTAGAAGGGAAACAAAAGGGCCACCAAAATAATGTAAAAATAATAAACAATAAAGTACACAACATGATGAAATAAAAAAGAAATATGCTACGACTCAGACATTCCAATACATTGCAAAAGTCCATGATAATACAAAGTTAAAATAAAACATGTAGTCCTGAAAAGTTTGTGCAGAGAAGTGCTAAAAGCTATTGATAACATTTTTTGCCAGTTGAAATACTTCTCCTAGTCATCATCCATAACTTTTCGTTCCCAAGCACCATATATTTTCTATGTTACACAATTACACATGGCAATAGAAAAACAAGTAAACATTCTTGGCAGCCAAAACTATACTTAATTACCTAGAATAATGTCAGGGCTCTATAATGCCTTGTAGACACAATGGAGCTATGATTCTAATTATCATATGTAGTACTACCAAAATCAATCAGCTTAATAGCACTAGACTTGGGCAAGCACTTGATGAATTGTGTTTCATCTGAGGAAACTCTCTATACCAATCCAATCATTTCCCTTAAATATATTATAATTGAGTCTACAAACATTATTATGTGGGGATCCAAAAATAGAATATACCTTATAGCTAGTGAGCTTTACATATTCAGAGGAACAACAAGTATATTTTCTATTGCCTTAGGATTAATAAGGATTAAGCATAGTTCATGCATATTTGAATATGATAAAGAACAAGAAACAAGTTACAGTAAGCAGACACAACCAACATTCACTGCATCCCTGGACAAAGAAAGCAGGCCAAGGAAAAAGCCATGGTTTCATTTGTAACCAAGAGACTTATAAGAATGGAACATGCGAAATAAACTAAGGCCAAGAATAATCGACAGACATGTTATAGATTCCAAAAGCTGACTTCCAAATTACCGAATAACATCCACAGGGAATGGGCAGTATTTATTTCTCTTTATAAAATCAAATAAGGTTGGTCTAAGCTTCTCAAACACCTGATAACACCATTAAAATGCATTGAAAGGAATGTTTCTGCTTAGTTATCAAATCAATGAATAAAGCCCACATGGACATATATAAAAACCACTCAACTTGTTTCTACTTAGGTATCATATGAAGCTTCTAGTGTTGATCTTTAACAAACCAAACAGCATCCATAGAAGTTACAAGTGCCTCAATTTTGGCATTTTTTGCAGTGAAATAAAAAATCATTCCTACACAAACTTATAATAGTAAAAAGGTAAAAAGAAGAGGAATAATAGCTAATAGGAATAATAGTAGATTCTAAATCTTCTAGGTGAGTTAGTATCATTAACACATGTTTTTGTAAGCACAAATTCAATTGGCTCATAACCCTCAACAGGGATTGTGATATTAACTTCATATGGGGTATTACGGACCACCTCACCTGGAAAAGAGTTGAAACATTAAACTTTAACAAAGAAAAGAACATTGATGATCCTAAAATAAGTGGGACCATACATCTCTAATCAACAATCAACATTGAGGGTGACAACATTATAGGAGGCTTCCCTTTGGCAGCAGACCCCGACAATCCAACTTCAAGGCCCTTATCTGGAAGTACCTAATTAGCAGCATTCAACAATGGTCATGCCCCCAGTACCTTAAGGAAAGCCAAAAACAGTTCCCCAGAGACTAAATGTACCTTTAAACTAGGCTTTTGAACTAGGGAAGAAAGTGAAGCAACTGCAGTCATAAACAAAACTACCTGAGTTTGCCCTATATGAAAGCTGTAAAGAACAAGCATAACATATTTGTAATAATTGAAGGAAAGCTTGGGTAAGTGAAACAACTGGCAACAGAAAATAAAATGCCAATGATTAACTAAAAGAAGCAACAACAGCAACAACCCTGACCTAAAATCATGGTGGGGTTTCTCAAAACCAATTTGGGTCATGCCATTATAAACCTACAATTTCATAAAAAGTAAATTTAGTATTATAATTCAATTTAATAGTAAATTTAGTATTATAATACTAAATTTAGTACCATAAATCTACACTTCATTTTGGTATTACATTAATTTGGTCCTTGGATGATTTTTAATATCAAAACACCCTAAAAGTTCTTATTCTTAAAAAAATAAAGTCTAAAAGCTACTGTTTACTAGGACTAAATTTAAATTATTCAAGTTGTGTTTGACTGGCTATTGGCAAACAGCATAAAACATAACATAATAGAACAAAAGACAATAATGTCCTGCATAATGTGTTTGGTAACTTCAAAATTGAACAAGACCATGTGTTCTATTTTGCCTTTGACACTTATTAAAGAAAACAGAATATGAACTTCAATTACACACATACCAGTCTTTTGGTTGTAAATGGGATCTTTTGTCATACATCATTCTATGATAATTATTATATAATTGAAAAAATTATTAATATTTTTTAGTTCATTCAAAAATTATTAAACATTTAATGGAAAAAAAATTGACAAATAAAACTTGTGAATTCATAAAAATAATATATAAAGTATTATGAAAATGTCATGTTATTAATCAACCAACATGTCACAAAATATTGTTAGTTATTAAAATAATATTAGAAGCAATACATAGGAAAATGTGAAACATGAAAACAAATCAGAAAACTACAATAGAAAATGGAGATGACAACATATAGGAGAATGAGAAACAAATTATTAATTCAAAAGACAATTAATGGGAAATGAGAAAATGTGATGGTAAAAGGGGGGTGGCATGCCAGAATGTGATAAAGAGGAATTGGGGTGTGACCAAGAAAGAGAGACAAAGAACACTTGATGATAAAAGATGAACAACAAAATGGGTTTGTTCAATTCTTCCTGGTTCTACCCTTTTTAATAGAACCAAATTGTCTCACTTTTTAATTTCAATGTTCTGTCTTGTTATATTTTAAAAATACAAGTATACTACAACCTATAAGTTTTGTTCTGTTCTGTTCGAACTTGACTACCAAACGCTATAATAGGAATAGGCCTCCTACAAGGAAGGTCTATGTGAGAAGGCACAGGCAGCTGAAGAGGATCACAACCTTAATGGGTCAGCTTCACTGTAAATAATCGACTAACAGAAGTTTTTTAGTTAGGTGGGACAGAAGGTTGAGGGAGTATTGTACAGTTGGGAAGTGAGGCCAAGCTGAGACTGGAATTACTCGACATTCTTGTGTCATATTGTATGTTCTTTGGATTTGGTTCCACATTGGGACCGATCAGAAAAATCAAGTTCTTGCAATATTTTCAATCTTGTCTCTAACTGGTACCAATTCAATCACGGTCACCCTACCTCAATGACCAAAACTTACCATTTGAACACCACTTTGATGTCCCTATATATTGTGGAGCAAATTGATTTTCCAATATTCTAGTGAGGACTAAAATGGGGG
This sequence comes from Glycine soja, assembly GCF_004193775.1. Taxonomy (NCBI): domain Eukaryota; kingdom Viridiplantae; phylum Streptophyta; class Magnoliopsida; order Fabales; family Fabaceae; genus Glycine; species Glycine soja. The sequence goes on from NC_041011.1 coordinate 36,603,981, forward strand.
TTCCCTCTAATTTAGTTCTAGGAGTTATGCAATATGCATATATCCTTCAAGCAAACAAATACATATAAGTGGAAGTGGTAGAGTTTGCTCACAAGTTCCCATGATCTTGGATGAAAACCAACAGTGATGCCTTGAAATACTGGAGGGCCCAGTCTATCACATGGAATTGCAAGATCAACTAAAACTCTGAAAGACATCAAGAATGACGTAATATTTACATATTCAAATCATACTTCAATAGCTAATATGGGAAATCAACAACAGAAATGAAAAGTATATGCCATTTCTGAAAATAGTAAGATGAATAAAAGTACATTAATAAGCAAGCACTAGAAAATCATCACGAAATTGATTAAAATCTGATCTAAACTAATTAGTTTGGTAAAAATGTTTATATTCACACAATGTATTTTCCCTTTTCACATTCAAAGAACTGAAGGAAACTTTTTGACCTTTGCATCTAACTTTTTGACAACTCAGAACAAGGTAAAGCATCATAGACCTGTAGTTTGATTCATTTGTGACATTACATATGCATCCAGGACAACCTGCAATATGAAAACACAGAAAAACATATGTGATTTGCGACTTGAAACAGGATTTAAAATAGCAGAAGTCTTTTCAATATGGCACTAAGAAAGTTTATGACCAACATCATCGAGAAATTCTGCTTTGCGTAAATCACTCGATGATTTGTTATTATCTCCCTAGTTTTTTACTCTTTTTCAGAATTTTGTTTGTCCTGCTGTGCTTCTAAACAACCCATAAAGATAGTTCACAAAAAAAAGAAAAAAGAAAAAAAGGAAATTGAGAGTGAAAGGAATCAATGTTGGATCATTGCTCAAAGCTCACGTTTCATGTCACCCTAACTAATATCTCAAAATATGATTGTACCTTTACATTGTCCATTCAAACATTTCCCACATATGATCCTGAAACATGAATGCAAAATGTGAAAGGTCAATGCACTACATAATGATACAAACATTATTCTAAAGAAGCACATACTTCTTACAGCCAAGAAATCATGTAATGGACCAAAAACATTAAGTGTGTTTGGCATGTCAAATAAGCAAGCACCATATATTCCTACACATACAAAATTGAGGCACTTGTTCAGTCTTCCTATTAACTAAATACATAAAAAGAAGAGGAAATACAAAATCACCTTGAATCGAATTTCGGCATAGAAGTTACAAGTCCCTCAATTTTGACATTTTTTACAGTGAAATACAAAATCATTCCTACACAGACCTTGAAGCACATTAACCATGAAAATGTGCAGTTAATATCATATAAATAAATATATTAGCAGTAGCAGACATGTTGAAATGAATGATTCCATATTTTTTCTTGAGTTACCAAAAGGACAAAACAAACGTTTACATTAAATATTAGCATAAGTTTCCAAGTTGAGAACTACCTAACAGTCTTTCCTTCTCCTTGAATAAACTAGTCAAGTCTTATGCGCAATAGGATCATGGTTCAAAACCTGATCAACTTGAGGTAGGTTTACCCAGCAATTGAACTCATAATTCTATTACCTTGACATTTATCCCTTAGTACATCAAACTGCAGTTGACTCTAATCTACAACACTCATAAATTTATATAAAGCATATTCACCTAACATTACTACTATATGCAACAAGGGAAAGAATGTTAGTTTTAAGCTAGTTAAAGTGAATACAAATCCAACTCAGTGAAGTCAACATTCAAGCCCGATCAGATATAGCCCCAATATCACTCGAATTTTAAATTCTGATCTAGTGCTGCCAGTATTAGATTGTCTATGACTGGTCAATTACAAAACTAAAACAGCCAACAACATCTATAGGTCTATGACTTTAATTGAGTGTTATATTCCAAAATCATGTTTTCACTCAAGATGCCTAACCTTATGTCATTAAGAAATTACTTAATCTTGTGTATATTTATTCATAATGAAAGAAAATAAAAATGAAACAAGCATAGATGATGTTAAAGGGTAGAAGTAGCTTACAATTCCCAATGCAACACCATCGAAAGCAGTGTGATACTCAAAGCTTGGAGTTGGGAGTTCAGGAGTTGGATCAGCAAAAAGAAAGATAAAGCTCAAGGCAGCCCAAAAGGACCTAACTACAGAAAAAACATATTATGAGATAGAATACAAAGAAAGCTTGTCAAGATATAAGCATTTATAAGCAAAGATGCTTAAGAAATAAGGGGACCCTAGTATAACCATTAATCATCCCCAAATATGTGAACCATAAAACATGGTCAGATGTAAACATTTCAAACAAAACAAAACCACATGAAACTGATACAAGCTTCATTAATTAGTACTCAAACATAAAGAAATTTTGTATTGTAATCACCTGTCCACCAATTTTGTTCCATTACAGAATATGAACAATCAATAAAGCAATGGCCATTGGGTCACCATTAGTTGCATTAATACCGGTGACTACGAGATCTGTAGTTATGAAAGGCTTGTCCGAAATTGTTGGCTCATGCTCCACATCACCTAATGTAACTAGTGCCTCCCATTTCATTGCAGACTCGAGTACCAATGAAGAAACACATTTAGGCTCTAATTATGACAAAGTCGATACACAAGCAAAAATGATTATAAGGTACCTTTTTAGTATCTGATTCACTTTACAAGAATACACTTGCCCATGATGACTCCATACCTCATAATGTAGACACAAAAATTTTTAGTATCATTAGTAGTTCTAAAATCCGAACCTTTCCAAACACCTGCAAAAATGGGCAGCATGGTTGCACAAAAAATACATATCCTACCCACGCAAAAACCAATTGCAAATACAATGCATTGTCTCAATGTTTTGGTGCATACCAAAATGAAATGAACAAATATCTATTTTTATTCGCACATAATAGTCATTACAGCAGCAACGTTGTTTATAACACTTAAACAAATACATGAAAACACCAAAGTTGTTGTTCACATCTCATCTAAAGCTTTCTACATTGGATGCTTCTAAGTCTTAAAAAATATGCTACCCATTTTTTCTGTAATGTTGTCATGGTCTCGATGTCTAGTGGCGTGCCATCACCAAACCACTAAGTAATTAGAGATTTTCATTTAAAAAAGGAATAAAACATCAAGATTTCCTGTCAATCTTTTGGCAATCGAAAATTTACCATGGTCCAATCATTCTTCAACTCCCTGTTGATTATGTTCCACATCCAATGCATGACATTATAGTCACACTCATAGCCTCCGCTTTGAACGTGACTCTACATTGAATGGGAAAAATAATTCAATGTTACAATTTAGATGTTTAATAACATTATCATTTGCAAACATTGTTTAATTGTATGACTAACCTTCACTTTAATCCACTGGGGTGTAGTTTGATCAATTTTCTCGTCACAAGTCATTTTTAATGTCCTAAATGCACTGCATTGAAAGATTAATATCATATAAATGTGGGCAGCACTATTTATGTATCCATGTTTAAAATACATTGAACTATTTAAAATATATTACTTAACTTGTTAATTGCAACTTTTATACGAACATCAGACTTTTTACGCAATGAACAAAACCACACAACAACATTGTTTGTAGGACACAAACCAACCAACTGTCAATGGGCCCTGCAATTGACACAACAATTATGTATGAATAACACAAACATTCTTTACATGGATACCATAAATATATTTTACTTGTTGATTTAGATAAACTCCTAGGTACACCTCTCAGTGCGATTCCTTAAGCCATTTTTCGATGTAATCTTGACATTGCCCTCATTTATCCTTTGCATTGTGCATTGACTGAGGCTCAAGGAATCTATACACCAAACCATGACCCAAGCTATAACTCCACTCATCCATATACCTATTTTGCACATTTTAAAAAATAAGTTAACATCATGTATATAGAGCACCAATATGGATTTAATAGTCAATGGCATGAATTTTACTTACATGATCCACAACTGTAGTATAGCTATGTTCAAACATTTGTCGCCTGATATTATTTTGTTCACATCAGCATATGTTAAGAACAAGGATGCATCTACATTTGGAATCCCAAATCTACTAACATCCCACACCAACTGAACATGCTTCTCATAAATGTCAACCAGGCTCTTATTCAACTCGCGCAAGGGGTGATCTACAGCAGCATCATTCACCCGTTGAACAGCTTGAGTCACTTTATTTGGAGTAATGGTTGAATCCTATATGATGAAAAAAAGGAATAATTAAACTAATGTTAATAAGTAATTTATATATATGCATGAATGTATTAATTTGGAATACAACAAAACTAAAATACCCCATCTGATACCAGTTTTACAAGAGGTGTTGGCCATGCAATGAATATGTCAAGGGCCTGCCTGACATACTGAATTTTGGATGTCGGCAACGGGACTTCAGCTTCACCGTCAATAACTTTTTCAACACTAACCTTTACGACATCATCTGCATACAACACGTTGTGTATGGTAGAGCCTCCCTCATATATTTTTTCCAAGGTCACCAACTGTGTAGAATGTTCACGTTGGACATACAACCCCATAGTCGGTATCACATGAGCAACATGTTCTTCCCCGGATGGGTTCACAATAGTTTCAGCATTGCTCCCCTTTGTACTCACGCGTGCACCTAACACATGTATATTTGCCTCAATAGGTGCTGAGAACTGCGATCCCCTTTGGGACATCTCAATTATGATGGCCTCCTTCAACTCCTGTTTCAATATCTCTAGACTTCATTTATTTTCTTCTCCAATCTCATTCCTAACTTCTTCCTTAATCTCATTCCTCCACTCTTCCTTTAGGCTTCCTATGATTTTAGCCAACTATTGTTGGGTGATGGATGTGGATGAGCTATTGGAGGCATGTGATGTCCTGCTGTAGTATTGACTTATTGTGACCCCAGAACCCACTGCATAAACACGACCTCCATGATCCGGTCGCCCAATGGTAGTGTTAAGTATGTCGTCACGACCATGGGGGACAAACGTACCCTGTGTCGTCTGTTCTTCCAACGAGTCCTTCATGAAGCACAAAATTAACAATCATCAAGTTAGGTATAATTGTTGATAAAATAACAAGTAATAGTAATCATATGTAAAACACAAACAAACAATTAATCCAAAATTAAAATAATTGTAATAAAAAGTGAATAACAACCCACAATTTTATCAAATATTTATATGTCACCTGAGATGTCATCTGCCCATATCACTTTGTGCGTGCCAACTTCCACTTAGCATGTCTTTCAATAGGAGATGGGGGGTCCTCAATCTGTGGTGTATTCTCATTCATCATTGCATCATGTTGTCTTTTTTTCATTTTCTTGTCTAATAGCTTCTTTTCAAGCAAATCATACCCCCCACAAGAAAGTAAATGGGAACAGTCATTGTATTTTTGGATTTCCTACATCTTCTTCCTGATTCCCTGTCATGTAGCATATATTATTCAAATAAAACAAATTAAATTGCCTTTACAATGAGAAATACACACTAAAAATCAAACACATGAACATCTAACCTGCCAGTTAGGGGTTTTGCGGCTTACGGCAAATTCCTCCCAAGTTTATGGATCTAGGCCATATTTTACCGAGGGATCATGTTTATGTTGCCCATCAGACTTAGCATATACAAATTTAGTGGTGAAGGCTGATTTAAATTGCCTCCATCTAGTGGCCACAATGGACATGACCTTTTTTCTTTGCATTCAGCACTTATGGGATATCAAATTTCGCCTACATAACAAATTGTTTTGTAATACTTGCATAATTTCAAAGCTTTCAACTTTTTTTACCAGATAAACAAAATACTACTCAATGTTAACGTCACTTACCAAAATGTCATCCCATTGTTATGTATAATTGGAATTTTTTCTCTAGCTATGACCCCTACATAGCTGTGAAATTTCTCTTTATGTGGGCCCGATCCTCGGTCAGTTGCATCATCAACGTTTACAGTTGGTCTGGGCTGATCCAAGGTTCTTAAAGTCAACCTCCTTAGCCATGTGGATTGTCTAGTATTCCTAGACATAGCCTTTGACTGAACATCTGACTGCGGAGGGGAAGGTGGTGGTGTTCCCATGACCCTATGAAAATAAAACAAATATGTTAACAACAAGGACTTACAAATACCATACACTTAGGTCAATGGAAATATGAACATTAATAAATTACAAAAAAAAAAAGGAATAAGCTTTTTACATTACTTTCATAGGATTCAGTTACGTCACAATGTTCTCCCATAGTCCTTCATCATGATCATTACGATTTGCGTGTACATCATCAACGTAGTGTGACTCAATTATAGAAGACATTCTTGTCGAAAAAGATGGTATCTCACAAATGTCAAGCGTGGAACCATTATGTGCATCATTTAAACCACTTGGTCTTCCTCATAGAACCACTAAATATCTTGAATCGCAAGGATCTTGGACGTAAAACACATGTCTTACTTGTTGGGCCATAATGAAAGGTTCGTCCATGTAAGGCACCTTATTTAGGTCTACTAAGGTAAATCCCAATTCATCATGACAGACATCGGTATTGCGATTGACCCACTTACACTTAAACACAGGCACTCTAAATTCACTATAATCAAGCTCCCAAATTTGTTGAATCACTCCAAAGTAAGGCATGGATGCTCAAATTGGATTGTTGTCTGATGCACTACAAAAGTGATCAGAATCGGCATCAATAGTCACACCACTATTTTGCATCGAGCTTTTGTCATCTTGGGACTTGGTGTAGAAGGAATAATTGTTGATATCATACCCTTTCCAAGTTGGTACATTCAGATTTAGCCCAACAGCTAACAATCTTAATGTTTTGGAAGCACTATCATCAACAAATGTTGTTTCTCTAAACCAGTTAATGAAAGTTCTATTGTGCTCTTGCAAAACCCTCATCATGTTCATTTTTGGGTTCATTGCTGTGGGTTTTTTTTTGTGAGCATCTATGTATGGAATGACCTCTGTTGTATTGTTTAATATATATAGATGCGCTTGTGAGACCTCGTGCCAAGTCATTGTGACAACATTGTATCCTCGTGTACCCTTACCCCCTGGTGTTCGACCATGACGAATTTTAGGAAGCCCGACAGATTTACCACCTTTAATGTAGTGGCAACAAAACTTGATACATTCTTCAGCAACATACCTTTCAACAATCGAAGCTTCTGATCGGTGTTGATTCTCGGTATACCCCTTTAATACCTTCATGTATCGCTTAACTGGATACATCCACCGTAAAAAAACAGGACCACACAACTGGATCTCCCTCACTAGATGAACAATTAAGTGAACCATTATGTCAAAAAATGATGGAGGAAAATACATCTCCATTTGACAAAGGACAAGGGCAGCCTCGTTCTCCAATTCATCCAATCTTCTAGGGTCAATGACTTTGCTACATATAACATTAAAAACAAAGCATAGACAAGTTATGACAACCCGAACTTTGTCAGGCAAGATTTCCCGAATCGCTACAGGCAATAGTTGTTGCATTAATAAATGACAATCATGAGATTTCAAGCCAACCAATTTTAGATCATTGATGGATACAATGCTCATGATATTTGAAGATATCCTTGTGGGACTTTGAAATTACGCAGGCAATGACAAAAACTCATTTTCTCATTTTGTTGACATTGTGTGACATGCCGGGGGTAGATACGTTCGCGGACCTTGTGATATTGGATGCAACTGCTCTGGTATACCCATCTCAACCAAGTCTTGACGACACTTCAAACCATCCTTTGTCTTGCCTTTAATGTTAAGAAGGGTGCAAATTAAACTATCACAAACATTTTTCTCCATGTGCATCACGTTTATACAACGTCTAACATCAAGATCAGACCAGTATGGATGATCAAAGAATATGGACCTTTTCTTCCATATGTTTGTCTTAGTTGCAGTTTTTTTTATGTCTTCCCAAAGATAGTTATGATGTCCTTCACACAATCATAAACTTCTTTGCCATGTAATGGTTTAGGCATAGTTTCATTTTCCTGAGATCCATTAAAAGCTTTCTTCAATTGTCGATATGGATGATAATTTTTGAGAAATCTTCGGTGCCTTGTGTATACTATCTTCTTTCCATGTTTTAGTTGGAAGAAGCTCATATTTTTCTCACATATAGGACATGTATGATGGCCTTTGACACTATAACCACTTAAATTTCAATATGTTGGATAGTCATTAATGGTGCAAAAAACCATTGCACGCAACCTAAAGGTCTGCTGCAGATTCCCATGCCACACATCTACCCCATCTTCCCACAATTTTGTCAAGTCTTCGATCAACGAAGTCAAATAGACCTCAATATCATTCCCTGGCTGTCTTGGAGCCACTATCATCATGCAAAGCATTATGTACTTTTGCTTCATGCACAATCAAGGAGGGAAGTTGTAAATCATTAGCAAAATAGACTATGAACTGTGATTGGTACTTAAGTTACTAAATGGATCCATTCCATCCGAAGCAAGACGAAGCCTTAGATTTCTTGGCTCATTCCCAAAATAATGTCTTCCATTGCGGACTATCAGCCGGGTGTCAGAGCAATCCATCACTTTTTCTACCTTCTACATGCCACATCAATTGTTTTGCATCATGTCCATTAGCAAAAAATCGCTTAAACCTTGGTATTATTGGAAGATACCAACAAACCTTTGTTGGAAGACTATTGTTTGTGGTTGCATCATCACTACATTCGTCATTATTGACCTTGTAGCGAGATACACCACATGTTGGGCAATTGCGTATTTCTGCAAACTAACTTCTATACAATATGCAATCATTTGGACATGCATGGATTTTCAAGTACTCCATTCCCATTGGACATAATATCTTCTTCGCCTTATATTGATTCTTCGGCAATGTGTTACTTGAGGAAGCAATTTTTTTAATAACACAAGCAATTCAGTAAAGCTCTTGTCACTTCAGCCAAATCGTACCTTCAAGTTGACCAAAGCTAACATCGCTGACAACCTTGTGAAAGTTGTGCACCCAGAATACAAAGGCTTCTTTGTTTTCTCATAGAAAGGTGCATATGCTTGCTGAAATCCGTCCTGTCCTAGGTCATGAATCATGTCTTCTATACGATATCCCATGTCTACATTGACTGACTCAGTGTGAGAGACTGATGGCTTATCTGGCAATTCCCCATGTCATATCCATTTTGTGTAATTCGGAATGATCTCGTGACATATTAGATGTGATCTTATGTCATTTATCAACTGGTGTCTCCCATTTCCACATTTCACACATGGACAAAAAAATTTTCCACACAAACATGGTGCATTCAATTTAGAAAATTGGAGGAATTGTTCAACCCCATTCCCATACTCATCACTAATGCGTGATGCTTTCATCCAATTTCGATCCATGTTTTCCCTTTGCTGTAAGACTTTATCAAGTTATCTAACATGCATGTAAACCTCACTTTTTTCATTAAAGGTGTGACCCTATCCCATTCAGGAAGACTTTTTTTTATAGTAGATTCAATAATACAAGTTAATTGTCTTTTTTAAATTTTTCGAAATTTTGGCAGCATTTCGCCTGAGTCCCCAAGTACACGAGATGAAAGCGGTGGCATGTCATCATCCACCATATTCAACTATGCACTTAGAGAAAAAAGTGAAATAAACTATACCGAAATGTTGACAAATTTAACAAAAGGCAATTAACCTATACATATTAATCTACTATAAAAAATGAGTCTTCCCAAACTGTCCAAACAGACAATTCAAGATTCAATACATCGATTAATGCAAACTTTCCATATTAATCGTTGTATAGAATCTCAAACGGGAAACTAAGGTTCACTCACAATGCACAAAACTACTTATATAATACAAAATTCATATATAAAGAACCATGTAATTATCATTGGTGTGAGTCAAAGAAATACATACCTAAAAAATACGGTCAATAACAATAGCTACAAGTGGGATCAGAGTAGTGGCAAACCAAACACAACAGTCTAGATTGAAGTCCGATGTTTGTAAAACAAGAATTTACTTCCTAAGTTTTTGTGTCAAGCTAGTACCTACAACCAAAAAACGCATTCTCAGATATTCAAACACATTCTCAATAATTCAAGTTGGATTAATTGTTTGGAAAAAAAACGTAAGAGTGGAAGCAACAGAATTAATAAGGGGCCTTAAGTTTGAAGAAATGAAGTGTGTGTGGTGCAATAAAATGACGTAACATAATTATCAATGAGGAATAATGAATAGGGGTGGAAATGAGTCGTGCTGTTTGTCGAGGGCCTTTGGCTCGGTCTATGTAAGGCTTGGCTCGACTTGGCTTGTTTACTATAAAGGCCAAGCTCAAGCTTTATAAAAAGCCTTTTTAGATAAAAAGGCCAAGCTCAAACTATAAAAAAAGCTTGTTAAGCTTGATAAACCGGCTTGTTTAACTAACAATAATAATAATAATAATAACTTTATTTTATCAAATCTTATCTTATCCAGATTTTATTCTATCTAGATTTTATTTTATCCAGATTTTATTCCATCTAGATTTTATTTCATCCAATCTTATATTATCTTGTCCAGATTTTATTTTATTTCGTTTATGGGCTTGGACTTAAAATAGATTTGTGAGCTTTGGGGCTGAGGACCTATATAACAACACCAAGGTTTTAGTTTATGGAGTTTTTTTTCCGAGAGGAGAATAATTCTAGGATTTTAGAATTCCAATTTTTATTACTGTTCATGCACACTGTTCACGTAGAATAAAATTCGTTTTCTGCAATTTCGTTTCGGCTTCAATCTACAGTTTCATTTCTACTTATTAATGGAAGGCTAAGTCTCCAACATTGTTTTCTCTTGAGGATTAAGCACAACTCCCTTTGATGTTTTGTTATTACTATTGAATACATATCTGTTTTTCCATTTCACCAATTAAATTGTATTTGTTGCTATTAATCCATGCATGCTTAGTGCTTGATTAATTGTCGCTGCGCTTAATTTACATTCATGCTTAATGATCAGTTTCGTTCATAATTAATTGGTGTATGTGTTGTTTAATCACATAATGACAGCTTTATGTTAATTTTCGCTTAGTAATTTAATTTAGGGTTGGATTAAGTGGTTGAACTGATTAAGGATAAATTCTCGTAACCTGGAATAAGAGACTTGCTTGTGAATCAAGGGGAAACATGTTTTAATTCTATTGTTTTCTAATTCAAATTTACTTGCTGTATAATTTACAAAAACAAACAACCCCCCAATTCGTTACTGTTTTATTATTATCTGTTATGAACGTTTGGTTGATCATTGCTCGTTGGGAGACGACCTAGGATCACTTCCTAGATACTGCATTTTTAATGTTTATTTGATTCGGGTACGGCCTCGATCAATAGTATATAAGATATGGCTTGAGTAGACTAAGATGAAATTATTGTAGATATATTTTTTAAAAAAATATTTAATATAATTATATATTCAAAAATTGGATTAAAAATTGTTAATTTAACTAATAATAATTTTTGTTTGGCTATATTAGTGTAAACCATCTCTAATCCATACATTTTTTAATATTATGCTCCTTTTATTTTCTTTTGATATACTTTGTGCTTTAACGACTTGAATTCAATATGATTTTGTTTATCAATTATTTTTGGATTTGTACATTACTTATATAAAATTTTATAAGTTTCTTTTTTTTAGTTAATATTTCACTAGGTTTTAAAATAATTAATTAATCAAAGACGTATTTAAGCAAGCTTTTAAATAGGCTCGTGGGCCTAGCCAGACTTTTATGTAAGCCGAGCCGAGCCTTAAAAAAAGTCTATGACAGGTAATGAGCCAAGCTCAAGCCTTACGTATTCAACTCAAGCCGAGCTCAAGCCTAGTAAAGCTTGGCTTGGCTTGCCTCATTTCCACCCCTAATAATGAAGAGGAAATGGACATTTGGGTGTACAACACAACCTACCAAAAGTGCAGTTCTAGTGAAAGATGAGGGAATGGGATAAAGTAAGCTAGTCGGCGCCCGTCACTTTCCTCTTCCATTCATTCATTCATTCATTCATTTACTTTTCCTCACACAAATTACCTCTGCCATCAACCTGCACTCACTAACCCAACTTCTTCCCAAACCCCAAACAGAACAAAAATACAACACCTTTAATTACTCTCTTCCTAAAATATATTTTCACCTTACCCCCTCTTATGTGATGTATTTGTGACAATCAACATGTGAATGTTGTTTGTCAAATTATTTTAACTTAAATAAACATATTTTTCTTCAAAATTTAAGTATACAGTTGTGTTAATATTATCTAACTCATATAACATTGTTTTCATTTGAAAAAATAGTTGTGATTAAAAAAATTTAGCATGTTTTTGTCCTGTTGAAGTTTCAGATGTTAAATTCTTCAGGATTTGTCAGTAAAATATGTTTACTAGTACTACTGCTGGTCACTGTTGGTTTCAATTTTTTTTACAGTTCTATGATTGGGCCTTGGCCACTGGCGGGCTCAAGTTGGATGGTCCCTTATCTCAAGTTGCCTCCTGATTACAAACATAGAAATGGAGGAATTCAGCATCACCTAAAATCCTGGTCTTTGCAATTATCAGGGGGATAGCAGAATGCACAGGACTAGCTTTATTTCTGAAACAAAGGTTGTTCCTGCATTATAAATTTCATGGGTGCCTAACATGCTACTTGGGATTCCCATGGTGAGTTAATCACAAGTTACCAGATGGTGGTCGTGACAGGGAAATATATTCAAAAACACATTCTAAAGTCAATTTAATTCATAACAACCAACATAAATTAATCAATTTAGCCTCATCCCAAATATTAATGTAACTTTTTAAGAAAAGGCCTGCATACTGCAACACGGCCAAGATTATATTAAAAAAAACTAAAAAGAAGAGATATACGGGATCAGACCAACAAAAGAGTTTTCTTCCCTATAAACATGAGAAACTCTAAAATCGAAAAGATTAAGAAGAACTAAACTATTTTTCCATCTATTAATCATTCATGGCAGAAAAAGCATTGACCACTATCATGGAATCGCAGAATAGCACACACTAACATCAAGAACTAAATTAATTTTTAAATCAAAGACAATTTATTTTTTTCCATTGTCAATGACGAATGAAATTTACTGATCGATAGTGTCAAATTAAAAAATTAAATTAATAGTTTACTCAATTTCGCTCATTACATTAGAAAATATAGATACTAACTGTGTTGTAAGTTTTCCCATATAAACTCAAATTCTTGAAATAAGAATAAATATTTTTCCCTTATTAAATGGATCGCTAATCTCTTAATTTCTCCCGAAAAATTGAATTAATAAAATTAATACATTGAAAAATTATATTGAGAACAATTAGACTCGATGGTGCAAGTTGTTGGCGTGTGACAAAGAGAGTGCAAATATGAGTGTGGCTGAGAAGGTAAAAGGAGAGATTATACAGTGGTGACGGTGATGAAAAATAAACACCTTGGTCTGATGAAGAAGCTGTTGTAGCTTATAATACGCTACTGAATCGTTATGGCATCAACAAGGCTGATCTAGTGTCCAAATCTGGTGAGTCTGGTAGTTCAGTAAGTGGCAAAAATAAAGATTGCCAATCTGAAAGACCATCTAAGAGAATTAGGAAAACTATAAGAAGAAAAGGACTCTTTTTATTGTATCTAAATTTTACATGTATAGAGTGAAGGTTTAATAGTTGCTGCACTAACAATAAGCGGCAACCCTTAGTCAAAGTCAAGGAAACAAATTGAAACAAAATTAAAGTAATAAAGGTAGAGTTTGATTTTCTCCTATAATAAGGAAACAACATGGATGTGATTATAGGGACAATAAACCAATTAATTTTGAATTAAATCGTGTTTGCATTTATCACTAATATGCCCCTGCAAGATGGAGGAGGAGTCAACGACGCCAATCTTGGTGATGAGAAACTCATGGGGTGGCCGGGAGAGCGACTTAGTTAGCTAGTCTGCTAGTTGATAACTGGAAGGAACATGAGGCACTTTGAGTTCACCCTTGGCAACAATGTCACAAACAAAATGGTAATCAATAGCTAAGTGCTTCATCCTTGAGTGAAAAACTGGATTTGCACAAAGATATGTGGCACATAATATTGTCTGAAAAGAAAGTTGGTTGCTTGGTTAATTTGATGCCAAGTTCCAATAGTAGTTGTTGTAGCCATAGAAGTTCAGAAGCCATTAATCCAATGGTGCGATATTCAGCCTCAGTTGAGGATCTTGCAACTGTGGATTGTTTCTTACAAGACCATGATATAGCATTTGGACTAAGATAGACAATATAGGCACCTGTAGACTTTTTGTCATTTGTATCACCATCCCAATCTGCATCACAAAAGGCAGTGAGATCAAGGTTTTTGGTAGCAACAAGTTGTAGACCATGTGAGATGGTATGCTTGAGGTAGCGTAGGATACGCTTAAGTGCCTGCATGTGAGTAGTCGTAGGTGACTGCATGTATTGCAATAGCTTGTTTACGACGAATGCGAAATTTGGCCTGGTGATGGATAAATAGTGTAAGGATCCGATGATGTTGCGGAATAAAGATGAATCACAACTAGGTGCATCATCGTGTGAGCTAAGCGAGCAGGTAGTAGACATCGGAGTTCCAACTGGCTTTTCATCAATCATGTTACCTTTTTGCAAGATATCCTGAATGTAGTGTTGTTGAGATAAGAACATTCCATTAGTGGTAGGAAGAAGTTCTACACCAAGGAAGTGGCTCGGCGTCCTAAGATCTTTGAGAGAAAATTTTGTAGCAAGAGCTGCTTTGAATTTGGCCAGGAAAGTGACATCATTTCCCGTAAGAAGAAGATCATCAACATAGACTAAAAAATAAGCAATGACATGATCTTGTTTATAAATAAAGAGTGAAAAATCAGATTTAGCATTGAAAAATCCAGAGGCAACAACAAAGGACTTTAATTCCTGGTACCATGCCAGAGGTGTCTGCTTCAAACCATATAATGCCTTACGGAGCTTGCATATATGATTTGGAATGTGTGGATGAATAAATCTAGAAGGTTGAGACATGTAAACATCCTTAGATATAGCTCCATGTATAAAGGCATTATTGACATCCATTTGTGTTAAGTTCCAACCCTTAGAAAGCGCAATGCACAAAACTATTTTGATTGTTTGAGGTTTGATAACTGTACTGAAGGTGTCTTTATAATCAATGCCTGGTCGTTGATGAAACCCTTAAGCTACAAGTCGGGCTTTGTAACGAGCAATTGATCCATTTGGATTTCTTTTAAAACGAAACACCCATTTGTTTCCAATGACATTAAAATGTGGTTGACTGGGGACTAGAGACCATGTACCATTATTCATGAGATCGGTAAATTCTTCTGACATGGCTTGCTTCCATTGATGACATTGTAGTGCTTTGGATACACTAGTTGGTTCTTCAACTGGCAAAATTGGATGTTTGCTCATAGAATAATTTATATGGTTTGAATATTCCAGCTTTTCCACGAGTGACCATGGAATGTTGAGATATAGTTGACGTAGAAGACCGAGAGAGTGATTCCACTGCAAGTGATTGAGAAGAAGATGAAACATGGACAGGTTCGGGAGAAGGTAAGGCAGGATGTTGAGGTGTGCCATGTGGTGAGTTAATGGTGGGTGGGGTGGAAGCTTGAGTGAAATGAGGGAAGTTAATGGGGTTATGAATATGGGATACTTGTTCATTTGTGACGGGTTGGCTAGTATTAGGTGAGGAAGTGGTGGTATGAGGTGAGTTATTATTGGGAGGAGAAATGACTTGACTTAGGATTGAATCACATGACTGGGGAAGGTTAGGTGGGTTTTAATTTGGAAGGGGAGGAATGGAAATTAATGGAGGAGAATTGGAGGAGGTTGGTTGGGTATTTGAATTTGAATTAATGGATGAGATGTTTGATTTAGAGGAGTATGGATAAACATCTTTCACAAATTGAACATGCCTAGAATGATAAAATTTATTATTTTTAAAATTGAAACAAATATAGGCACTTTGTGTTGGACTATATCCAAGAAATATACATGGTTCTGACCTTGGTTCAAGTTTCTTATTTGTGTATGGTTTTAGCCCGGGGAAGCAAAGACACCCAAAGATTTTGAGTTTGTTGTAATTTGGAGGTGTTTTGAATAGAATGTGATGTGGTGTGGTCATATTGAGGCCTAGTGTAGGTAAGTGGTTTATTAGATAGGTTGCTGTTTGGAAGGCAAAGGTCCAGAAAATGGGAGGAAGGGATGCATGGTGTAGTAGACAACAAGTGTGACACCCTCTACCCCTCACATATATATTAATAAAGGAATAAAAATTCAAATATTAATTAAAAGTATTTTTAAAACATTTTTAAATACAAGCCTTTCAAATGGGTAAAAGGCTCACATTCACTTTCTTCTACATCATATTCAAGCATGTCCAAATAAATAATAAAGTCATCTCGGCTCAAAGAAGGCCATCTAAGTTTCATACAATTAATATAGAACCTATATCCTAATGTCACATCCAATCAGAGTGTGGTGTTCCCGTGTCCTCTAGCATGAGGTTCTTCATAGTCATCCACCTATTCATCTGCTCCCCCGAACACAAAGTTCAAGATCATCACAGGATCCAAACACAAACAACAAACTGGGAGTGAGTTATCACATTTCTAACTACTAGAAAGAAACAACACAACATATAGTAGCCAAATACAATTTACTTAGCATATCTCACACTATTTCATCACTTTGTCATTCATCAATCACACTTTTCAATCATCAATCACAATACACAGGAATCACACACTCCGATCAAGACATAATAACACATCAATTTCATAATAGACAATTAGCAAGTGTATGCAACAGTTATGCTAAGACTCAAGCCTATATGCAATGTGGTACCATGTCAGTGAAAAACCTCATCGGGCGCCTAGGAGTACATGACAAGACAAACCACACAATAGTAAGTCAAGTCACTCTCACTAGGTAATATCATAGGGAGACCAGTCAGGGTCACAGTGTTTTGCGAGAATGCTCCAACCATATGGGATCAACATAGGCTTAAAGGAGCACTCAAACCGAGTGACCCCCAAGACCTACACTCCGAAGAGTCCGTCAGGGCCTCTCCCTCCTGATTCAGGTCCAACCCATAAAATATTTTAGCACACAGACTCTATCTATGAACTGTACAAAACACACGACTCCTCAATTGTTCTCAAAATAATTTTAACTCGTCGTCCTTTAAGGGTCTTATCATTAACTCGTCGCCCTTAAAGGGACTTAACATTAACTCGTCGCCCAAAAAGGGACTTAGCATTAACTCGTCGCCCTTGAAGGGACTAATGATCGTGTGATTATACAATTCATAGTTCACAACTCAATGCACATATATATCTCAATCATATACATACTCAATTTATCACATACACTTAATCTCAATCACAATGGTATAATCTCAATTTAACATGTTATCACACCTCATGAATCATATACACTTTACCTATGAACTATGCAATACACACCTCTACTCAATTGTTTTCAAAATCATTTTAACTCGTCGGGTTCCCAGAGTGAATTCCATCACAATACTCGCCGCCCTTAAAGGGTCTTATAATTGTGTGATTGCACAGTTCATAGTTCACAACTCAATACACACATCTCATCTCAATACACATGTATTTCATCATCCATCACATGTTCAATTTATCACATACTCACAGTTTGAATCATCATTTCATAACCTCAACATAACAATTTATGCAAAAGATTTTATCACAACATGGAATGTAAAACCTCTGAAATAGTTCCTCACAATTGTATCAAAATCAATTAATCAAAATCATGGGTTAACACAAAGACATCAAGAGCACCCAAGTTTATCAATCAATTTCTCATCAGGACATCAATTGGTACATAGAACACAATAATATTGTATTCATAATCATAAAGAAAAATTATAATTCAATAAACATCCCAAAATAAACCCAAATTTAGTTCTCTAAGGATCCCTACACATGTTCATTCTAACCCCCAATTACGATAAATCCATCCCTTACCTCTGAGCGGACTCACGAGTCTTCAGCCAGCGATGAGAATGTTCTACATTGGGTTTTCCTCTAAGCTCAGATATGATTTTGAAATTCCCAACGGTGAGAATGTTCTACATTGGGTTGCGAATGTGGTACTTAAATTTCAAGACGATCCAACGGTGAACGAGTCCGCGATCATCGTTTTTTTGAGACAGGTTTGGTGGGCTGCGGGAAAAAGAAAGTGTTTTGAGAGGAGAAGGGGAAAACGAAAATGAGGCCAAAAAGAGGCACCTGACTTAACATAACTATTTACACATAGGGTACTCAGCCTATTATTTGCTCTATATTTATTTATTTATTTGTTTTATAAAAACAAACTCTATTTTATTTTCTATCAAACAAATAAATGAAATACCCTTTTTATTTTCTCTCAAATCATTATTTTAATTAATAATTATATCTCCTTATTTATTTATTTATAAAATCTCATCATTTTTCTAAAACTCTATTTATTTATAAATAACAATAATTTTTAATCTAGTTTACGAAAATTGGGATGTTACAACAAGCAGTCTCAATTAAGTGACGGTGTTTACGTTTAGAAACACCATTATGTTCACGGGTATGAGGTGGGGTTGTCATGTGAGAGATTCCATGATTTTGTAAAAATGGTCGAAGTTTAATAAATTCGCCCCCATTGTTAGAGTATAGAGTTTTGATTTGGGAGTTTAATTGTCTTTCGACCAAGTTTTTAAAACTGGAAAAATTATTGAAACATTAGATTTTAATTTTAATGGATAAAGCCAAACATACTTGGAGAAATGATCCACAAAAATGACATAATAACGAAAATCATCAATTGAATTTATTGGAGCTGGCCCCCAAACTTCAGAGTACACAATTTCTAATGGATATGAGTTAGAGATAGAGGACCGAGAAAATGGAAGCTTATGACAGACAATCTAGACATTTATCTAATGAACTAGAAAAGGAAATGTGGTTGGATTTGAGTGCATGTAGGAGAGTAGGGGATGCTAGGTGGCCAAGTCGTTGGTGCCATAGCTTGATGGATGAATTGGAACAGATAAAGGAGGCAGATGGGCTGGGTGCAGTTGGGTTAAACCTGTACACATTGTCTTCATTCAATCCTTGCAGTAGAAGCTCCCTCGTTCATAGGTCCTTTACCTCAAAATGCCAAGGAAAAAAATCAATGGAAACTTTGTTAGTTTGGCACAGTTGAGAGACAGATATCAGATTTTAGGTGACATTTGGAACATAAAGAATATCTAAAAGCCTTAAAGAAGAACCATTAGTGGGAATAGTGGTGGAGCCAATGTGAGTAATAGGAAGTTGATTACCGTTTGCAACTTGAAGATTGTCATTTCCATGGTAGTCATCCTTGAGAGTCAAGTTTGTCAGATCATTGGTGATGTGATGAGATGCCCCTAAGTCAAAGAGCCATGAGGGTGGAGGTGAGTGAGATGAAGTTGTTTGCGCAACATTAGCAATTGGTTGGCATGGCTTGTTTGGATAGCCATGAATCTTATAGCATTGCTTTACGAAGTGATCAGGCTCTTCACAATACTGACAAGTGATCGGATTGGTTAAACAGAACTGTGAACATGATGGTTGTGTTGGCGGCCATGGAAAGAGTGCCCACGACTTTGACCATGTTGATGATGCTGAACAACATTGGCAGTGATGGGGATGTTAGTTGAGAGGCGTTCTTCACGCTGTAAATACATCTCGAAATCCACCAATTTATCATATAACTCATTGAAGGCAATTGGTGAATCACGAGTGCGAATGGAGGCAGTGAACTCTCGAAATGTTGGTCCTAGACCATTCAGAGTATGTATGACCATTTCAAAGTCATCAATTGGATGGCCAATTAGAGCCAACTCATCAGCAATATTGCGAATCGACGGTAGATAAGTGGAAACCGAGGAGGTGCCTTTGGTGATAGAACTGAGACGTTCTCTGAGAGACATGATTCTAGATTGAGATTGATTAGAAAATGCACGTGCAAGGGCTACCCAAGCATCACAAGAAGTGTCGACAGCAGCTATGACAGATCGTGCTTCAGAATCGCACGAGCCAAGAAGAGCAAGATAAATGAGCTTATCTTGCCGAATCCATAAGGAATATGCAGGTTTTGGTGTTGCAGCATCGCCAGAACCAACGGTGGCAAGTGGACAAACAATTTTGCTGGTGACATAGCCTTCAAGGTCACGAACAATGAGTAGAGCATGAACCTGTTTGTACCAAGCAGGGAATTGGTAGCAGTAAGCTTGATTGGAAACTGAAAATTGTTGTTGAACTCCATGAGTTCTATTAACTCATTGGTAGTAGTGGAAGTGGTAGGTGCCATAGAAGGATCATGTTTAAGGTGTTGTAAGGCTAAGGCAAATCTGATACCATATAAGAAGAAAAGGACTATTTTTATTGTATCTAAATTTTACATGTACAGAGTGAAGGTTAAATAGTTGCTTCACTAACAATAAGCGGAAACCCTTAGCCAAAATCAAGGAAACAAATTGAAACAAAATTAAAGTAATAATGGTAGAGTTTGATTTTCTCCTATAATAAGGAAACAACATGGACGTGATTATAGGTACAATAAACCAATTAATTTTGAATTAATCCTGTTTGCATTTATCACTAATAAAAACAAGAGTTGCCTTCAGGAATTAAGTTGGGGGAGAGTTAGTTGAGGTTGTTGGAATTTCAGATATGGTGCAGATGTAGAAACAGAACCTGGTCCAGTTGGTGTTAAAGAAGGAACTCTAGTCGGTAAATATGAATCTCTTGTATAGATTACTGTAATACCAAAGGGCAAAGAGCAGTCCTCTGTCAAGGAGGCAGATTCATCCCCAAAAAGTGTGACTGATAAACTACAAGAAGTATTGAAAAAGATCAAAACCCCAGTCAAAACTGGGATTTATGATGAACTATATGGAGAATCGTTATCTGTCAAAGTTGGATCTTCCTTGCCATATTCACCTGCACTCAGTACTGGTGAACGAGGAGGATGGTGCAAGGAGCGGAAAGTCAGAGAGTAATCCTAACACTGTTGATGGAGATGGTGATGATGTGTTTGGGTGACTATTCAACTTGCAGACTGGGTTGTGAGATAAATTTGTGGTAGTTCTGTATAAGTTTAACATCATAGGGAGTTGAAAACATGCAAAATATTATGTTGCATGCTTCTTTCGTCATCTGGAGTTAATTGTTCCAACGAATCCATAATTGTTGATGTTTTCCTCTCTGAATGCTAGTGGATATTGACCTTGGTCTGCATCTAAAAAGCAAGAGTGGTTTCACTGAGAATAAGTACCTATTAATAACCAACAGGTTTTAATTTCTCTCTTTTTTGTTTGGTTGTTTCATTTCTTACATCATCTGACATATTTTTTGGTTTGCCGTTAGTTGTTTGGTTTATTGCTTAATTAACTCCCATGATTAATTTGAACGTTTTCCTAAAATTCCCTCCCACCTGGTTGACCCTTTCTGCTGCTACCAATCAACAATTGTACATGTTTTTATCTTTTTTGGTGAAATCTATTGTACATGTTGAATACGTACATGATGCATCTATATTGTGGGCTTGACAGCCAAAATTCTTCCCAGTTTTTCCTATTTATAAGAAAGTAGAAAAAAGGATGAGAATCTACTAGTTGATTTTAATTAGAATTGATAATTAAGGTTAAATCAAATCATTTTGGCATAAACATTGGAGGACTATCAGAATTTTATCAAGAGGCAAGATCATATATCAAGTACTAATAACAAAAAAATAGGAAATGGTGGCAGACCACTAAGAAACTCCTAATTAGAAAGTTACTGGAATATTCTCATAACAAAACCGATAACAGAATACTAGCTTCATAGGGAATGGTGGCAGACAACATGTCTCCCTAGCCCACTCGATGTAATTACTAATAACAGACAATCAATTATAATTTCCAAAATAATTTGATCCTGATATTTTCCTCTTGGGTCTCATTCTAGTATCCATTAATTGTATGAATGAAACTATTCGTATCAAATGGCATCATTGGTGCAACAAGCATATTTTTCAAAAGGAAAGGTGTCTCTCCTCTCCATCTATCCCTCTCCCTTTGTATCTATGTATCTATCTATCAAGCTACTATGTATGGGTCTGTTTTAGTGCCCGTAAACTTTTTGAATATTCTTAGGTTATTGTTTCATCTTACGGAACACTAAAGTAAACACGAAACAACTTTGAAGACTCATACTTCGTAAATGTTTGTGTTTTATTGGCACCTAATTGATCAGTTGTTATTCACATATGCAATTAGATTTGGCATCTTCAAAGGGACTTTAAGATTTAAAGTAAGTTAAAATTGTTTCAACAGTACAATATATGATGATGACTGTTAGGAATTACTATTTAATTTTGTTCTCATCATATAATGGCATGTCTATCTTACAAGTTCTATGCTTATTTTCAATTCTTCCCATTCCTCAAACTCTCTTATATGTGCTACTATTGAGTTTGTTTGTATGTTTAGTTTCCTCAAACTCTGCCAACCCCACATTAAGAAACTTGTCATTTAATGTAAAATTTAGTTTCTTTTTTCTTCAATCCCATCTTGCATGTTTTAACAAATTATGACATACATGTATGCATAGGATATCAGTCTGCTGAAGCTGACTAATCATCCAACATTGTTTAGATTTGCACCTTGAGTTGAGTTTCTTAATCATTGGATTATATCTTTCATTCGGATCATACCAACCCAAAGGGATATATATTGGAGACATGAAATTAGCAGCCTTTGTTGTTACATACCAATTGCAACCAATGTCTCAAGTATATTGCAACTCTATTTTCTCTCTCTCATATATATATATATATATATATATATATATATGTTGTACCTATTCTGCTTAAACAACTCACGCACACATACTACTTAAGCAAAAAGTGAGACTTAGTTCCTTGAAGAAATAAATGGTATTGAAGTTATTCCATGTGCCTAAGAAGCCTACTCTAGTGTGCATTGTGTATGATCCTCTGTGGCAAATACTCATTAATCACATGAATGAATGACTGTTCTTAAACTACATTGACCAAGCATGTAATGAAATTTAAAATATGTGGCCTTCATTTTCCTTTTCAGGTAGTCGTTTAGAAGTTATAGTTTAACATATAGTATACGATTATCACAACAGAAAAGCATTTCTTTACCAAAAACCAGGGCTGCTTATGTTAGAGAGCGTATTAAGGTCCCACAAAGATAATCAACTTCTACTTACCAGAAATGAGAGACAGGTAGTAGTTCACTTTCAATGTACAGTGGGAGGCAGATCACACAATCGGCTACACACACCACAATTCCTCTTTTTGTACACAAGACTGCAAGACCAAGAAAAACATTGAATTAGTGAGAAACAAGATATGTCAAAGATAATACAAGGAATTAGCATCAACATTATTGTCATTAATCAATAATGTATAAAATATAAAACCACCATCAACATGCTTACATACAAAACATAAACAAATAACTTCTTTTTAACAATCTACCTAGGTAATTATGTCTTCTGCATCTCCTGTCCAAAACTGATTAAGGCAGCCGTTAGCACACCAGTAGTAACAAGTGCACCTAAAATTAACATAGCAACGTTAATCAAACTCAACTAAACAACATAAGTTGAATGACAAGGACAAGACAATCACAAAGAACAACCAACTCCAATCCAACTACCGAAACAAAACAAAAACATTAAAATTAGCAATCTCCAATCACCAGGCAATGTAAACTTCATGCATCCCTCAATGCCAATTCATATTCCATGGCGCATTACAATTTAAATTTCAAACTATCAAATTCCTTATTTCTTCCTTTGCAAATGCAAATACAGGCAATTTTATCTGCATATTCATGTGCAGGGAGAAAAGGCATTCATTACACTTACACCCCATGTCCTTCACATTTCATCAGTCTAGAAAGAAAAAAAAAAAGAAAAAAAAGACTCCTTTTTCACACACTAGAAGTGAAAACTCTAATGCGTAAGGTACCAGATTCATTTCCTAAATCCATTAGCATCCTGAGATTAGCAACAACAACTTAATAACTAGATTGATGACACTCTAACTTGGTAGATTCAACAATTAGAATAGAATTCAGCAACCTAAGTAAATTTGTTGCACTCACATATCATCCTTCATAAAGCAAGGTCACAGATTTGGTGTCTTTTTGGTGTTCTATCATTTTATATGAGTGAAGTAAAAGTTCTGAATACTCATGAGTTGATCACCTTTATTCCTATATTGTTTTTTTTTATACTCATGAGTTGTGGATACTCATGAAGTAAAAGGTGATGACCTTCATTCCTATATTGTTTATCTAAAAATATGGTAAAACCATTACATGGTATGGGTACCTTAGAAAGTTTAACTAAGTTTACTTTCACAACTTAATATCACAGTCCAATCGGAGTTGTTAAAAAATGGCTGACACTGTGGATGAGGATTAAATTTATTAATTCCTTGAGACATTGTTGTGCATGTGAGAAGCTTAGGTAGATGAAAGTTTGTTTCTATTTTTTTGTGTTGGCCTTTCCATCTCTACAGCTACCACCTCGGAGAAAAGGTCCTCTTGGGCATCATCAAAGCTTCCTCTGTTTTCTTTATAGATAAGCATGCTGACATTTTTACTAAATCTTTGTGGGGTCCTACAATAAGATCTATATGTGACAAGCTTAATGTACATGATATATATGCTCTAGCTTGAGGGGAAATGTTGAACTATTGTAGATAACTCGTGAAATGAAATCCATGTTTGGGTTGATTTGTTTCCTGAATATTTCCCTAAATAGATTGATTCTAATTCCATAAACTTATTTACTGTACAATTATCATAGAAATACAGCACACGTTATTCAGTCCAATCAATGGAGTGATTTTTGGTTTTTCTAGTTCATAGTCATAGCTGACCCATGCATTAGCGCCCCCTAACCCACATATACTAAAGGGATAAATTGATTTGGGCCATTTTGTTATTTTATTAAGTGAATGGTTAGTGCTAGGTGGGTTAAAAACAGGGCTAGGTAGGGTTAACCCTTAGGCTAAAACCCACATCGATAACTCTACATAAAAGGAGACAATAGATTTGAGAAATAAGAACACACAAGCAAATGTATCAGCTAAGCAACACACAGTGGTGGATCCATATATGAATAAGGAGGTACACTTGCACCCCCTCACTTTAATAAAATTATATATAAATATCGTGAATGTATATTACAATTGATAGGTATTTTATATAATAATGTAATGTATGCCAGAATGTGGATCTTACCTACATGTGTAGGACTGTTCTCATACCTGGGTATAGCTAGCGACCTGAGCTTGGGTCAAGACACGACGCGAGCTACAGTGATGGCACGATAGGAGCCAACACACGACTCGAGGTACAGTAGTGATGCCACAGTAGGAGCTTCGGTCAACACGCGACGCCAAGTACAGTGGGTTATGATGACCTTGACAATATCAGGATTCGTGGGTTATGAGTGCCACAACGAGAGATTCTGATCAAAATGACAATAATGAGCGTGCGCCACATGTCATATTTTAATTTTAATTAAACACTATATTTTCTACCAATTAAAGAAGGTCTTTATAGTATGACCGTCATTGTATCCTTGGCTTCAAAGACGGTGTATGTTTGCACCGTCTTAAATAATTTTAACTTAATTTCAAAAATGTCATTGGGTTTATGATACATAGCTTTCTACGGCGGTGTTGCAATACCCGTTGTCGAAGAAGTCATTTGAAAACGGGTTTGAAGTAACACCGTCTTCGTATAGCAGGTGAAAATTATAAAAATGTCACCGTCTAAATTTTTAAGACGGTTTCGTAACGACCGTAGTAAAAACTACATCATAGAAATCCCTTTTTTTAGTAGTGAATAGACCAATCCGTCTATCTATATCTATATAATATAATAAAAATAAAAATAAAACATATAATGCTAATCCTAATAATAAAATAAATTTATAAGACCAACATCAAATAAAAAGGTTTAATCCTTTTAGATTGTCTGCTAGTTTGTTAATTAATTGCACGCATGTTTTCTTAAATGGTTCGATCTTAGAATGTATTGTAGCTATTTTCTCCTTGATATTTATGTACAATGCGAATATGTAATTTTGAACCAATGAGTCACAAATACGAAAGCTCTTTTCTATGGTTATTTTGTTTAAGTATACTTGATTCATTTTATTGTGGAATACTTATTAATTGGATTTGGTGAGAAGTCTTTTAAAAATAAGCTTCATGGATATATATTAAAAGGGTGCAGCAATAACAAAAATTGTGGTGATCACGATTTGGTAATTGGTGCATACATCGGCAACAAGCCAACTTGTGGCCGTGAATGATTATGTTTGGTGGGTTTTTTGGCCATTTGGGTAGGTCATGTTTGTATATGTTGTACATATAACTAATATAGGTATACCTTTTATAATATATTTATTTGGATAATTATCATAAACGTATGTACCGCCAACATTTGAATTAGAACATTTTGTGTCTAATTTAAGTACTCTTTTATGAATGAATCTTTGTATATAAAAAAATCCTATAATTTTATAATATGGAATAAACTGCTTTGTTTTTATCAAACAATTTAAATAAAAGGCTTGTTGACTTATTTAAAAATTTGATATATAGGTTTTATTTAATGGATTTAATACAAAGTAAGCTTTCAAACAAATTAATAAGTCAAGTCAATTTTTTAAAAAGATCATATCAAACTTGTAAAAAAGCCTAGCTATGATAAATAATAGATCAGACTTAAGCTTTAGTTTCATAAAACAGATCGAACTTATTTATCCAAATCCCGGTGTGTCCTCACGTATTTTTATGCCTAATTACATTGACCAAGTCTTCTCTCGACCCCTCCTTCGAAAAAAGTGTTGTATTTTCAGCTTATATATAGCGCTTTATATAAGAAGCGTTGTCTAATATCTCGAGCATGTACTAGCAAGCCATGTATATAAATATATATCGCCCACAGCGTGCGTTTAAGTAAAGTTTAAAATTAATTTGTTTCATTTAATCAATGCTCGAGTAAAATTATGTTACAGCGTGTTTGGACTTTGGAGTTTGGGACCTCAATTTAAACCCATTGTTTATAGGCTTGATGTCCATTTTCATTAGATATTAGACTACCCCAAAAAATTAGATGTTAGATATGATTTTGTAAAAGAGGATCTAGTAACAATAAAATTATTGGAAGTGTAAGATTTTTCTCAACAACTGTATTCTAGTTATAGACTTTAAGTGATTTCTTAACACAATCTGAATAGCTATTTTGATAGTATAAAAGATTTATACAGTCCTCTAATTAAAAATCACTTTTATACTATCAAAATAAAATTCGATGTCAACTAACTAAAATGGTAAAAGACCTCAAACAACAAAAAAGAACTTTCAAAAGCCAAAATGTAATGGCCTAACTGGTAAAAAATGAAAAAAGAAAGCAAAATATTTCGTGCCACAAACACAGATGACATTTGAGAGATTGTTGTGTGCAGTTTTGGGTGGGGGCGTCAAAATAGTTGGATTTCCTTGGCTGAATCTAACCGAACACCCTTAATTAAAAATAAAATAAAAAACTGATGATCGTTAAATATAATAAAAGGGGCAATACTCCTAACTTCTAACCTATTTTCTCATGTGGAATCTTAACATATGTTTAACATAATCAAGATCTTATAAAAAAAAGAGGTAAATATAAAATTTAAGCATCATTACATATCTATTATAGTAGCGTTAGCTATAAGCAACATTTTCATCAGCCTTACCTTAAAGTGCAGGTGTTAACTTCTTTGTTATTTCTTTTATTAATAAATATTAATTATTAATTTATTAACCTTCGAACCCCAACTCATTTCACCTTCCTTTCATTCTTTCTTACCAAATGGATATCTCCCTTCTTTGTTATCCTTAATTGTTATTTCGCTCTTTCAAGTGAGGACAATGAGCTTTTAAGGGTATAATAATCCTTTCACTTACTTTTGACCCTTAAACAGTGCCTAACCAGTAATAGCAGATGTTGAATTTTATTGTTCTCAAACTTTTGAGTTAACTCACTAATTCTTACGAGTTTATATTTGTTGTTTGTGAATTGACTCTTGAGTAAACTCTTTTTTTAGTAGACTCTAGGCCAACTCTATAAACTCTATGTAAACTCGGTAGACTCTCAAAGTTTACCACCGAGTCAACGAGTTAGCAAGTTAAAAAAATTAGACCAAAATGTAAGTCATTTTTATTATTTTTTGTCTGTTTAGCATTCAACATACCTCAATTTAGTGTATTATTCTCAAATATAAAATTCTCACATTTAATAATATCAAATCTTTGTTCTCTAATAATATTAAACCCTGGATGAGAATGATCTACTACTATTATACTATAGCGTATGCAAGTTATTATCTAGTAGTGATGTATTATTACTAGACTTACTAGTAGTGAACTTTATGATTTAGTGTTTTGTTTTATTATATTGTTGAAATGTTTAATTAGTATGTTATTTATATATATTTTGTTATTATTTTTATATGAAGTAAACTCTTACTAATCTACGAGTCGAGTTCACGAGTTGAGTCTATAGAACTCTCACGAGTCTGTGTAAACTCTCGAGTTTGACAACCTTGATGAATTTTACTGAAGAATAGGTTCCATTATAGTTGACTTCTCCTTGAACCATGGAAGTATGGAACTAGGCATTTAGAAAAACGAAAAAGAACCATCAAACTAGTTAAAGAATAAAGAGATGTTTCTGTACTAATTAGTTAAGGCAACCAAGCAAAACTCGACGCTTGCCACCCTCAACATTACTATGGAGCTTCCCCTTTGCATTTAGTTTGTTGTCACTAAAAGCTTGATGCATGATGTTAAGAAAGTAAAATTACAAATATAATTAAATCTTAGTGTTTCAGTTTTACTCTAATTCGTTAGGTTTGTCTTTCAAATCAAAATTTGATAGAACTGACATTTGTATAATTGTCATACACAAATGTTTCTTTCCTATTTAAAAAATAACAATTAATTAATTATTTAGTAACCCCCCCCCCCAAGCATTTTAACGTCTCTATATCGAGAACGAATTGCTGATTAGGTCTCCACATAATATATTCTACCATGATAAACTTTAAGATCCAACTTAACTTAATTAAGCTAACCTACCATAAATCCCTAATTCAGGTACTAATTAATTTACTTTGTCCATATTTGTATACATGCATGCTTTTTTTTAATTATGTTACAGTATTCATATACTTGTTTAATTTTATGTATTGAATAAGTTTGTCGCATACACTTTAGCGTGGTTGTTTCACATTTAAAAAAATTTGATAAAAAAAATAATGTCTTTCAATTTTTTGTGTCGTTTAATTCCATCAAACTTGATTAAGTTGAAAAACTGTCAAAATTTCCAATTAATTTTAATAGTAATTTAAAATTTTCTTAACCCATTCTCCCCAAAGCATTTTTAAGAAGGTTATCTGTAAAATTAACTTAACAGAAAAAATAATTTAACTTCAATCAAAACTAAAAAGGGTTAGGTAATTAACATAAATTTTTCTGAAAGAAAACATGAATTTAAAACCATAGAATATAATGTGCAATTTACCTGATTTCTATATGAACATTGATTTACTAGTACATCTTTTAGTTGCGTTACCTCTGCTTGAGCACGTATTGTACGTTGTCAGGGAAACACGAAATAAGGGGTTGGGAATGGTGTAATTGAAATTACATATGGAATGTCGTTGTCGTTGGGTGGCTCCTTTGTCGGTTTGAGGAATTGTATAGCGTTTTTTGAGCAGATAAAGAATACGAGATCTAGGTTTTTTATGGGTTACAAAGGCGGGGCCTTTTACATGTACTGTTTTTTTGGCTGGATTGGACACACCTTGTGCTCTAAATTTGGCTTATTATTTGAATAAAAAAATATTTGGTTTAGTTAAAAGAAAAATATATTAAATTTAAATTTAAATTTAATGTTCTGTAGATTATTGAATATTATTTTATATTATGAAAGATTGAGGGGTCAGTGGTAAAATAAACGAGCAAGCACTTGGTACTTCGAAGTCTTATTTTTTTTTTTTGGAAAAAATGTAAATTATATTAAATCCAAAATGATACAACAATAAACGGGGCATACCCCGTAGCTAGAAAAAATAAAAAGTCTTCCTAATACAAGAAGGTCTATATCAAGATGTTAAAACAAATGCAACAGGTGCGCTTGTCTATACATAAAAAACTTAATCTTGCTAATAACCTCTATTACAGAAAATTGATAATCTTTAAAAATCAGTTTGTTCCTAGACAGCCAGATGTAGTAGACTGTAATTGCTATAGCCAAACAACGAAATTTTTCTTGAACACCTGATGTGGATCTGCCCCTAATTAAAGAGTCAGTAATGCGCTGCAAAGAAGTGAAACGCCTGCGAAAAGGAGCTAAAACACGAATGTGAGCCCAAACTTGGAGAGATTTCTTGCAAGAAAAGAACAAATGAGCATTTGACTCAGTCTCATTTGAACATAAAGGGCAGAGGGAACCCTTGTTCAAAAAAGCAGTTTTGTCAAGAGTAAGTAGTTGGTTCCTTTTAGCAAGCCATAAAATGAAAGACATCTTAGGGGGGATTGCTGGGTTCCATATAACAGAACACCAACTAATAGTAGGTTTGACACCTCTAATGTATTCATAGACTTTGCCAACAAGCAATTGTTCATTGGTGCTCCAAGATTGAATCTTCTTTTTGGCCTCTTCCGTACTTAGCTCTTTGGAGATAATAAAGTCCCTTATTTGAATGGTTTTCTTTATCAAAACTAAATCTGATGAAGAAGTATTGTAATTCCACACATCGCTCCCTCTGAAATAGTAATGGTGAACCCACTGAACCCATCGAGAATCTTTCTTACCATGAAAGTCTCACAGGATACGTGAAAGAAGTGCAAGGTTCCAGTCCTTGAGATTAAAAAGGCCTAACCCCCTTCTTTTTTTGGAGAACAAACTAGTGACCAAGCAACCAAGGGCTTGTTTTTGCCAATATCCGCTTTGCCCCACAGAAAATTACGGCACGAAGCGTTGATCTGGTCTAGAACAGATTGAGGCAAAGGAAAAATCCCCATCCAGAAATTCACAATTCCTTGAATAACTGCTTTGATCAACTCTAGCTTACCTGCATAAGATAAAGACTTCTTGTTCCATCCCTGAATCAAGCCAGTAATCTTGGAAAGCAAGGGAGCATAGTGGCATACATTTAATTTTGATGATAAAAGGGGAACACCCAAGTATCTAAAAGGGAAGCCACCCAAGCTAAATCCAGTAAGTTGCTAAATATGAGAAAGCTCATGAGGTCTAATACCGGCTGAGTATATGGCAGATTTATCAGAGCTGATGGAAAGCCCTGAAACCCTACAGAAGTGCTGAAGCTTGGCAAACATAGTTGACACAGAAGGGATATCTCCTCTAGATAGAAGCATAATATCATCTGCAAAAGCCAGATGAGATAGCTAAATACCTACACAGTTGGGATGAAATTTAAAATTGGCATCATCCTTGAGGCTGCTCATATCTCTGGAAAAGTACTCCAAACAAAGCACAAACAGATAAGGAGAGAGAGGATCCCCTTGTCTAAGACCCCGCTGCCCTTTAAAGTGGCCATAAATGGATCCATTGACTGCCACACTAAAGGAAGTGGAAGAAACACATTCCATGATCCAAGTACAGAACTGGGCTGGGAAGCCAATGGACTTAAGCATCCAATCCGAGAATTCCCAGGAAATGGAATCATAAGCTTTATGCAAGTCAATTTTCAGGAGGCATCTCGGAGAGGATCTTTTCCTTGCATATTTGCGCAAAATCTCTTGAACTAGGAAGATGTTGTCCATCATCTTTTTGTTCTTAATGAAGGCAGTTTGAGTTTCCCCAATAATAGTCTCAAGCACTGGGGCTATGCGGTTGGCCAGAATTTCAGACACAATCTTGTATAACAAATTACAGCAAGATATGGGTCTAAAATGGTTAACCTGGGAGGCCTGATCATGCTTAGGAATAAGTGCAATAATAGCATGGTTGATCTGCTTTAAAAATTTTCCAGTTGTAAAGAATTCATTAACCGCCTCAAAGATATCATCACCAATGATATTCCAAGCCTTCTTGAAGAATAAAGCATTGAAACCATCTAGCCCTGGAGCTTTATTGTTATCTATCACAGAAATAACGTTTCAAACCTCTTGCTTAGAAGTAGGACAAAGTAAGGCCGCAAAGCAATCGGTGGGAACCTTAGGACCCCTGTTGCAGATCGAAATGGAAGGAGTTTGGGTCAGCTCATGAGCACTAAACAAATTCCTAAAGTGATTCACAAAAGCTAGGGCAATTTCATCTTGGGAGGAAGTGTTATGCCCATCCTCTAGCCTTATGGCAGCAATAAACCGGCTATGTCTGTTGCGCTTGATTAAAGCATGAAAAAATTTGGAGCATTTATCATCCTGCAGGACATATATGTTTTTGATGAGCTGAGCGAACTTCATAGACTCCGTTTTTCTAAGCATAATGGTCTGCCCTCTAGTGCGGTTTGCCAGAGCAAGAAGGGAATGGTCCTAAGGATTTTGCTTTAGAGAATTAAGCACACTGTTATATTCAGCCTCAGCTAGCTCCACTCGGTTGGAGATGTTGTTGAACTCTTGCTTAAAAAGATTCTTCAAGGGAGCTTTAAGAGCTTTCAATTTCTCACAGACCTTGAGCATGCTACAGCCATGAATATTTTGCTTCCAGCCATCTGCAACAATTCTTGAGAAATTTGGATGATCCACAATAGCATTGTTGAATTTAAATGGAGAATTACCTCTAGGCATTACCAACTCAATGGTGACAACTAGAAGAGTATGGTCTGAAATAGAAATAAACTCCATAACTTCATAAGCAGAATTTCCAAAGGAATTGAACCAGGCCTAATTACATAAAGCTCTGTCCAGTTTGCTCCACACCATGCCATTAGTCCACGTGTACAAGGGGCCATGAGAGTTGATTCTCCCCAACCCCAGGTCAGAACAACAATCAACAAAATCTTGCAACTCATAAGCATTGGGCTCAGCTCCATTGAAACGGTCAGTGGGAGACAGAATGGAGTTGAAGTCACCAATGAGGAGCTAGGGGCAGTTCATATTAGCATTGATACTATTCAGATTTATCCAAAGAGATCTTCTTGCCACAATGGAGTGAAGACCGTAGATGAATGAAACCTGAAAGCGCTTGGCAGTGGTTTTACAATCAATAGCACAGTGAATCAATTGGGCATTTGACTCCAAAACAGAAAGATGGATCTTATCTTGCTTCCAGAGGATAAGAATTATGTCAGCATTATGAGAAGCGAAGTTATGGGTGAAGTGCCAGTCACCAAACTTTCTTCTCATGATTTCCTCAACTGAAACCTTATTCAACTTAGTTTCCAACACAACCATGACATTAACTTCCTTGCAGCGAAGGAAGCTCTGCATCGCATGATGCTTTAGAGGCAAATTAAAGCCTCTGATGTTCCAAGAGGCAATGATCATGGATTCAGACAGGAGGAAGCCTCCCCGACCCTAGTTACAGCTTTATGATTTCTTCCTCTTTGGACATCAGCGTGCATATCCTCAATACGGGTTGTCTTTATGAGTTGCACTTTTTTACCTTTTTTCTGGTGTTTTGTTTTCACCTAAACAAACCCCTCTTCTATAGGATTACCAAACTCAGTGTTCCCTGTTTCTTTGAGGTCAGAAGAATTATGAAGGACAGGAACATGATTTGCAACCAGGACATGTTTTCTGTGAAGAGGGACAGACAGATTAGTCTGAACAGTCTTTGGATTATCAAAGGGGCCTGTTGTATTGGTATGTGAAGGCATTGCTGAATCACCCACTTGTGGCTGATCCAAGGTGGGGGAGGCTGTGATGAGAGCGGACTTATTCGCAGTGACAGTTTTACAATTAGTGAGGCGGTGCCCAATCATCTTGCAGTGAGTGCAAAAAGAAGGTCTATTTTCATACTCAATCTTTTGCACAAAAGTCTTCCCTGTAGGAAGTCTAAATCACACTTCATCGATGAGCTCCAAAGAAGCATCAACCTCAATTAAAGCTCTAGCAAAATAAATAGACCCCTTAGAAGCAGTAAGATGGTCAGATCGAATGGGCGAACCAATCTTGGACAGGATTTTCCCTAAGGCTTGAGGATTCCAAAGCTCCAGAGGAAGATTTCTAAGTTTAACCCAAACAGGGATCTTGCTGAGCTCC
Organism: Glycine soja; assembly: GCF_004193775.1. Taxonomy (NCBI): domain Eukaryota; kingdom Viridiplantae; phylum Streptophyta; class Magnoliopsida; order Fabales; family Fabaceae; genus Glycine; species Glycine soja. The sequence continues at coordinate 36,638,303 of NC_041011.1, forward strand.
TCATTGCCAAAGTCAAAGAATGTTGGCATAACCTTCAGCAATAGGGGTCTTTGAAATATGAAGTAAGGGCCTGCAGAGAAGACTTGGTTCAGATCGTCCTTAGACTCAAATTTAAACACCAACCAACCACTTTCATGAGCTAAGTATGAAAACTTGACTCCCCATTTTTTACAACAATCCAGCAGAGCTTTCTTTCCTGGGAAACGGCCAGCCACATAGCCAATAAGGCTATCTCCCCAAGCCTCTTTCCAGGGGTTGCAAATCAGTTTCTTCCAACAACACTTCATCATCAGAGGGTGGAGGGGAGAACTTGATTCCAAAACCTTTGGAAGGGTTTCTGTTATCTTTGAACAGATTGACCCAAGGAGTGGGAGCCTTATTGTTGTCTAGCTATGGTGATGACTTAGAGCCACAAGAGTGAGATGAATCATCATCAGTAGTTGAATCATTGTCCCCTAAGGTGCAAGAAACCTCTAGGGAAGATTCAGATTCAGCACTGTATTCCGAAAAATTATCAAACACTTGGTGTGCGACATCATCAGTTTTTGCAGAACTTGTCCCTGCCTTTTTTACGAGCACCTTGCCTACAAGATTATCCTGTGAAGCAGTATAAACATTCTGATTTGCTTGGATAGCATCCAAGAAACCAGCCAGACCAGAAGTAGCAGATGTTTGGGATTTACCTGAACCTGAGGTAGTACCCTTCACCATAGTTTGCTTTGCAGCTGAGTGCGATTGACGACCTTTGTTCTTCCCCATCAGGAGCAATTCAAGCTGGCTATTGCAGGTAGTAACGAACTACTTCATGGCCCAAGATGAGAAAAAGTGATAGGACACGCGATTGGAAAAAACAAGGAAAAGCTTTGGAGACCGAGGCAGTCAAAACTCCCAAGGATCGAAGAAGGAACCCTAGCGTTTGTAGAGAGTCAGTGGCCAAGCCACTAGGCAGCACCCAAGGATGGAAGGAACCCAGGTTTTCAATACGAGGGTGGGTGATATTTTTACAATGTACTTACTTCCTTCGAAGTATTATTAATTCTGGTTGAAGTAGTGATTTCCAAAATCGAACCTTTGGTTAAGCAAGGCTCTTTTGGCTGAGCGAGAAGTATTATTCTAGTTGAACTGGATACTCTTGTCGAGCGATAATGCATTCCAAAGGGTTATTTTGGTTTAGCGGAAAACTCTTGCTAAGTGAGAATTTAACCCAAAAATTTTATTAGTTGAGTGAGAACATTCCTTGTTAAGTGAGAAACAGGTCAAAGAACATAAGACTCTGTACTTGGTTGTTAGTGCAATTTAGGAGCGCTAAGCGAGATAGGGTCTTCAATGAGCAAGAGATCCCTAGAACAACACAATAGGTGTAACTCATTTCCATTGATATGCAACATAGTAGGTGTGACTCATTTCCATTCATGTAATTTAGGTGGCACTTGTTTAGGTTATTTTTGTTTTCATTTTCACATAAAATAAAAAATCAGAGAGAAAATATATTTAGTTTGACATTTTCATTTTCAAGTTTAGAAAGCAAACTCAGTATTTTCAAAAATATTGAAAATAATAAATTGTCGTTTTTTATGTTTTCAAGTAAAATGAAAATGTGGTGGCACACAATGTAATTTTCAACGCATTGTTTATGCCTTTTCGTGGATTATCCATCTCTCCTCCACTGTGTCAGCCTCTCCATCTCAACGTCTCCCAGCAATTGTACCCATCTCTATTGTATGTCATCTCTGACCAATCGCCACCATCACTCCGTCGTTGCATTCTTTCTCCACCGCCGCACACACTCCTTTTCCTTCGCCACCACTCATGACTCATTCTTTCCTTTTGACGACTACAAGCCACCGCTCAAGAACGCGTTTGGGGTTTTCCTCCACCACCGCTCATATTCCCGTCGAACACTGCCACCTCCAATGGCTCCACTAGCTTCTATCCAAACTCTTTTTCATTGGAATGAAGAACACGTCTTGTGTGATGGCTTCACAGGTGTGGTAGCAGGGATGGTTTATGTGCCTACTATAAGAAATGATTCTAATTTGTGTTGATATTTTGTTTTGATTTTGATCAGATTTGGTTTCTCCAATAGTTGCTGATAACGTGTTTGGTGAAATGCCTCAATCAAGTTTTCAATGTTTTCATATTTTGAAAATAGAAGATAACAAATCAAAATAAACATGTTTTTTAATCTTAAAAATTTGAAAATGAAAATTATTTTCAAAAAATAAAAATAAAAAACAAGGACTCAAAACAAGTTTTACCTTATGTTTCATGTTTCAAACCAAGCTGTTGAGGATATATATGCACAAATACATAAATGTTTCCATTGGGGAAATGAGGAAAGTAACACCTCTAAATGTTGAAGGGTTTTTAAGTATGAATGTAAGACATGTAAAAGACATAAGGCACCCGCTTTGGTGATAGAGGAGGTTTTGTCACTTCTTGTCCCAACCATTTTAATTGGGATTGTTAAGTGTTGACATGTCCAACAAAGATACACGTCAATATTATCACATGGAACATAGGTATCACATGAATGTGTAATTTATAGAAACAAAAATGAGAAAGCCACATTTATAAATAAAATCAATGGCTACGGAGACTCTTGGCATTTTGAACCGCTCAACATCCACTAATCCAATAATGACCAACATGTAAGTGTATAAATAGTTTCATTTCCAAGAAATTTAATTTTCAAATTTTAAAAATTTTAACTAACAGTTTTTGACAGACATAATGTCGTCAGAAGACCTCTTTGACATCACAACAACTGACAATAATCCCTAAGTTATGGCATCAAAAAGACAAATATTCTAAAGACAAAATTATAAATTATGTTCCTTTATTTGTCTCAGAATTAGATTTTGGTTTCTTTTGTAATTTAAGTCACGAATTTAGTTCTCTAATTTTTTGCAATCCCGTTATTTCAGTTCTTAATTTTAAAATTGGACATTGACTACTACTTGTCAACGTTGACTGTTATGTGTCACTTTTTTATTGGACTCTAATTTCATGCACCTAATTAATGCCAACCTCCAATAAAATCGCAACATATGGCAGTCAACATCTAATAATAACGCAACATGTGGCGGTCAAAGTAAGCAATTAGCATTCAACGTCCAATTTCTGAATTGGAAACTGAAATAATGGGATTACAAAAAACTAGGGGACTAAATTCGTGAATTAAATTATAGGGAGACTAAACTCGTGAATTAAATTATAGGGGGACTAAATTCATGAATTAAATTATAAGAGAATCAAAATTGAATTCTAAGACAAATAGGAAAACCAAATTTACAATTTTGTCTATTCTAAAACTCTTTTCGTCCATTGATGTCTTAGGACTGGGACATCTGTACCCATTTGGCCTAGGACCTCTAGGTCATACCTAGGAGATCTATGCGACCTCAACTTGATTGGTCAAATAAGTATTGACCCTCAAAGAATTCACAGACTTATCAAAGGAGATAGGATTAAATTTGTCTTAATCAATTCTTGAAAGATAGTATTATCAAGTAAATATTGGATTGGCATCACATTAAGAATGAGATAAGACCCATGATCTTTATGACCCAATAAAATAAAATCTATATAAAGTCTTATAAATGGGAATGCCTATGAAATTCCTATTATGCCCATGCTTTACATGCTGACACGTGGAACATTTGCTGGTTTTTTGGGTATTTCATCGTGACACTTCCCTTTCTGTTGGTTGCTCCACGTGCCTTCTTCTCCAGCCTTCTCTCGTCATGTCCTCACCAACTTGAACCTGCTTCCTCCGTTTGCGTCATGTCCTCACCAACTTGAACCTGCTTCCTCCGTTTGCTTTCTTTCTTCTTCAATTTTGTAGTTCGTCTCTTCCATCTTCACTTCCAGTTTTTGCTTTTGTTTTCTGTTGAGTTTTCCAGCTGCTGAGGTTTTCCATTTTGTGTTTGCCACACAAATAAAGGTTTTACTTTTGGTGTTGTGCATTTTTTTTTCAGGGTCAAGGTTTTACTTTTCTTTTCTGTTATGCATGTTTTCTTGGTAATTTATAGTTCTTTGTTTCGTGTTTCTGCTTTCTTACTGATTTTTCCACTTTGTTTTTGGTTCCTTTTTTATCTTCCCGCTTACCAGGCTATCGACGAAGAAGCATCCAGCAGGCAAGCTTTTTTCCCTTTTGTTGTTGTGCATGTTTGTTTCGTTACTATTTGTCTCTATTTGCAAGGTTTTAATTTTGTTTGTTGTTATGCATGTTTTCTTCTTAACTAATAGTTATTTTTTCTTATTGACTTTCCCACTTTGTTTTTGATTCCTTTTTTATTTCCCGCTTACCAGGCTATCGACGAAGAAGCATCCAGTAGGCAAGTTTTTTTCCCTTTTGCTGTTATGCATGTTTGTTTTGTTACTATTTGTCTCTATTTGCAAGGTTTTAATTTTGTTTGTTGTTATGCATGTTTTCTTCTTAACTAATAGTTATTTTTTCCGATTGTGACATTGATCTTGGCTGCCTGATATGGTATTTAAGAATGGAACTCTGCATGCTTTACTTTTTCAATAATATCTCTCTTTTCTTTTTCTTGGCTGATATATTGTCTGTCTCGGATTTATTATTTTTTAATAGTAATGATTTTTAGACACTCCATTCTCCTTAATTTTATTTTTTTTTACAATCATTCTCCTTAAAATGTTAGTCAATATCTTTCATTTTTCATTATTGTTGTATCACATAATATCATCTTTCATAGTTATGTTTTTCTCTCTGTCAAAAACATGATCGTTAATATTGTTATAGATCTTTGTTTAAAAAATAATATTTTTTTTGCTTTCAATAAATGAGAAAAACATAGACATAGAGTTTTTTTTAAGATACATATAAAATTAATTCAAATTACATAACTTTTTGTGAGCTGATTGAACTTGGCTGCATATTGTTTCTAAGTATAATTTCCAGCCATATGGGCGTGACTTTGAAGGTGGAAAAGCCACTGGGATTTTATATCATGCCAGCATAATTGGATCCTAAGTATAATATTTCAGATTTTGCAAGTGGGGTCACTTTTGCTTCTACAGCAACTGGTTATGATAATGCAACTTCAGATGTGCTGGTAATTCATTTCCTTTTCAAGAATGGAACTATGCATGCTTTACTTTTTCAATAATATCTCTCTTTTCTTTTTCTTGGCTGATATATTGTCTGTCTCAGATTTATTATTAATAAAGGTAATGATTAGTACACTTTACTTTTTCATCTTTATCTACTTTTCTTGCTTAGTTGTTGGGATAGAATTGGCACGTTCACATGGCACACGGTTTCTCTCATCCTATTGCATCTATATATCAAAGCATGATCGACTCATTCTTCCTATCATCACTGCCCGTTTTCTAAATCTCATTCTTCACCTACAACTATTTGGATTGCTGATTTTCGGTACATTCTCCACTTTTTAGAGTTTATTTTTTCCCTTCCCAATTTTTTATATGAATTATCATTTATTATTGTCCAGAAGTTGATAATTTTGTCATGTCCATTTTGCAGTTAATACCATATTGATATTGGCGCATTTCTTTGAGAAGGTTACTAATTCATTGACAAAGGCAAAAATGTTGGGAATTTTCAAGGAGAAGTTGGTTAAAGCACCCAAAGAACTGAACAGTCCAGCTTCTTTGAATTCATGCACTAAGCCTAAGCCAAGTCATGAAATCCTGAAGGATTTCATGCCCTGTAATTCCTCCAATGCTTTCTCCATGTGCTTTGGGAATGATGCTTTGCTAGCCTATTCCCCTTCAAACAAGCCCTCCATTCATCATAGGTATACTTAATTTAATTGCCTTTGAGATATGAATGAATCTATTGTTATAATTAGTACATTCCCTTTTCAAATTTCATGGTTGATAGGTTAATAAATCCATTGTTTGTGAAACGGATTTATGAATGATTAAGTTGTATTGCTAATACAAAAGAAAAAATGTGTCACGAGTTGTTTAGTGGTTTGGATAACATATACTGTGTCTATCATAGGGAACAAATGAGGCCATGTTTATCACTAAAGCGTATCAAACTCTTCGCGACAGGGGTCCATACCCTGCTGATCAGGTCCTCAAGGAACTCGAAGGCAGTTTTCGATTTGTAATCTATGACAACAAGGATGGAACAATTTTTGTAGCATCTGTAAGTCTCTAATTTCTCGATCTATGCTTGGCAATGTGTGGTTTGGCAATGTGTAAATGGTGTTATTAATCTTTCTGGGACTGATTATTAATTTGTTTGTTTGAGCAGGGTTCTAATGGCCAGATTGGGCTCTACTGGGGTGTTGCAACTGATAGTTCCATAGTTATTTCTAAAAATCTGGAGCGTATAAAAGCAAGTTGTGCTAAATCATTTGCACCATTTCCATCTGGTATATAAATTTGAAGCTTTGATTCTAAACCACCATTCAAATTACTAATTCTTTTTAGAGTAACTAATAAGTATAAGATAATGGAAAAAAAAATGTGGCATAATAGAAAAAGTAAAATACATTTCAAAGGGTAACTTGTGTGTGGAATTTAACGCTTTACTGGTGTTTTTGTTTGGAATGGTCAGTAGATGAAAGCCTGAAACATCCATTCTCTTTTCTTTTTCTTGGCTGATATATTATTATTATTATTATTATTATGTAGGCTTTGTTCTTCTATAGTTTCTTAGTTTGTTTTAAAACAAGTGTTTATCCCTAAATTTCAATTTTTTAAAACAAGTGCAGAAAATAAATTGTTGCTTTGTTGAGTGGATGTACAACTGGAGGTGCAATATGAGCAAAAGGTAACTCTTTTTTCTTTCATTTTTTTTATCATTTTTATCATGTTTTTCTTTCTCTTATATGTTACAAATGACAGACATACATGACATTTCAATAATAAAGGTAATGATTACTATTCTTTACTTTTTCATCTTTATCTACTTTTCTTGCTCAGTTGTTAGGATAGAATTGGCACGTTGACATGGCACACAGTTTCTCTCATCCTATTGCATCTATATATCAAAGCATGATCGACTCATTCTTCCTATCATCATTGCCCGATGTAGCATATTTGTTGGTGAATGCACTTTGAATTGGAATCAAGCTCTACCAAACGTCAAGTATGAGAACAATGTCAAGTATGGGCATAATAGGAATCAAAAACCAAACATACACCGCATTTCCTTTGTAAGTTTTCCTGCCACTTTCTAATTCTGTCCCCTCTTATCTCCTGATGTTCTTGCAATTTGCTTGGGATTATTATATATATTTTTTTGGTATAATTATGTTTTTCAGGCTGGATTGCTCAGTGCATTCATTATTAAGGAGTTCTATTTTTTTGGTATAATCAATTTTGTATTTTCCCTTTTAACTTTTAAAAAATGAAACAAAACAAAAAACACCTTAAGGGTCATTTAATGGAGAAATTGTGATTGTTGATTGATATTTACTATTTACCATGAGATGAATGATTCGTTGGTGGATAACTACTCTTTCATTTAACTCAACTTGAATTTTCTATTATGAGATAATTTTCTTCTTTTTTATTGATTATTATATTATATTTATTTGCTATTTGGACTGGATGCAGAGCCAAAATGCATTTACTAGATCACGGGGTGGTCTTCCAATTGGAGATGGAATATCTTTGAAATCTAGTGTGCATCCTGTTGCAGATATTCCACTACATGATTAGTTTTCTTGTGGAAATGACTATGCCTTAAAGGTTTTGTCCTGAATTTTTGTGTGTTTGTGGCATTATAAATTTGATTTTTCACATCTGTGACAATGTCACCTTTGTTTTAATCAATTTTATATCTACATTAACAGGTAAGAAAACCATATACTATCACAAAACAAAGAGAGAGCTGGACAGATGAAAAACATAAGAAGTTCCTTGAAGCCTTAAAGCTATATGGAAGGGCCTAGAGACGGATTGAAGGTCACACACACACACACACACAAATTAGTGAATCGAGTATGGTCTAAGTTCTTGGATCCTTTTATTTTCACCACAGAACATGTTGGTACAAAGACTATTTTTCATATTCGAAGTCATGCTCAGAAGTTTTTTTCTAAGGTTTATTGTTATATTCTAGTACCCATGATTTACCATGTTTTCAATACAGTACTGAGTCACACATGAGTTAAAATTGTGACGACCTTATATGATGCAAAAGTGCAAATTTCCTTAGGGTGAAGTTGAAGGGTTCACCTTAAATCAACTCTTTAACTCATTTGTTTAATTTCATGCAGATTCTTCGATTAAAGTCACACACTCATCTTTATAGTTTTGAACTGTTTTATTCTCTGCTTTGTAGTTGAGTTCTTCAATGTTAATGTCAAATTTTCAATCAGAATTTGTCCTTTTAATTTGTTTTTGGCCTGATAAGCTGATGTTCGATAGCACATTTGGTACTGGCATGGAGCTTTCATCTAATTTTAACTATTGTTTTTAGCAAATGGTTTACAGAAATATCAGAAAATATATTTAGATAACTCATTTTAAAAGCTACTAATGACTTTTCTCATCCTACATTTTGTAAGGAAACAGATTGATGGCCAATTGAAATAGTTATATGTTGAAGCCTTGAAGGTATCTAACATACAAAGCTAGCATCCAAAATAATAGAATGAAAGAAAAACTTTCAGATGGTTCATCTTACTGAAATCAAAATCCCTCCAAGGAAAAAAATAAAGGTTCTGCTCCAAGAAATATGATAGAACTTAACATGGTTTATGATAAAATCTAAGCTGAGAATGGGTTTTCAGAGCTATCAACTACAAAAAGACAAGAAATTAATTCAGATGAAGAAAGCCAAACTAATTGGTATGCTTGATGAGGTATGTGTTGTTCACTTTGATTGCAGTGTGTGTGGTTTCACTTCTCATATGTTTTCTACTCGGAAGCTAATAGTAGTTATAACTTTCAAATTTTGGAAGTAATTTCTTACTTCTCCTCGAGTTTGCAAACATACTATTATTGTAGTAGTATTGTTTTTGGCTTGCTACTACATGTGTTGGAGCACATATTATATAGCTTTATCTTATATAATGATTAATGAATATAAATTTAGAAAGATTATGAATGGATAATGGTCTTAAATTGCATGGTTGTGGTTGATTGCAGTTAATAAAATATTTGTGATAGTTGAATTAATGAATAGTTTATTGATGTGATTTTATTTTTCTTTCTTGAAGGTGGAGCAAAGGTACAAGTAGTACCAACAGTAGATGGAGATAGTGGTTTTATCGTTTGATGTTTGAACTATGAAGAAGATTGCTTTGGAGGGAAAATGGAAGGTTCGCGGCTCAAATATGTTGACCATCATCTTCGACAACAGCGAGCACTTCCTCTCCTCACTCTACAGCTGCTTATGAGAGTATCAACATGTAAAACCCAAAGAGGTTCGCTGCACAATTGAAAAGTGAGCAATGTGGTAGCAATATGCTACCACTCGCTGTTTCTGAGTCCCCCACAATTTCTTCTTAGTCCCCTGCTATTATATGGGGGAGTGGTGAACAATTGTAGTGTAAAGAAAGAAGAAATTACCCTGCATAGAACCATTTGAGCTCTAAGGTAGCTTAGGATTTGAAAGTATATGATTGAGGTCGTATATTATTTTTGTAAGTTCTAAAGGTGGGATAGATGGATTGTTGTCATAAATTTTATTTTGGTAAAAGATACCAATATATCTCTGATTGAACAATATGTTGTGGTATTTTACATATCCTCCACTATAGAAACCAGAACCAATTGTGATTTAATATTTTTCTTTTTAAGTAAGTACAATGGTCTTTTTGTGATTGCACATTTGAAACCAAAAATAATCTAGAAAAATGAAATAAATGAAAGTAAAGTGCAAAAATGTTATTACAAATTTTTTTTTTTCTTTTCATAAGGAATGAAAGCAATGCATGAAGAGTTGTGTGTTTGAAAGTTGAAACCATATTTGATACAAGTAGAAACAAGCACAGGATCAACTCATTTGCCAATATGTGAAAAAAATAGAAAATAGAGGTACAAGTAAGCTCATGTATGTTTACTAAACATACCATTCTTCACGCGTATCCCATTTGCCATTGTGTATTCACTCGCATCAAAGAGGCACATAGTTTTTCACTTTTGATTAGTTTTTCATATGACATAAGTTAACTTATTTCCTATTATTAAATTCACAATACTTTACCCAATTACAATAACTAACACATAACACATGGTAGGGCTCAAAGCTCATGATTAATGAATCATTACCTGAAATACAACAAATTAAAGAAAGGTCAAAGCTGATGATTAACTTGTGTGTGTGTGTGCGTGCGTGCGTGCGTGCGTGCGTGCGTGCGTGTGTGTGTGTGTGTGCTAAGACTTGAATGTATTAGTTTCTTTTTTATTTAATTTTATGTGCCACAAGCAGCTCTAAATAATCAAAAGAATTCCCATATATGAAATTATAATGTCACAATGGTTAACTCAAGGCTAAACTGTCATAATTTTTTAATCATGATAAATTTATATATTTATATATATAATAAAAACTGAGAAAGGCCTGGTTGCTTGTGTAATCTATTATATTTTATTGTTATTATTATTATTACTATTATTATTATTATTATTATTATTATTATTATTATTATTATTATTCCGAACTGAGGACGGGTTTTTGGAGTTAGCTCACCCTCGCGGGATTGTGATCCTTTGTCCCGTCCATTCTAGCACGTGTGTCGCCTAGGGCATTTCATTTTTTGTTTTATTTGGCATTCTTTCTTCAAGGTTGTCCTAAGTATTGCTTTAGAATTCTATATAATTCTATTGTTGTTATTATTATTATTATTATTATTATTATTATTATTATTATTATTATGTAGGCTCTAGCTGAAGGCCCTTTTTATATTGTGATGACTGGAGTTGACACTGATATTTCTTATCTCTTAATTTTTTTTGCCGTCATGAATGTTTGCTTCGTTATTATTATTATTATTATTATTATTATTATTATTATTATTATTATTATTATTATTATGTAGGCGCTAGCTGAATGCCCTTTTTATGTTGTGATGACAGGAGTTAACGTTGTTCCTATCTCTTAATTTTTTTTTTGTCATGCATGTTTGCTTTGTTACTAATTGTTTCTATTTACAAGACATGTATATTTTTTTCTCAAGCTGATATTGACGAAAATGGGTCAATTGATTATCTTGAATTCATTTCCGCTACAATGCATTCTAGTATTTTGATAAGGATAACACAGTGGGTGAGTTTTACAAAACTGGTATTTTAGTGTCAATAATGAAAGTGCAGAAAATAAATGTCCAATTCATTTTATGTTGCCTGCCAACGAATAATGTTAGCATTTTGTACAAAGACCAAACTTTTATATTTCATAGTAACCAATTACTGACAGATATTTACTTCAATATATTTTTTTTTCACAGAAAGAGAGAACTTGAAAATATTTTCTTTACTCCAAATTGCAAATGATTCCAAGTTATCCAAATAATAATAATAATAATAATAATAACAAAATGCACATTACCAATTATCATATTCATAGGTATAAATTCGAGGATGTTTCCGGATGTGTTGTTTATGCTTAATATTTTTCAATTTTACTAAAAATGATATAAAAAAAACTTTTTATCAAAATAATGTCAAACACTTAATTTAGGATAATGTTGTAAATAAATTTATAATTTTAAATTTAGGATTATAATTTTAAATAAATTTATAATTTTAAATTAGCCCATTTTTTAAGTTGCAAATTTTTATTCATTTAATACACGCTTTCCTCATATACTATCAAACATGTTGATTAAGTTAGCTAAAGTTATTTTAATTTAACTACATGGCTATAAATTTTAAAAAATTGACTAAACCACGTACCTACAAGACCATTGACAACCACTTCATTTGCTTCGAAAGAGAGAATCCAGAAAATATTTTCTCGGCTTCAAACTACAAACGATTCCAAGTTACCCAAAAAAAAATAAAGATATAATAATAATAATAATAATAATAATAATAATAACACATTACCAATTATCATATTCATAGGTATAAATACACCTATGCAGCAAACCTTTCAAAATAATTATAATTTCAAACCCCTTTAGATTAAGCAAGAGAAAGAAGCTTTCAACCTCAAAAATCAAACGCATAGATCAAAATAAAATTAAAAAAAGTGACTAAATCACGTACCTCTTGACAAAACTATTGACAACCACTTCATTTATTACGAAGGAACCCAGAAGATATTTTCTATTAGAAACACAACTCATCATTATGATTAATTCATAATGTCAAACACTTAATTTGGGATAATATTGTAAATAAATTTATAATTTTAAATTAGTCTGTTTTCTTCTTTTTGTAGATGTATTTTGTGCCTATGTAATTTTGTCTCTTTCAGTAATGATAAGATTCTTTTATACCAATTTTTTAAGTTGCAAATTTTATTCATTTAATACACGCTTTCTTCATATGCTATCAAACATGTTGATTAAGTTAGATAAAGTAATTTTAATTTAACTACATGTTATAATAGCAGCTGTCTTCATTCCTATATTTCTTTTTTTCCCACCATTCAATAAAAACATTCTAAAATTGCTAAATAAAAAAAATCCATGATTATGCATAGCTGACAAGGTTTAACCACAATATTATTATAAATATTTAGTTCTCTTTTTTGAGACATATACAATGTTCCTTTTATTCTTATCATGCAATTAAAAATACCAATATTTATTGAATAAAAAATCAAACAATCCGTGCGTATGCACGAATTACAGACTAGTGTATATATAAAGGGATAGATTTTTTGAAATAACACATATTGTTTATTCTCATTTGTTTTAGGTGGAGTGTTTTTTCAAGTACTCATCCCCTTTGGCTCATGGTGGAAGACAATGAAGAAAAGAGAATACCAACAACACCATAGAAAATTACTATTATACCCTTAGACATGTATATATAAATAGTTATCTTAAAAGGCACACTAATGATAAGTTTTACTTGAGAATTGACTGTATTTTTTATAAAAAAAAACTAATAATATATAAAAATTAAGACAAATAAATAATAATATAATTAAGATAATATCTAAGTATATAGTTCTAAATAAGATGCACAACAGAATGACAAGATACGAATCTGTGGCCAAGGTTATGATAAGTGCATATAAATTTGTAAACCAATATATATGTTAGGACCCATGGTCTCGTCTCCTTGTCGCTGGAAAGTAGCTGCAAACATCCTATGAGATTAGGACTGAGATCTGATACGCTGCCTAGTAGGCACCAGGCAATGTCTTCAAGGGTAGCTAGCTAGCAACAAAATGAATGTAATTACACCGTTCAAAATTTAAATTAATTTATTTTCTAAATGTATTTTTGTAGTTTTTAAAAAAAAAATAAAAATTGCTTTTCAAAATTAAGTAGTTTCTAATTAAACATAAGTCTTAAAAAATTATTAATTATGAATTTTAATTGCCATTGCATTCTTTTGACCAACTTTTCTTATAATATTGTTAATTATATTTAATAGAATTTTAAGTTTTTAATAATTATTATGAACATGAAAGATGATAAATGTTTGTAGAGGGGGACAACTTCAAACTTTTTATTTTTTGGTGTATAATGGTCAGAGGTTAAAATCTATGATCCACATCCATATTATTCAAAATTTTAATCATTAGATTGACCCTAATATGTCTAAAAAAAAGATTGACCCTAATAATTACAGTTAAACCTTTTAATTCGTATTTGAAATTGTTTATTTTATACATAAAAATTCGTTTCGGCAGTGTATTTTTAAAAACATTTGGAAACAAAGTAATTATTTTAAGAAAGAAAATTATTAGGAAACGCATTTAATGGCGAAAGTAGAGATTTAAGAATCCAATTTAGTTGAAGTCTATTACAGTACTCTATACTAGTATATGATTTTAATATTTTACAGGGACTTCCCTAGCCAAAATACCGTGTCAGGCGTTGCTGATAAGTCATAAGTGTAAATTTAGGTATCAAAAAGGTTTATAATAACAACTCTCACATATATGCTTAATGATCTAATTGAGTTAGACTATTAATGTTTGATTTTATGTTAGAGAATTGATTATGAGACTAGTATTAATTTTATATAAATTTTCACATGTTTAGGTGTTTGGAGGTTTGGTTTTATGGGGAATTTTTTTTAGAATATAATATTATTGCTTTAATATAAAAACAGAAAAAAAAAAATTCAAATGAAAAGGACGATTTGACTCATTTAAGGTAGAACGTTTATCCCCTACTCCTCATTGTGCCCAAAACATTCCCTTCCTCTTCTTTATGCATTTCTGTCTCCATTTCCGGTATCAACTCTCACCATTCACTTCGTGTTTGATTTCTAACAGGTGAAGTATTAAAGAGTTTCCTTTCCAGGTTTGACAAAGATTGTTTCTTGTTTATCATTCTTTTTCTCTTTGGTTGTTGTCACTCTGACCTGCGTGTTTATTTGGGAAGAGTCATGTGTGTGTGACTTGGGTGGACGCATGTGTGAGTTAAATAGTTGTGGTCGTGTGTGAGAAAAGAATTTTGTTGGAGATAAGGGGAAAAGCATACACACATTCTAGAGAGAAAATGAAAGGCACGGTAGAAAATTTTATTGATCACACAATCACTTGTGTTCACTGTGTTACACATAGGTATCTATACACAAGTCACGTATATCAAGTCACATAATAGAAACTATTGAGTCAACCACTCTAACAAATAGTGTTAACTACTTATTAGAAAAATTATACTTTTCCATATACCTAATAGAGGTAACCACAAACCATACACGAGTTAACACTTTGAATTACTCTGCAACAAATTAATTTGGAGACTTAGGGGTTTTAGTGTGCATGTATGATAAGGGGAATTTGGGGATTAAGGGGATCTTGTTATATTAAGAGTATTTTTAGGTTCAACTTGTGTTAGTTGTGCTACACTTATCATTGATCTAGATTATCAAGGTAAAAAAACCATTAGCAGTAGGTTTGTTTCATATCACAAGATAGTGATTATCAGAGTCTTATTACTTAAGTGTTTGGTCCCTAGTGATCAATGATCAACAAGTTCTTAATGCTCTTTTTAATGCTTGGATTTTATCCTCCAAATTACATTGTTGTTAAGTGTTAACTTGATGAAAAACTTTCATCTTCATTTTTGTCAAAACACCTAGTTTGTTGGGACTGCTAGTTTTAACTTGGTCTAACAATCTACAAGTCCTCTTAACTTGTGTTAGTGCATAATTTGAATGCTGGACAACATGGTTTAAGGAAACAATGATTTTGAGACTTTATATACAACACAACCAACTTTTAATATTTTTTTTTTTGTTTTTCTAAGAGAAATTATGCGAATGATGATGTCAACGGAGAACTCAATTCATATATGACTTTTTGAGCCTATTAATGTTTTAGGTTCATATGTAGCTTAAATTTATTTTTGGACATGTTAACTTTTCATATAAAGATTGTTAATTAAACTTGAGATTGACATATAAAAAATTGATCATGGTAATTGTGCACAATATAACATATTCATAAATTAAGGCTAGCTAAATTATGTGCAACAATTTGACCCGTGTGATTGTTAAAGAAGTAGGACAAGAACTTGTTTCTAAGAGTGTGCAATCCATGAGCAAACAAAATGCTTCTAGAAACAAGCTTTTCCAATATGTTGGCCTATGGATAACTCAAAAGATTAAGGTTGGATTGTTATTCATTCTATTTACATTCTTTTCACTTGTGTGACTGCATTGCATTATCCTCTTGATTTCTTTATTGAATGTGATCTCAAACTTGTTCATTTCCTTACAACCATGATTACTTATGCTATGCCATGATCATTGGTTGATTTGTCTAACATTACCTACTATCATTGTCACCACTAGTTTATATTTCTATGACTTAAAGCAAAATATCATTCAAGTGATAGAAATTAGACCATACATAATATGCTCTATATTATTATTTGTCAATTTTTTCACAAGTGATAGACATCTTGTTGTAACAATAATTTATGGCAAACCGAAAAAATTACTGGCTGAGTCACAGACAATGTCGCTTTCTTTAAAACGTTTCGTGGCACTGCCAAAAATTGTGCAAGCAGACTATCAACCACGAAGTCCCCAGGATAAAATAGCCTAGATCACTATATAAGATTCCCACTGCACTGAGGGAACCTTTCTAGAATTACACCCTCTTGTATGACTTGAAAAGTCACTCTAAAGCCACCCGGAAATATGACTTGAAAAGTCACTCTAACAGCCAACCAAAAATATGACTTGAAAAGTCACTCTAATAGTCAACCAAAAATTATAAGCGACAGAAAGAAAGAGGGAAAAGTTTGCCGGAAATGCATCGGCTGAAATATGGGAGGGAGAAAGAAAAGTTGAGGAAATGTTTCTCAACTGGGACAAGAAAAAATGAAGAAAGGGGCTCTATATATATAGGGAGTGAAACACTATTCAAGTGTTTACTATAAGCGATGTGTGACTTGAAGTTTTCTTTTCTTTTCTTTTTCAAACTTTCACCCATTGTCTCATTTGTTCTAACACATCTACATACAAAACCAATTAAATATAATGGTATCATGGTTTACACTTATTTGGCAAATTTAACACCTACTTTGTTATTGGTATCCATTACATAAAACCCTACTCCTATTAGGATTGTTTCAACAAACCTATTCATGAAGACATTGTTCTTTGAACTTGCAGACAAATTGAATCTCGCAACCTTGTTGCATTTATGCTCCTAAAGTCACTACTAGAAATCAATGTTTTTACGACAGTCATTTTACGACGGTTCTTTTAGAACCGTCTTAGAAAATGAACCGGTGGCATTTTTGTAATTATTTATTGAAAAAAGCCTTGTACGACAGACATTCTAAGACGGTCATTGAAAACCACCTTAGAATGTGTGTTGGTCATAAATATTATGATGAGTTTTATTAAAACATCGTCGTTATCTCAATGGTCTTCACACTCTTTCATAAAGGCTGTGGTGTCCCTTGGCATTCAAAAGCATCAAAAGAAAGAAACCTAACAACGCCATAGCTTAATATGGTGTATTAAACCGTTAGAAAATAAACTTCTTAATATGGTATATTATTTATTATCTTCTTGCAAGATGATCAACATAAAACTCCAGCTTCATTTTTTTTTATTTTTTTTTTCTTTAATGTCTTTTTATACACCTTTCTTTTTTCTTTTTTGTTCTTGTTTACTTTTACTCTTGTCTCTTCTCCTTCTATAACGCTTTACTAAGATAGATTTTCTTTTTAACCTTTCAGATCAAAGTAAAAGAAGTTGGAACTGATTAGGGCTAGGGTGATGTATGGTTACATAGTTGACATTTTCATACATTAAGCAAGTGCTTCACAAGATCAAAGTAAACATTTGAGGAGTTTTGGCCTTTGGACACAAGCTTGAAGCCACAAAATTCCATATGGTTAAGAATAAGAGATTTGTGTTTGTGATAATAATTATGAAAGGAGTTTTTTAACACAAGCAATTTGTTGTAATTTGTATCATAATATATGTAGTTACTTCTCATGAGAAAAATTTATAGAAAGTTTATTTTGATTTTATATTTACTTCAACTTTTTTGACAATGGCCGGATTATTATTTTTTAATTGAATAAGGTTTTTATGTTGTTGAATTTGACAATAATACATGTGTTGAATTATTTATGTTTTTTTATTTTATTTACTTGACTACTTAGTACTCTCTTTTATATCAACATTAATGTTTATTATGAATATGTTGTTTTATAACTATGACTAATTATGCATATTAAAAGGATTAATCACATTTTTTAGAATTTTATATTATGGGAACTTATATTCTTCTTATTCGTATCATTGTTAAGTCAATAGCGATTATGGGTTAAGTTTGGTTCATTGATGGTTAACTCTAGTCCTAATATTATTACTCAAAAGTCACACTCGATGAGATTTCCATTGGCTTATGCCTAAAATATTGAACTTGTATGAGCAAAACTTGTGTCATGTCATATAACGGAATAATCCCACATATACCAAGAGAATCAAACAAATTATATCTTTTAGTTATGCACAAAGTTAAGGTTACATTAGTAACTTAAGTAGTTACATTTGATTGAATTTCATTTTAAATCCAAAATTTCATTATAAACTACAAAAATAATGATCCTAAATGATTTCATTGATTTGATAAGTATATGATGCACATATTAACTCTTATTATTGTTTTAAATTTAGGCACACCATATAATGAAATTTTTTATTCATACTATGAATAAGGTGATTAAGTCTATAAGAAATAAAGGTTATCTTTTTGTCATTAGTGGTTAACTCTAACTCTTCTAATATTATTACTCAAAAGTCACATGTGAATAAAAATTTGTTTATCTTATTCATCAAGGACTAACCTTATATGAAGAAAGCATGTATCATGTCATCTAAGAATAATTCAACCTCTATCATATGAGGATCACACAAGCTACATCTACTGGTTAGTTACTCGCAAAGTTAAGGTTACTATATTAAGTGGTTACATTATTCGATAAGAGTATAATACACATGTTAACTCTTAGTATTGTTTTAAATTTAGACACACCATAAGATAAAAATATGTATTCATGCTATGAATTAGATGGTTAAATCTATCATAAATAATGATTAACCTTTTATTATTTGTGATTAATTCTAACTCTTACAATATTGTCACTCAAAAGTCACATTCAAACATGATTTTCTTTGGCTCATGCCCGAAGGATTGAACAAAGGGAATCATAGAAGTTACAATTACAAGTTAGTTATGTCTGGCACTATGGTTACTTTAGTAACTTAAATTTTGTAAATTCAATTGGATTTCATTTTACATCCATCTTTGAGTAAAAATTACTGAAAATAACAATCCTAAATGATTTGATAAGTGTATAATACACATAATAATTCTTACTTTGTTTTAAATTTAGGTAAATTATATGATGAAAAATTATATTAATGCTAGAATAAGGTGATTATGTCAATCATAAATTATTGTTAACTTTGTCCATTAGTGGTTAATAATGTTATTGAGTGTCATATGCAGTTAAGTACATATGTAAACATGGTCAACTTTGAGTCACAAATGGTTATAAATAAATTTGACTAAATCAATTATCCATGATTGTGGTTAATAATATTTAACATGAGAAGATATAGATCAAAATAGATAAATCTAATCTCAAATCAAGTTTATATTGACACGAGATATTGCATTACATCATCATTGCTAATGTGTCAGCATGTATTTGGATACATGACAATCCTGATTTTTTATTTCAACTAAAAATTTGTATATTCATACAATTTTCATACTTCTCAAATAATAACACACACACAAGATGCATACACACACTAGGATAGCTTATGCTAAATATAGACAAAACCCAACAAACCTTCATAAGTCATAATTCAGTCATTTTTCAATAAAAGACAGAATCATTGCAGAGGAGTGCATTGCAATCATATATAACCAAGACAGTTCAAAAAGAATAAGAAATAACCAGAAAGTAACATGGTTTCGTAAATTGAAAGACAAAGAAAACACTTGTAAGTAAATAAAGCTTTTAAACACCGACTCTATAGGTAATAAACCTTTTATTTATCATTGCATGCTTTTATACACATAAAGTTCTTAAAACATATATCATGTTTGTGAGCACCCAATTATGCATTTTTTTTTTTTACAAAAGTAGACACAATTTGCCCATGTCACTATGTTCGCACCACAAACATATTAATACCACAAGAAAATTTAACAAATTTTTTTATATTTAAACTTGAGTAAACTAATCATACTAACATGGTAGTATTATCCTTTTCCTCTCAGTCTTTTCATTCTTATTTTTAATTTCAAATTTTGTTATGTTTTTTTATTTTTTATTATTAATTAGTTAAAATAATAAAATAATATATTTAAAATCAGCTAACCAGTTGGCTAATACGGGTATAACATTATTTAGGTGTTTGTCTATATTTAAAATAATATATTTTGTTATGTTTGTCTATTATAAAGTCAAATTTGAAACAAACAAACTCATCAATCATAATGGTAATAATGCAACAATCAGGAGCATGTTTGGTTTTTAGTCCAACTTGCTATGCATGAATTACAAGACCAAATCCCATGGTCCACTACAAACTGAAAGCAAAAGAAAGGGTGGAGATGTTTTTGCAAATTTCATTTTGCCACCAGCGTCTGTTTGCAAGATATACCTGAACATGTACCAAAATACTTACATCAGATTCATATGATCTACTACAACTAAAGAAAACAGAGAGAGATAAGTAAATATGTGTATAGCCTTATGTTGTATTGTGGAGTCCCAATAAATTAAACTCAGATACCTTACAATGACAAAAGAGTATTAAAAATAAATGGAATAACAAAGAATGAATAATACTACAACATAGTCCTTTGCCACCGTTATTCTCATGTTGTAGTTGTTGACTTTCGATCCACCATACATATGGTTGTGGGTCGTCAGAGAAGGCTAGAACTGTCATCGGCGGAAGGAGTGCGGCGGCGGCTGCGGATGCGGTTCTTCTTTCCTTTAGGGTCACCGCCGCAACCAACATAGCACTCAACACCACAAATGTTACTAAAGCATGAGAACAAGCCACTCCCACTTCCACTCCCAATACTCCCGCCGTCGGTGTGCCTCCGCGAGTGGCGGTTCGTCTTGGTGGTGCTCGTCGTTGGGTAGCTCGAGAGCTCACCGTGGTCGATCACCGGTGGCAGCTTTGTCTGCCACCTCTCCAACTTTGACTCCAGCCCCTCCATGCTCTCTGCGTCCAAGCTCCATCCTCCCACTGTTGAATTCTCTGCCTCATCGATCACTGGCTTTTGTGCGATCACCGCCGCCACCTCTGACGCTGATGGCCCCAACTCCGACTCCGTTATCACCACATGTCCCATGTTCGCCAAGTTTGACCTCCGTGGCGTCATGTACTCAAAACCCCCACCGTTGTTAACCTTCCCAAATGGATGCATTGGCGTCCCCCTTTGCGACCCGTTGAACCCCACCATCGGGTTGAACTTCGTTACCACCGGCGAGGCACGATACTGTAGCACCCCCACTGCCGGTGAGTTCCGAAATTGAGGCTTTGGAGTTGACATATACTGCGACATCGGAGAATTCTTAAATTGCAGCTTCGGCGAATTCATGTACTGCGGTGCTGGTGAGTTTTTAAATTGTGGTGCTGGAGAATTATTAAATTGTGGCACCGGAGAACTCTTATACTGCGGCATTGGAGAATTCTTAAACTGTGGTGGAAGAGAATTCTTAAATTGCGGCGTGGGAGAATTCTTAAATTGTGATGCAGGAGAATTCTTATAATGCGGTGTCGGAGAATTCATATACTGCGGTGTCGGAGAGTTCTTAAATTGTGGTTTCGACAAGTTCATATACTGTGGTGTCGGAGAATTCTTATATTGTGATGCCGGTGGGTTTTGAAACTGTGATTTTGGGGAGGCGCAAACTTCATATTGAACGTTGTTATTAACATGAATGTGTTCTTCTTCCTCCTTATCGTAGATGGAGTTAATGGTTGAATGTGCGTTCTCGTTATCATCATAGTGAACCTCCTCAACGACGTCGTTGTGGTTGTGGACAATATCATCGGGACTAGCTTTTCCGCTTTTAACCTTCCATGGCAAAATGGTCTCGCTGAGAACCGAATTTATTTCATTCACGCTACTCACAACAGAGCTACTCTTCTTGGTTTTCATTTTCTTATTCTTCCCCTTCTTCCTCTTGACGCTAACCTCGGATCCCGAAATGGAAGAGTTGGCTCCTGCCACAGCTTGGTGGTGGCGCGCCACAACTTCAGTGGCACCGAGCATGGAGCTGGTGTCGCTCTTGGTTCGACGCAGCTCAGGCATCGGCGTGGCGCCAGCGGCGGCGGCACGGACACGGGGGCTGAGGTGGTTGTGGCTGTCATAAGCATCTTTCTCTCCCATCAAGTGGCGATACCCGACTGCGGAGGCATTGTGAGTGTAGAGCGGCATGCTGCGCATGGAGCTGTCGAGGACGGTGAAGCCGATGTTTAGAATCCCCTGCGGCCTGCCGGAGGGGCGGCGCATCTGGAGCGCAACAAAGCGCATGCCTAGCGGGGTGCGGTTGTTGTGGAAGGGTTTTGACGGTGGTGGGGCGAGGTTTCCAACGAGTACGCGGACAGTACCAACATGGATGTCCTTGAACCAATGTAGCGCGTAGATCTCGATCATGATAGCAGAGGTGTCTGAATAAAGAAACTCTTCATCAACGCGGAAAACGAACTTGTCGTTCCACGTTGGATGGGTGTGGCCCTCCGTGTCAACGCGCGTTGAGAGCTTCCGTTCTGGGTGAACCCATGAGACCGCATAGGTTCGCATGTTGCGACTCACTGGGGCCAGGTCTTGGGCTGAAATCACGTTCAGTTCCAGTAACTGGAACGGTGCCAAGATTTGAGACATCTTTTCTAATTTCTATATGTATATATCAGTTGAAGGATATATGGATTAGGAATAAGATAGTTGGCGATGCAATGCACCCAATAAAATTGTTATTGGATGCATTGCATATTTGCATGGGAGAATGTGGTGGTTATTTGAGTTTATAGGATCGGACGTATTTTTTGTAGAGTTTGTCGGCGGTTTTGGAGCGTTTGAGAGGTCGAATCCAGGAGAAGGAGAAGATGGAAGAGATGCGGTTGCGGTTGCGAGTGCGGGAAGGGGTGGCACTCGCGGTGGTCGTGGAGGAGGGAGGGCTTGACATGAAGCGGAGGGGGAAAGGAAGAGGCAGAAACCTAAGCCCAAACAACACCAAATTAGAGAGGCCATTCATTTGTTTTCAAAGGTTGGTTCTTACCGTTGTTTTCGCTAAACTATCTTCCAAGCCAGATTGTATTACAGGGCCTCACCTTCCATTTTGGAATATGTTTCACTAACACCCAAACAATATTTGACCTCCATTACACACCCATGACCTGGAATAAAAAAAGTATTATTTTATTATTTAAGATTTTTTAATAAGAGAAAAAAAGTAAATAACTGATTTTTTTAAATGAAAAAAAATATATGAAAAGAGAAAAAAGGGGAAACATAAAAAAAAAAAACCCAAATTCTCTTCTCTGTGCTTGGTCTTCTCTCGCTTCTCCAGCAACTCCTTCGTAGTGACACTCAAGAAAACTAATTTTAAAAAAATACTTACAACTATAACTATTTACATAAAAGTAGGTATAAAACTATAATCAATTTTATTATCTTTATCTAAAAATTATTTATAATTATAAAACTATAAATAAATTTTATAAAAATAAGTATTTCAAATAATTTATTTTTGGTCATCCATAACTAACTATATGATTGATTTTAGACATAACTTCTCATACAATTGGCTATATAACTAGTTTAACCGTAACTAGTTATATAATCATATTTTAAAAATAATAACTAGTTAATATTTTAAAAATTATAACTATAGTTATAACACCCACTTATAATATTTTAAAAACTAGCTGTAGTTATAATACCTACTTATAATTTAGTTATTTATAATATCCATTTATAATGTAATTATTTATTGGGTATGGTTATGGTTACGTAAATGAGCACTCCTACTCCTTCCGTTAAAGTTGAGGTGATTTTTTATGAGGCCTGCGCTTGCCACGCTTTTCCCATTTTTTTGGCATGTCGTTCTCACCGGCACTGAGGTGACATACGACAAGATGTTCGCGCTTTCCTTGCTTCTCCTCCGACATTTCATTGACACCGACGTTGAGGTGATTTATGATGAGGCAAGAGGTAGGTGTTCTGCAACTGTCGTTGATTGTGTATTTTGTTCTCTCTCTGACCCGCTGCTCAACAGTTTCTCCTCCACACTGGATTGAAGGTGAACGCTGCTTATCTTATCTACTACTTAGTTATATTTATGGGTTGCGTCATATTTTCTGCATCCTATTTTTTTGAGAAATCTTGTATTTCTACATAATCATCATAGTTTTTGCTTGTTGAATGACATAAGGTGGAAAAATTGTTTGTTCCTGATCATTTTTATGTACTTTAAAGGTTTTGGGATAGATTTCCCTGCTTCATCATTGTTTTCTGTCCGATTGTTAGTTTTGCATATTCTAAGATAAAAGATTTTCTCCATTGGGTCTATATGTGTATAATATACTATTCATTTTGCATGTGTAGTACACTCCCCTAGGCCTCAGGAACATCTCTTTGGAGATATGCAAAGAGAGTGCTACCTTGAAAGTGAACATATTTTTTGATAACGAGGATTCCTTAAGTTGCTCCAACTTTGTTTAGCTCGATATATTGACTATCTTTCTCAAGAAATTTGGAATCAATTGTGGGCACTGAATTCGAAATTGAATTTTATATGCCACCTGAAACAAAACTTTACTTGATGATTATTCTCTATAAGAATTTCTAATTTACTTATAAAAATTTAATGCTTAAAGACATGAAAATTTAACAAGATTTAATAAATTCTCTTTCAAAAATATTCGATTAACCACACCAAACTAACAATTAACAACATATTTACACTATGCTAACCATGAGGTAAATTTGTGAACATAACACATAATCCATTAGTATAACGATTTAACCATTTCACAACAAATAACTAATCATGAAATTTTGAAACTGAATTGTATATGTCACTTGAAATAAAATTTTAGACGATGATTGTTTTATATAAGAATTTTTAATTTACTTAAAGAAAAATAATCCTTAAAGAAATCAAAGTTTATCATTTAATAAATTTTATTTCAAAAATATTTGGTTAACCACACTAAACTGATAATTAACAACATATTTACACTAAGCTAACCAATAAATAAATTTATGAAAATAACACCTAACCCATCTATCTAAAGATTTAATTGTTTCACAACAACGTCTCAACCACTAAAATCTGAAACTATGTCATGAGAAATGAACCTTTACGCTGTGAATATTTTATATAAAAATTGTCATTTACTTATAGAAAAATTATACTTAAAAGACATGAAAATTTAAAAATATATAATAAATTATTTCTATGAAAAAAAATTAATTAACCATACTAAACTAATCATTAACAACATATTTGCACTAAGTTAACCACGAGATAAATTTCCAAAAATAACACCTAACTCATTGGTATGACAATTTAATAATTTTACAACAAATAGTTAACCATGAAAATTTTGAAATGAGTTTTATGTCATGTGAAACGAAACTTAACTTATTGATTATTTTATACAAGAATTTTTATTTATTTATAGAAAAATCATACTTAAACTAAAGACATGAAAATTTATCAATATTTAATAAATTCTTTCAAAAATATTTGGTAAACCACCACAAACTAATAGTTTACAACATATATACGAATTCATATAAAGATTTAACCTTTTTCACAACAAACAATTAACCATTAATATTTGAAATAGAATTTTTCATGTTATGCGGAATGAAACTTACTTGAAAATTATTTTATATAAGTTCTGAAGAGACTTTACTATTCAAAATTAACATGAACCTCTACATGCCAATTTTCTCAAAATATGAATTTTAACTAATTTTTATGGGTAGTTAACTAATTTAATTTAAACAATTAACTACTCATGTAAAAACTGATTTTTACATCTCATGTCAAGTAATTCAAACTTTTTTAAAGGATTAATGATTGAATTACTTATTCAATTTTATAAGAATTGATCAGTGGATCTTTGATTCCAACAACTATGTTAGTGGTATCAGTTTATACATCAGTCTGTTGTTCAACATTAGCAACCTTCATTCCATGGCTTTCATGTTCAAAAAATTAAGGTTGCTTTAAGATTAGCAACCATAATTTCAAGCTTTTTAACTTGACTTTTATGATCAACAAGCTTCTTTTCTATGCATTGAACATCAGAAACAAAATCAACAAATACAACAACATCTTCACAAAGTCATACCAAAAATTGGCACTTCAAATCATTCTAACATAAAAACGTTAAAAAAAATGGCGAGGGCCTCTGGATAGCCTCAAATAAATGACATACATTCTAATGAACATGATTCTGGTCTCATATGTCACCTTAACTAAAGTCTTCATACCACAATGATATACAATATTTGTATTAACTGATTAAAAGAAGAGAAGTGATTGTCAAGCTATCGAATAAAGTGGGGCATACATATACAAAGACAAATGAAAACAATCACCCTTATATAAAACAGGTAAAGCTTACAGATTAAAACTTGTTGTAATGAAAATATTTATAGTCTTTTTGTTTTATCACCAAATAGACAATATTTGCAACATTCCATTTTATCCACAAGCTTTCACCCAATAAATATGGTTAACAATGTATGTAAAATTGCTTAATTTTATTTTTATAAGTGATTACATAAGTGTTGGATATTTGAAAATTGTCAAACAAAGTAAATCATATTTACATGTATAATTAATCATGTGCAACAATCAAAATTGCATATAATCATGTCTATTAATTTTTAACCACTTATCAAACAATTTTATTTATATTTACATATATAATTAACCATGTGTAATCATATATCAATAATTTTGTATAATCAATTTTATTTATCCTAAAGATAAAAGTGAAGACTAAATTCTCAAGTTCCTCAAATGAGGAAAAAAATCAAGTTGATATCATAACCAAACGTCATACTTGTTCATATTGGATTTTCAATAAATGCCTCCTTCTTCACAGTAAACTAAATCATCCATATACATTTCATGTTTAATTAGATAAGATCACATAAAGAAAACTTAATTAGATGTAGTGAAATTGTTGTCACAACAAATCTTGTATCATCAATATGCACTTAGTGAAAAGTTGGCAATTTTTCTTGGTCACTAATAAAATTTATAGATTTAACATCGCACGGTTAACATTGGTTATTGAAAAAATCAATGTTAACAAAAACACGGTGACATTTTTATAAATAAATTTAGTTAACTAACATCGGTTTTCAAAAAACCGATGTTGTGTTATACATAAATTAAAACCCAAAGGCCTCTTGCCCTCCGCACTCAATCTCACAAACAAAAGCTTTCTCTTCTCCCTCACCCGCAAGACCTGTCACCGTCGTTTCCTCCTCACCATCGTCGCCGCTGGGGTTCTTGACTGTCGGAGTTCGTCACTGTCGCGATTCTGAGCATCCTCCGTTAGAGTCCAACATCAACACAAGGTACGTGTTAGCTTAATGGTTAGTTTAGTAACTGATTTGTTGGTAATTCTAACTTCGTCTTTTCCACCACCATGACCGCGACAACCATGTTGTTCTTGTTGAAGTTCAAGGCTAACTTCATCTTTTCCATCCACAACACAGTGGATCTGCAATTGTGAAACACTCAACACTACCCTATTGAGTCGCACGAGCAACTCACACAGGTTCTTATGTCATTGCCTTTACAATGTTGCATTTGGGAATAATGGGTCGTTTTATTATTATTATTATTACTTGCATACAGTTTGTGTATATTTGTATACCTTTTTTTTGGCTTATATATTAAGAGTAAAGCACTTGCATGCAGTTTGTGTATATTTGTATGCTGATATCATTACAAATAAGAGTGTTTTTTTGTGCTTACATATAAAGATGCAAAGCGTATAAGAGTTTGTTGTGTTGTAAATGGTAGTTTAAGTTTAGCTTCACTACATTGTTGGGTTCGTGAGCAAACACTTGTATTTGTCATACAGTTCATATGGTTAAAATTCTAGATTTGAATTGCTTGAAGGATTGAATATGACACCTTGAGTAGTGCATGAATTTTGAAATGTCTAGCAACTCCCTTAATGCAGTTGATAGGCAGAGAACCATAAGGCCCAAAAGAAGCATCAACCCATCAAGGCATCAACAGATTCTATCCAGACAAGGTACTGATTCTGCAATATTTTTTTTATTCATTCTTTATTTTCTTTGTTAATTTTTGTTTGTCTAGACAAGGTATTGATTCTGGTGTTGACACTTACTTTGTCTATTATTGGAATTGATTACCGCAAATACTTGACTTGGGTTCCTATTGAAGAATCCTGGTTAGGTTCTTAGAACCTATAATTTACTTTGAATTATGTTTTGCAAGTTGTGATGTAAGGTTAGGTAAGTTGTGACCTTGGTTTTTGTTTACTTGAGGTGAATATATGTATTCCTTATGGTACAGTCATTACATTGTTCCTGAATTAGGTCTAGATGTTAAGTTGTGACCTTGGATTTTGTTTACTTGAGTTCTCGTCATGCTTTTTGCATCATTACTCATCATGGCTGCAGCAGGAGCAGCCTACATGAGTGTTGAAGTCCTATACTTCCTCACAGCTCCCTTTCCATTTGTTTGGAATCTTCTTGGTTATTCCATGATCTTTGAAGCCTTCACTCTCTAGCCACACACCAATGTCAATAGCACCCATAATCACATCCTCCCCAAAATTTGAGGCATGCCATAGGCCACTGGAAGAGTCTAGGGAGAGAAATTTAGAAGTGTCAGTAGAGTCTATGGTATAGTTGACTTATTGCCATTTCTCAAGTGAATTCAAGTTTGTTGACTATACCTATATGCTTTGAAATCATCGGGCGTGATATCTGCAAGTTTGTTGACTATACCTGTATGCTTTTACTATTACTTTTTGTCACTGGAAAAACTGGGTGCCAATTCTCTGTTGAGTAGCCACATTTGTTTCAAAAATCTCTGCTTGCTTTGCTCGCTTTTATCTAATATTAGAATTAGAAGGCCACTCCAACACCCAGTTAATAATTCTCACAACTACTAGGTCTTTTCTTATTTTCAATAATTAACACTTTCATGACCTGAAATTTTGAAACTTCAACTAGAAATAAGATATTGTTCGGTGAAAATTGGGTTTCCCTCTACGTGGGTTTGTTTATCCTAATCTGCCACATAGGTCCAAATGTGCATTGTGTTTTGTAGGGAAAAAAAGAGAATTTTCTTTATAGGAAGGAAGTCTGGTGTTTTCATCTTAGGTTTATGTCCCTCTGTGTGTTGGGTTATTTTTCTTTTAGTTCCTTTTATCTTTTTTTTAACCCCAGATAGAGGGTAATATGGAGGATGTTGAAGAAGCTAATAGAGCAGCTGTTGAGAGCTGTCATAGAGCTGACCACTGATTGTTTTTGTTTGCTACTATTCACAATCAATGTGGCACATAAATAAACAAAAACAAAAGGCAACATACAACAATATTGCCACACCTTAACTGTCTACATCAAGTCAATGTATGACCATCAAGTTAGAGTCATACTGGGGGAATCCCATATAAGAAATTGTCTACATCTGCAGCTCCATTGAACCCATCACCTGCCATTGCACGTGCTGCACCAATTGGCATGAATATGAGTCTTTGATGTGTCATCATTTTCTCATATTTCTTAACCCTTTTTGTCATCATTTTAATTACTGATTAGCCTTAATTGTCAATTTAATTATGCAGTTTTATCATTTGGGCCTACTGGATTAATTTTGTGTTTTTAATTTAATTTCAAGAGAATTATAATCAATTGGGCTTGAATCTAGAATTTGACTTGGATTTGAAGAGAGTAGACTATTTTATTCTACCAAATCTTATCTTATCTAGATTTTATCTCATCTAGATATTATTTCATCTAGATTTTATCTTATCATATCTAGATTTTTTCTCATCTAGATATTATTTCATCTAGATCTTATATTATCTTAACTTATCTAGATTTTATTTCATCTAGATATTATTTCATCTAGATTTTGTTTTATCTTATCTAGATTTTATTTTATTTATGGGCTTGTACTTAAAACAGATTTGTAAGCTTTGGGGCTGAGAATTATATAACAGCACCAAGGTTCTAGTTTTAGCCTCTCTCCTCTCTCTCTTTTTCTTTTGAATCTTTTTCGTTTTAGTCTTTTTCGTTTTAGGGACAAAGAATAATTTTAGATTTTGCAATTCTAGTTTTTACTATTCACGTAGCAATAAAATTTTGTTTACTACTTCAATCTATAATTTCGTTTCTACTAATTAATGGAAGGTTAAATCTTCAACGTTGTTTTCTCTTGAGGATCAAGCACTACTCTCTTTGAGGTTTTATTATTTCTATTGAATTCTAATCAGTTTCTCCTCTTCACCAATTACTCTATATTTGTTGCTATTAATCCATACATGCTTAGTGCTTGATTAATTGTCTATGCGCTTAATTTATGTTCATGCTTAATGATCAGTTTCGTTCATGATTAATTAGTGTATGTGTTGCTTAATCACATAATGAATGCCTTATGTTAAATTTCGCTTAGTAATTTAATTTAGGGTTGGATTAAGTGGTTGAACTGATAAAGGATAAATTCTCGTAACCTAGGATAAGAGACTTGCTTGTGAATCAAGGGGAAACAACGTGTTTTAATTATGATATTTTCTAATTCAAATTTACTTGTTGTTTAATTTACAAAAACAAACAACCCCCCCCCCCCCCAATTCGTTACTGTTTTATTACTATCTGTTACGAACGTTTGGTTGACCATTGTTCATTGGGAGACGACCTAGGATCACTTTCTAGATACTACATTTTTAATGTTTATTTGATTCGGGTACGGCCTCGATCAAATTTGGCGTCGTTGCCGGGGAGCAGCTAATGGGCCAAAGGTTCATAATAGTGTTTAGTTATCTTATTTTGTGTAGCGTTCTGTTTTGCATTTTAGTTGCATTCCTTGTTTAGCGACTATTTTAGCGACTGATTCAGTGACGGATTCAGCCTTTTGTTTTATTGTGGACAGTGCTGAACAATGATTAGCGACTAGGAATTAGCGACGGATTTTGCAATTTAATTAATGATTTTTTTTTATAGTTAGAGTTGTTATTTTTGGCTGAATTTTTGTGTGGTAGGTTCTTTTGATCCATATTTTGTGTGAAAAATACCAGGAGCACTTGGTATGGCATTATTTGAGAGAGACAAAAATTTTTGGAACTTGTTTTTAGCAAAACTTAAAACGGCCATAACTTTTGCTCCGGGTATCAGAACGACTATTATTATATATGCATTTGGGGTAGAAAAAAAAATTCCCATATTGTGGTAACCGGCTAAGGGGACTCCCAAACTCCAAAAATCAACCGTTTACTAAGTTTTTTTTTCATTTTTCAAGTATTATTGTCCTATTTTTCTAAACTTTGCTTAGGTAGTTTTCATAGTTAGACTTTGATTTTTTCTTTGAAAATTTTTGTGCTATCTTTTCATGATTTTAGGGTGTTCTTCACAAAATTTCAGCTTATTTTGATATCGTTTGAGTACAGCTGTAGTTTTACCCCCTTGTTAGGTGCTGTTGAGAACCACATTATTTGCTGCATATAGTGCATGACTAGGGGCAATCCAGGTTATTTACAACCCTTTGATCCTGAAATAGATAGAACCTTTCATAGATTATGATGTAAGCTCCATTGGAGCTTGTAGGCCTAGGTTCTTCTTCATCAATGGATTCCTTTGCTCCTTAGAAGAGGAATGGCAGCGGAATGGAGAAGGAAGAGAGAGAGGAGACGCCACTTCAAGGAGAAGATGAGTCTAGAAGAAGCTCACCACCATAGGAGGCCATGGATAAGAGCTTGGAGGAAGAAGGAGATGAATGAAGGGAGAGGGAGAGAAGAGCACGAAATTTTGTGCTATAAAAGAGCTCTGAAATCTGAAGTTAATATTCAAATGATCAAAGTTGAAAAAAATGCACACACATGACCTCTATTTATAGCCTAAGTGTCACACAAAATTGGAGGGAAATTCAAATTTCACTTGAATTTGAAATTGAATTTGTGGAGCCAAACTTTGGAGCCAAAATTTCACTAATTATAATTAGTGAATTTTAGTTATGGTTCAGCCCACTAATCCAAGATCAATTCCAAGATTCTCCACTAAGTGTGCTTAGGTGTCATAAGGCATGAAAAGCATGAAGGACATGCACAAAGTGTGACTATATGATGTGGCAATGGGGTGTAGTAAGCAAATTCTTACCTCCCCCTCTAAAATTTAATTGGATTGGGCTTCTACCAATTCAATTAAATTTATTTCCAACCACACACATCAAATATCCACTTAGTGCATGTGAAATTACAAAATTACCCCTAATACAAAAACTAGTCTAGGTGCCCTAAAATACAAGGGCTGAAAAATCCTATATTTCTAGGGTACCCTACCTACAATATGGAGCCCTAAATACAAGGACCAAATATAATGACATCCTAGTCTAATATGTACAAAGATAATTAGACCCAACCTTGGCCCATGGGCTCAGAAATCTATCCTAAGGTTCATGAGAACCCTAGGGCCTTCTTCAGCAGCTCTAGCCCAATCTTCTTGGAGCCTCTTGCTCATGGTTCTAGTGACTGGTCCCTTCCTAGGGAGGATTGCATCATCCCCTTCCCCTTGAAGAGGATTTGACCTCAAATCTGTTAGTTCCTCCTCCTCAATATCAGCTCCACCTGCAAAAGGAATTAAATCAGAAATGTTAAAAGTGGTGCTGACTCCATACTCTTCTGGGAGGTCCAACCTATAGGCATTGTTATTGATCCTCTCCAAAACCTGAAAAGGTCCATACCCTCTAGGGCTAAGCTTGGATTTCCTTTTAGTAGGGAATCTATCCTTCCTAAGATGGAGCCAAACCCAGTCACCCTTATTAAGAACTAGCTCTTTTATTCCTCTATTGCCTTTAGTTGAATACACCTTTGTTTGGTTCTCTATTTGGTTCTTAACCCTCTCATGCAACTTCTTTACAAATTCTGACCTAGATTCCCCTTCTTTATGTATAAAAGAAGTGTCCAGTGGGAGGGGAATGAGGTCTAACGGTGTTAGGGGATTGGACCCATAGACAACCTCAAAAGGGGACTGCTTGGTGGTTCTATGAACCCCCCTGTTGTAGGAAAATTCTACATGAGGAAGATACTCATCCCAAGACTTATGGTTGCCTTTCAGAAAAGCCCTTAAAAGGGTGGATAAAGACCTATTCACTTCCTCTGTTTGCCCATCAGTTTGTGGATGACAAGTGGTAGAGAAAAGAAGTTTAGTTCCTAGCTTCGCCCATAAGGTTTTCCAGAAGTGGCTAAGGAACTTAGCATCTCTATCTGACACAATGGTCCTAGGCAAACCATGGAGTCTCACAATTTCCTTGAAAAAGAGTTTTGAGATGTGGGAAGCATCATCCACCTTGTGGCATGGTATAAAGTGTGCCATCTTGCTAAACCTGTCCACCACCACAAAGATAGAGTCTACACCTCTTTGGGTTCTAGGAAGCCCAAGGACAAAGTCCATACTAATGTCTACCCAAGGTGCAGATGGGATGGGTAAGGGTGTGTATAGCCCATGAGGCATCACCCTAGACTTGGCTTGTAAACAAGCCACACACCTAGTGCAATGCTTATGGACATCTTTCTTCATATGGGGCCAATAAAACTTTTCTTTGAGTAAGACAAGGGTCTTGTCTATCCCAAAGTGGCCCATGAGCCCACCCTCATGGCTCTCTTTCACAAGTAATTTCCTAATGGATCCTTGGGGTATGCAAAGCTTTCCCTCTTTGAACAAATACCCCTCAGCCAAATAGAATCCATCTTGGGCCTTTTTCCCACAACTCTCGTAAATGGGAGAGAAATGTTCATCTAAAGCATACAAGTCCCTAATATTATCAAATCCTAAAATTTGAGCTCCTAGGGAGCAAAACAATGTGTGTCTCCTAGAGAGGGCATCAACTACCACATTTGTTTTTCCCTTTTTGTATTTGATAACATATGGAAATTGCTCTAGGTACTCTACCCATTTTGCATGCCTCTTGTTTAACTTGCTTTGCCCTCTAATGTACTTAAGTGATTGATGATCACTATGAATGACAAATTCCTTGGAAACAAGGTAATGTTCCCAAGTTTGGAGGGCTCTTACTAAGGCATAAAGCTCTTTATCATAGGTGGGGTAGTTGAGGGTGGCACTATGAAGTTTTTCACTAAAATAAGCAATAGGGTGCCCACCTTGTAACAATACAGCTCCAACTCCCACTCCAGAGGCATCACATTCTAGCTCAAAAGTTTTAGAAAAGTCAGGAAGAGCTAGAACAGGTGCCTTAGTAAGCTTTTCTTTGAGCAAAGCAAAGGCTTGCTCTTGTTTTTCACCCCAGGTAAATGCCACATTCTTCTTCACCAGCTCATTGAGAGGTGATGCAATTGTAGAGAAATTAGGAACGAACCTTCTATAGAAGCTTGCTAACCCATGGAAGCTCCTAATATCTCCCACACTTTTTGGGGTGGGCCATTCTTGGATGGCCTTGATTTTCTCAGGGTCCACTTGAACCCCATTTCTACCAACTACAAAACCTAAGAAAACTATATTATCTACACAAAAGGTACACTTCTCTATATTTGCATAGAGGTTGTTTTTCCTAAGGACTGAAAGAACTTTCCTGAGATGTCCTAAGTGATCATCTAGGCTCCTACTGTACACTAAAATATCATCAACATATAAACAACTACAAATCTACCTATGAAATCCCTTAAGACATGATGCATAAGCCTCATAAAGGTGCTTGGTGCATTAGTGAGCCCAAAAGGCATCACTAGCCATTCATACAAACCAAACTTGGTCTTGAAAGCAGTTTTCCACTCATCACCTTTTTTCATCCTGATTTGGTGATAACCACTTTTAAGATCAATTTTTGAAAAGATATTGGCACCATGCAACTCATCAAGCAAATCATCAAGTCTAGGAATGGGGTGCCTATACTTTACAGTGATGTTGTTGATGGCCCTGCAATCTGTACACATTCTCCACGTACCATCCTTTTTGGGCACCAACAACACTGGCACAACACATGGGCTTAGGCTCTCTTGGACCCAGCCCTTCTCCAACAATTCTTTAACCTGAGACTCTATCTCCTTAGTCTCCTGAGGGTTAATCCTATAGGCTGGCCTATTAGGAAGGCTTGCTCCTGGGACTAAATCTATTTGGTGTTCTATTCCCCTTAAAGGAGGTAGCCTAGGGGGTATCTCTTTGGGAAATATATCACCAAATTCATGTAAGAGTTCTTGGACCTTTGGGGGTAAGGTCTCAAATGTAGGAATTGTGGCAGTGCTAAGGGATGTTTCCCTTGATAGGAGAAGGTAGAAAGATTGTTTAAGAATGAGTGCTCTTTTAATATCACCTTTTGTTGCAAAATGATTTTCCTTCTTAACAATCTTCTTGGAGGAATCCTTTCCCTCTTTTTCATTCCCCCTGGCCTTTGAAGACAAGACCTTACTATCCTTCTTTTTCTTTTGTTTTTCTAATTTTTCTTCCTCATCCCTCTTATCTTTCATAGTTAGTTGATCTTTGGCCACCTGTGAAGGTGTTTGAGGATGCAACACAAATTTAGTGCCAAGATGGGTGAGGGTAATCTCATTAGTTAGGCCATTATAAATGATCTTCCTATCAAATTGCCACGGCCTTCCTAAAAGAATATGTCCTGCCTCCATGGGAACTATATCACAATTAACTTCATCCTTATATGTCCCAATGGAGAAAGGTACCTTCACTTGTTGGTTAACTATCATTTCCCCTTGCTCATTGAGCCATTGAAGTTTATAAGGTTTTGGGTGGGGAATGATAGTGAGGTTAACTTGGAAACTAATCTTGTGCTACAACAATTGCAACAAGATTCACTATCCACAATGAGAGAACAAGTTTTATCTAAAATTTTGCATCTTGTATGAAAGATGTTCTCTCTTTGGGATTGAGATAGATCACAAGATTGACCTCCAAGGAGCCTTCTAACCATTAAGAGGTCACCTTCTTCATGGGGGTAGACTTCCTCACTAGACTCTTCACCCCTTACTTCATCTTCACTTCCACTAGAGGAAGGGCAAGAAGTAGTCTCCTCTTGACTACTATAAATGTCTTGACCCCTCATGATCATGGTTTTCTTTGTGGGGCATTAAGAGGCAATCTGACCTCTCCCAAGACATTTGAAGCATTTAATGTTGCTAGTCCTGTCTTAGGAACTAGTCTTAGGGGTGTATTTCTCTATGGTCTTACCCTTATCTTCCTTGGGTTTTGAAGGTGCAGGCCCTAAAATTCCATGGGCTTGGTCCTTCCTTGGATAAGAGTGAGAGCCATAAGATTTTGAAGAAGGCTTTCTTTTAAGTTGTTGCTCCACTCTTATACAAAGTTGGACTAGCTCATCTAGGTCCCTATATGGAAGGAGTTCAACCTTGTCCCTCACTTCCATATTAAGCCCACTAAGGAACCTAGTTATGCTTGTTCTTTCCTCCTCCCTAATTCCAGCTCTTAAAAGGAGTAATTTCATTTGTTGTCTATATTCTTCAGCACTCATACTCCCTTGTCTAAGCCTTTGGAGCTTGTCCATAAGCTCCCTCTCATAGTAGGAGGGAATGTGTCTCTTCCTAAGGACACTCTTAAGATCATTCCAATACTCTACTGGAGGATCCCCATGAATCCTTCGTTCCCTAACAAGGGAAGTCCACCAATAGAGGGCATACCCTTGAAAGCTAAGGGTAGCCAATGGAACTTTTCTCTCTTCGCTAATATGATGGCAAGCAAAGAGTTGTTCAACCTTCATTTCCCAATCTAAGTAGGCCTCAACATTATCTTTTCCATGGAAATATGGGAGGCTAATATTAACCTCTTGAGGCCTTCTATCCTTTTCTCTTCTTTGGGAGTGATGTTTAGTATGTGAGCTATGGCGCCCTCTATAATAGTCGCTAAGTTCTTCACTTAAACTCTTGCAAGAGTCATGACTACTAAAGGAGGCATGTTTTTCTCTTTTCATTTCTTTCATTATTTTTCTTCTTTTTTCCTCTCTTATTTTCTCTCTTTCATCTTGACTTATTTCTTCCACTCTTTTTTTACCTTTTTCTTTTCTCTCTTGTTTTTCTTTCCACAACTTAAGGGATCTCAACTCATCTAATATCTTATACAAGGGGTCCTTAGGAGTAGAACCCTCACCATTAACACTAGATGAAGAATGAAGACTCAGGTTGGTTCCTAAGTTATGGTTCTTTCTTGTTGGGGGTTTGAAAACAAAAGGTAAAAGAAACTATGGTTGAAACTAGCCAAAATAAACACTAAAAGAGGTGTGAAAGATAAGGTAAAAACTAATTGGTAAAAGGCAAGCTATCTAGGCGGTTTGACAATGGAGGGTATAAGAAATAAGCTATGAAAGTAAGCAAGAAATTAAAGTGCAAGAAATGCAAACTAGGCGGATCCTAAGAGTGTTTGGGTGACCTCATTTAAGGTTCCCAACAAAACACTCACTATCCTAAGGGAAAATTGCCTAAAATTATTACACACAAATGGAAGTAGGGTGACCTAGCGGAGGCTCCCAACTTACTTCCAATGAAAGGTCTTTTTGTTACAAAATTTGAAAGCAAAGCAAATTGCCAATTACAAAATTACAAAGAAAAAAAAAAAGTCCTCAATTGTGGTGGCTATTCTCTCTTTAGTGTTTCACTCAATTTGGAGTGCTTCTTAGTCCAATAGCTCTTAAGGTGGTTGGCCCCTTTCTTCTTGACTCAAATTCTTCAAGATATGGCACCAATCCTCATTTCCAATTCCCTATATGGCAACTCACAAACAAGGAAACAAAGAGACAAGCAATAACCAAAGACAAAAAAAAATGAAATGAAAGCTAAACCAATAGAGTTTTAACAAGACAAATTTTCAAGGATTATTCAACAATTAAAGCAATGAAAAGCACAAAAAAGCAAGCTAGGACTCAAAGAGAAACCTAGAATGGCTCTAGAGTAGAGTAGAAAAACTATAAAAAAAAAAGACTCAAGAAACCTCTAGTTTTGGCACTTGTTTTCACAATAATTTTCAATTTAAATTTCAGAACTAGGATTGGTATAAAATAGGCACCAATTATAGAACAAATTTTTGAGCCAAAACACAAGCACACTTCCCTTTCACTTTTTTTTTCCTGGACACTGATTTTTCTGCCAACTTGTGTGATTTTTCTTATTCTTTCCTTTAATCCAAATTGCTTGGTTCTTTTTTTATATTTTTTTCCAGATGTCTAGAAAATGCAGTAAAAATTTCAGCTCAAAACTCGTAGTGACCAATTCCCAGTAATTTATACAATTTTGTATGTTTAAGCTGCCAGCACCAACGATTTCAACCTAGAAATCAAGAGTAGTGTTTATGTTGCTTAAGGCTTGGATAGTTACAATTTGTGTTTGCTTATGCTCAATTATCTTGAATAACACAATTCAAGAGTGCTTAAGACTTATTTGATTCACAAATCCAGCCACAACTCAGCACCACAACTCAACTTCATCATAGGCATCATGTAGGAATCTTAGAAAACAAAAAAAGAGTTCAACAACAAGACTACTTCTAGGAAATTGATTTAGAACATGTTATGAACTAAATAACATGCATGAATTAGACTCAAAATTCAAAAGATAGGCTAAGAATGACAAGAATACATGAAAAAATGTATCTAGAATTCAATAAAAATAAAAATTCAACACAAACTTAGAGCATAATGTGACAATTACTATGACTAAACATGACTCTAAGACAACATGGATTAAGTGATTTACACTTAGATTTTTGTGTTTTTTTTTTCTAATCAATATTTTGGAACAAAATTTAGATCTAAAGGTTCAGCACAAGAATATTATGAATGAAAATTGATAGAACCTAAAATCAACACAAAAACAAGATTCAAGAGTAGATCTACAAAATTTGAACCATAGAAATGCAAGAACAAGTGTAGATCTAAGATTTAATCTGTTTATTTTTTTTTTGAATCTACTCTAAACAGCACCGAACCACAAGAAAATGGAGGATATACATGGAGAATAAGATGAAGAACAAGGAATTAAAGAGAATTCACCGAACAAAAAGATAGAGGAAGCAAAAGAACATCACCTAGATGAAGATGCTCTTGATACCACATGATGTAAGCTCCATTGGAGCTTGTAGGCCTAGGTTCTTCTTCATCAATGGATTCCTTTGCTCCTTGGAAGATGAATGGCAGCGGAATGGAGAAGGAAGAGAGAGAGGAGACGTCACTTCAAGGAGAAGATGAGTCTAGAAGAAGCTCACCACCATAAGAGGCCATGGATAAGAGCTTGGAGGAAGAAGGAGATGAATGAAGGGAGAGGGAGAGAAGAGCACGAAATTTTGTGCTCTAAAAGAGCTCTGAAATCTGAAGTTAATATTCAAATGATCAAAGTTGAAAAAAATGCACACACATGACCTCTATTTATAGCCTAAGTGTCACACAAAATTGGAGGGAAATTCAAATTTCACTTGAATTTGAAATTGAATTTGTGGAGCCAAACTTTGGAGCCAAAATTTCACTAATTATGATTAGTGAATTTTAGTTATGGTTCAGCCCACTAATCCAAGATCAATTCCAAGATTCTCCACTAAGTGTGCTTAGGTGTCATGAGGCATGAAAAGCATGAAGGACATGCACAAAGTGTGACTATATGATGTGGCAATGGGGTGTAGTAAACAAATGCTCACCTCCCCCTCTAAAATTTAATTGGATTGGGCTTCTACCAATTCAATTAAATTTATTTTCAACCACACACATCAAATATCCACTTAGTGCATGTGAAATTACAAAACTACCCCTAATACAAAAACTAGTCTAGGTGCCCTAAAATACAAGGTCTGAAAAATCCTATATTTCTAGGGTACCCTACCTACAATATGGAGCCCTAAATACAAGGACCAAATATAATGACATCCTAGTCTAATATGTACAAAGATAATTGGACCCAACCTTGGCCCATGGGCTCAGAAATCTATCCTAAGGTTCATGAGAACCCTAGGGCCTTCTTCAGCAGCTTTAGCCCAATCTTCTTGAAGCCTCTTGCTCATGGTTCTAGTGACTGGTCCCTTCCTAGGGAGGATTGCATCAGATTAGTTAGGCATAGTGTGCATCCTGGTCATTTTGTACATTTTGAGCATTCTGAGCATTCTGTTGAGGGTGATTCTGAATATTCTGATTTTGAGCATTCCACTACTAATTTTTATACTGAGAACATGGCTCAACCTTCACCTCGTGAGAGGACTCTTAGGGAGATGGCTGCACCTGATTTCACTTATGAAAGCTTGTGCATTCAATATCCTGATTAGGGTGTTCCATATGTTCTGGACAAATACATTTGTTGCCCAAGTTTCATGGTCTTGCAGGTGAAGATCCTCATAAACATCTTCAGGAGTTCCATATTGTTTGTTCCACCATGAAGCCCCCTGACGTCCAAGAAGATCATATCTTTCTAAAGGTTTTTCCTCATTCTCTAGAGGGAGTGGCAAAAGATTGGTAATACTACCTTGCTCCCAGGTCCATTTTCAGCTGGGATGACCTTAAAAGGGTGTTCTTGAGAAATTCTTCCGTGCATCTAGGACCACTGCCATCAGAAAAGACATTTCAGGCATCAGGCAACTTAGTGGAGAAAGCTTGTATGAGTACTGGGAAAGATTCAAGAAATTGTGTGCAAGCTGCCCTCACCACCATATTTCTGAGCAACTCCTTCTTCAATATTTCTATGAGGGACTTAGTAACATGGAGAGGAGTATGATTGATGCTGCCAGTGGTGGAGCTCTTGGTGATATGACCCCTGCTGAAGCTAGGAATTTGATTGAGAAGATGGCTTCCAACTCCCAACAATTCAATGCAAGAAATGATGCTATTGTTCTTAGAGGAGTCCATGAGGTGGCCACAGATTCATCTTCATCTACTGAAAATAAAAATCTTGAAGGAAAACTTGATGCCTTGGTCAACCTAGTAACTCAGCTTGCCATAAATTAGAAATCTACACCTGTAGCAAG
Source organism: Glycine soja (assembly GCF_004193775.1). Classification (NCBI taxonomy): domain Eukaryota; kingdom Viridiplantae; phylum Streptophyta; class Magnoliopsida; order Fabales; family Fabaceae; genus Glycine; species Glycine soja. The sequence continues at coordinate 36,679,107 of NC_041011.1, forward strand.
AGTCTGTGGTCTATGTTCTTCTGCAGATCACCATACAGATCTCTGTCCTTCTTTGTAGCAATCTGGAGTCAATGAGCAACCTGAAGCTTATGATGCAAACATTTATAATAGACCTCCTCAGCAGCAAAACCAACAACAGCAGAATAAATATGATCTTTCAAGCAACAGATACAATCCAGGTTGGAGGAATCATCCAAATCTGAGATGGACAAGTCCTCCACAACAACAACAGCCTGTCCCTCCCTTTCAGAATGTTGCTGGTTCGAGCAAGCCATATGTTCCTCCTCCAATGCAGCAACAGCAGCAGCAGTCACAACAAAGACAACCAGCAACTGAGACTCCTCCTCAACCTTCCTTAGAAGAGTTAGTGAGGCAAATAACCATCCAGAATATGCAATTTCAGCAAGAGACAAGAGCCTCCATTCAGAGTCTGACAAATCAGATGGGGCAGATGGCTACTCAGATGAACCAAGCTCAATCCCAAAATTCTGACAAATTGTCTTCACAAATTGTGCAGAATCCGAAAAATGTGAGTGCCATCACCTTGAGGTCTGGCAACCAAATTCAAGTGCCTCCACCAGTAGCAGCACCTACACCTGAAAAAGAGGATGAGATAGTTGCACAAAAGAGAAAGCTTCCTAAAAAAAATTTCATGCAGGTGGACCTTCTTCTAGTAATTCCGACTTACAGCAGCCTCTTATCCCTCTTCCATTCCCACCTAGAGCAATTCCAAACAAAAAGTTGGAAGAAGCAGAAAAGGAGATCTTGGAGACCTTCAGAAAAGTAGAGGTGAACATACCTCTGCTAGATGCCATCAAGCAGATTCCAAGATATGCCAAGTTTCTAAAGGAGTTGTGCACCCACAAAAGGAAGCTCAAAGGCAATGAACGGATTAGCATGGGTAGAAATGTGTCAGCATTGATAGGTAAATCTGTTCCTCACATTCTTGAGAAATGTAAGGACCCAGGTACTTTCTGTATACCTTGCATCATTGGGAACAGTAAATTTAAGAATGTCATGCTAGATTTAGGAGCATCAGTTAGTGTCATGCCTCTGCCCATTTTCAATTCTTTATCTCTTGGACCTTTACAATCTACGGATATGGTGATTCATTTGGCAAATAGAAGTGTTGCTTACCCCGCAGGTTTCATAGAGGATGTGCTGGTTCGGGTTGGTGAATTTATTTTTCCTATTGATTTTTATGTTCTTAATATGGAAGAGGGATTTTCCCATGGTTCAGTCCCAATTATTTTAGGCAGGCCATTTATGAAAACAACCCGAACCAAGATAGATGTTTATGCTGGCACATTGTCTATGTAATTTGGTGATATTGTTGTTCATTATAACATTCTTGATGCCATGAAACATCCATCTGAGGATCATTCTGTTTTTCGTGTTGAGATAATTGATCAGATTGTTGATGATTATATGTTTGATTTTGATTTTGTTCTTCATGGTAGGAAACATCCATTTTTATCTGATTTGCATACTTGTCACTCCTTATGCATTGAATTTGAATCTGAGTTTGAATTTGATCCTGTATCTGATTTTTATGTTGAGAGTGAATTTGAATTTGAGTCTGGTTCTAATTTTTTGGGTGTTATACCTCTTGATGTTGATTTTTTAGAGTCAGAATGCACTAACCATGTTGTAGGAAGTACATATACTTCTAACCTTCTTTATGAGGTACAGGTTGAGGAACCTTCTTCTTCTCCTACCCTGGTTCCTCCCACTGTTCAGCCACCACCCAAACCGGAGTTGAAGCCTTTACCAGCAAACCTCAAATATACTTACTTGGAGGACAAGGAAAAATTTCTAGTGATCATATTTGCCTCCTTTGATGCTGAGCAAGAGGAGAAGTTGTTGCTAGTGCTCAAGAAGCATAAGAAAGCCATTGGATGGACTTTAGCAGACATTCCTGGTATTAGCCCATCTACTTGCATGCATAGGATACTTTGAGAGGATGGAGCTAAGCCAGTGAGGCAGCCACAGCAGAGACTCAATCCCGTTATTCTAGATGTGGTGAAAAAGGAAGTGACCAAGCTCTTACAAGCTAGAATCATCTACCACATCTCTGACAGCCAGTGGGTGAGTCCAGTTCAAGTGGTTCCTAAGAAGACATGCCTCAGAGTGATCAAGAATGAAAAGGATGAGCTTATCCCCACAAGAGTGCAAAACAATTGGCGAGTCTGCATTGATTATAGGAGGCTGAATCAGGTAACCAGAAAAGATCATTTTCCCCTGCCTTTCATTGATCAAATGCTTGAGCGTTTGGCAGGTAAGTCTCATTACTGTTTTCTTGATGGTTTTTCTAGCTATTTACAAATTCATATTGCTCCTGAGGATCAAGAAAAGACCACATTCACCTGTCCCTTTGGCACTTTTGCCTATAGGAGGATGCCCTTTGGCCTATGCAACGCCCCTGGTACCTTCCAACGGTGTATGCTTAGCATTTTCAGTGATTTTTTAGAGAGTTCCATAGAGGTATTTATGGATGATTTTACTGTTTATTGATCCTCTTTTGATACATGTTTGGATAGTCTGGATAGAGTTTTTAGTAGATGCATTGAAACTAACCTTGTGCTGAATTTTGAAAAATGTCACTTCATGGTAGAACAAGGTATAGTTTTAGGGTATATCATTTCCAGTAGGGGCATAAAGGTAGACCCTGCAAAAATAGATGTTATTTCACAATTACCTTACCCCTCTTGCGTGCGAGAGGTTCGTTCTTTTCTTGGTCATGCAAGGTTTTATAGGCGCTTTATCAAGGATTTTAGCAAAGTGGCCCTTCTATTATCCAATCTACTGCAAAAGGAGGTGGAGTTTGATTTTGATGACCGGTGCAAAGAGACTTTTGATTGCCTCAAGCATGCAGTGACTACCACCCTTATCATTCAGGCACCTGATTGGACAACCCCATTTGAGCTAATGTGCGATGCATCCAATTATGCATTGGGGGCTGTCCTTGCTTAAAAGATTGATAAGCTGCCTCGGGTGATCTACTACGCTTCCAGAACTTTGGATGCTACTCAAGCAAATTACACTACCACAGAGAAGGAGCTATTAGCGATAGTTTTTGCTCTTGAGAAATTTCGTTCATATTTACTTGGTACTCGTGTTATTGTTTATACTGACCATGCAGCTCTGAAATACCTGTTGAAGAAGGTTGAATCAAAGCCTAGATTGATCAGGTGGATGCTTTGGCTCCAAGAGTTTGATTTGGAGATCCGTGATCGGAGTGGCGCACAAAACCTTGTGGCTGACCATCTGAGTAGGATTGAGCGTGCGTTTGAGGACTCACCCATTCGGGATGATTTTCCGGATGACCATTTGTACATTCTGTATAGTATTTCTAATTCCTTCCCCACTCCTTGGTTTGCTAATATTGTGAATTATTTGGTTGCTTCTGTTTTTCCTCCCTTAGCATCTAAAGCTCAAAATGATAAAATTAAAAGCGATGCTAAGCATTATATTTGGGATGACTCCTATTTGTGGAAGTTGTGCAGTGACCAAGTTATTAGGAGATGCATTCCAGACCACGAGATTGACTCGGTCCTGCAATTCTGTCATTCTTCCGCACCAAGTGGCCATCTTGGCATACAGAGGTTAGCTTGCAAGGTGCTTGACTACGATTTCTATTGGCCCACCATCTTCAAGGATGCATGGAGAATCTATAGCACTTGTGAGCCTTGTTAGAGAGCAGGCAGCTCACCTTTATGGAGACAGCAAATGCCTCAACAACCCATGTTATTCTATGAGGTGTTTGATATCTGGGGTATAGATTTTATGGGGCCTTTCCCTGTCTCTTTTGGTTTTGCTTATATTCTCCTTGTTGTTGATTATGTTTCAAAATGGGTGGAAGCCAAACCCACCAGAACTAACAATGCTAAGGTTGTTGTGAATTTTGTTAGATCTAATCTGTTTTGCAGGTTTGGAATCCCTAGAGCCATCATTAGTGATCAAGGCACCCATTTTTGTAACAGATCCATGTATGCCTTGCTCAAAAAGTATGGGGTCGTGCATAGAATTTTCACACCATACCACCCCCAAACTAATGGGCAGACTGAGATTTCAAATAGGGAGATAAAAAGGGTCTTGGAGAAGATTGTGCAGCCGAACAGAAAGGATTGGAGCACCAGGCTAGATGATGCTCTTTGGGCGCATAGGACTGCCTACAAAGCACCCATAGGAATGTCTCCTTATCGGGTTGTCTTTGGCAAGGCATGTCATCTTCCTATAGAGATAGAGCACAAAGCCTACTGGACTGTAAAGACCTGCAACTTCTCTATTGATCAGGCTGGAGAGGAAGGAAGTTGCAACTAAGTGAGCTAGATGAGATCCGTTTAGAAGCCTATGAGAATTCCAAATTCTACAAGGAGAAGACCAAGAAGTTCCATGACAGCTTGATAGCTAAGAAGGACTTTGTGGTTGGACAGAAAGTTTTATTGTATAACTCTAGGCTCAGACTCATGAGTGGTAAGTTGAGGTCAAAGTGGATTGGTCCTTTTTTGGTGACTAATGTTTTTCCTTATGGTACAGTTGAGATCAAAAGTGAATCCACAGATAAGGGCTTCAAGGTCAATGGACACCGGCTGAAACCATTTCTCACAAATCCCTCCTTAGTGGATGTAGTGGTGGAGGAGACCTCCTTACTTCACCCTACTTCTCTTCCGCCATGACTTAGGGAGTTTTCTTTTTCTGTCTTCTTTACTTTTATTTCAATTGTCCAATTTTATTGATTGCTTTGATTGTTCTTGATCTTATGATTGTGCTACATTGAGGACAATGTGTTGTTTAAGTGTGGGGGGGGGGGGGGGAGATTGTTCTTTAATTTTGTTGGGTATTCTAGTTTAATTTTATTAGGTTTTCTAGTTTAATTTTGTTAGGTTTCCTAGGTTAATTTTGGTTTTATGTTTTGTGTACAACATTGCATGTTCTCTTTGAATTATAGGTTATGTACAGGTAATGGGTAATTGTTTTTGAAATAGGAGTTTCTTGGCATTTTGTGAATTGAAATCCTTGTTTTTTTTCTCTGCATGTCAAGTTAGTTTTGAAAGTTCGAATTGAAGGTGATAGATTTACCCTTGGTGAGAATTTGAGCCATCATCATCTATTTTATTCGGTGTGTTTTGCCCCATTGATTGCTTGCACAATAGCCTTGGCTTGACTCTTGTTGATGCTTCTTGCTTCACATGCATGTTGGGAAATGATTTAGGCATTTTATTCTTATAAGCCTCTAGCCAAATGAGCCTACCTTGAATTAATTCCTTTGATAGCCCCTTTGAGCCTATGTTCCCCTTTCTTTGTGTTTGAAGCTCATTACAAGCCTTAAGTGAAAAACCATGATTTCACCCTACCCTTAAGGAATTTTGGAGCTTTGGAATTGTTTTGGGAATAAGTGTGAGGTGGGGGGGGGGGGGGGTATGTTTCATTGGATGATATGTTTTTATTGGCCATGCTTGATGATGTATACATATATTGCCTAATTGTTGCTTTATTTTTCAATTGCTTTCAAATGCTACTGTCCACATTAAAAAAAATGAAGTTGAATAAATGAGGTCTTGGTTTGAAGACTTGGATTGGTTGAAGACCTGGTTGATTTTATTTTGGGTTAACTTTTTAAAGCTTAATTTGTAATTTTGGTTTTGGGGTTTACTACTTTTTCTTACTTCCCACTTATTCCCTATTGCTCCTCTATTCCTTTGGGTTTTAGCTACTATCCCATACTTTCATCTACCTTGTCCTTGGCCCCATTACAACCTTAAAAGACCTTTTGATCCTCATGTGCATGTTCTTGTGATGTGGTTGTCAATTTTAGAGTCTTGTCAAGTCTATGTGGTGTTTATTTTCATGGGTGCTCTGAGATTAAACAGTAGCCTAGACACTTGAGAGATAGAGTGCATATCTTGTGAGGCTTTATCACTTTTCATTCTTAAGCTGATTGACTATCTTGTCGTGTTTGAGATCCTTGGATGATTTTCATGACGGCCTTGACTCTTTAACTCTTTACGTGTTGGATGTTACCCATTCTTTTCATTCCTTGAGATTCATTCAGAAATATGTAATTGTTGTTGTGTCTGTTTGTTTCTCTTTAATGTCTCTGGATTTGTCCCATGCTTTGTTTTTTTTTTTTTTTTTTTGCCCAAGAGTGTAAAAGGCTAAGTGTGAGGGGATTTGATATGTCATCATTTTCTCATATTTCTTAACCCTTTTTGTCACCATTTTAATTATTGATTAGCCTTAATTATCAATTTAATTATGCAGTTTTATCATTTGGGCCTACTGATTAATTTTGTGTTTTTAATTTAATTTCAAGAGAATTAAAGCAATTGGGCTTGAATCCAGAATTTGGCTTGGACTTGAAGAGAGCAGACTATTTTATTCTACCAAATCTTATCTTATTTAGATTTTATTTCATCTAGATCTTATATTATCTTATCTTATCTAGATTTTATTTCATCTAGATATTATTTCATCTAGATTTTGTTTTATCTTATCTTATCTAGATTTTATTTTATTTATGGGCTTGGACTTAAAACAAATTTGTAAGCTTTGGGGCTGAAAACTATATAACAACACCAAGATTCTAGTTTTAGTCTCTCTCCTCTCTCTCTTTTTCGTTTGAGTCTTTTTCGTTTTAGGGACAAAGAATAATTTTAGATTTTGCAATTCCAGTTTTTACTATTCACGTAGCAATAAAATTTTGTTTTTTTGCTTCAATCTACAATTTCGTTTCTACTGATTAATGGAAGGCTAAATCTCCAGCGTTGTTTTCTCTTGAGGATCAAGCACAGCTCTCTTTGAGGTTTTATTATTTCTATTAAATTCTAATCAGTTTCTCCTCTTCACCAATTACTCTATATTTGTTGCTATTAATCCATGCATGCTTAGTGCTTGATTAATTGTCTCTGCGCTTAATTTATGTTCATGCTTAATGATCAGTTTCGTTCATGATTAATTGGTGTATGTGTTGCTTAATCACATAATGAATGCCTTATGTTAAATTTCGCTTAGTAATTTAATTTAGGGTTGAATTAAGTGGTTGAACTGATAAAGGATAAATTCTCGCAACCTAGGATAAGAGACTTGCTTGTGAATCAAGGGGAAACAACGTGTCTTAATTATGATATTTTCTAATTCAAATTTACTTGTTGTTTAGTTTAGAAAAACAAACAACCCCCCCCCCCCTCCAATTCGTTACTGTTTTATTACTATCTGTTACGAACGTTTGGTTGACCATTGCTCTTTGGGAGATGACCTAGGATCACTTCCTAGATACTGCATTTTTAATATTTATTTGATTTGGGTACGGTCTCAATCAGTCTTCCTTCTGGTCCTAGTGCAGCTCCTACAATTGGCCCATGTTTAGTAAACATGAATATTCATCCTGGACCTTTTACTCAACCTCAATCAGTTTCACCTAGCAACTATCGAGTGACTAGTAGTACCTTTCATGCCAATCATTTTACATATTTGAACCCAATAATATCTAAGTTTGGTCCCAGTGCTATTTGGCCTAGTTGTCATCCCATTGAATTTCCTCTTCCAGTACCTATTGTTGAACCAATCCCTGATCCCATTTCAGAGTCACAAGTTTTGTGTCATGGGTCAAAAAGTCCAGGTTCAACTTTAGTTCTTGATGAGGACATTGACTTCCTTGAAGAAAACTTGCCTTCCTAGAAAACCATCATAACATTGGTTAGTGAACCAACCACAGAAACACTCATCACCAACACTGATGATGCATGTTTCAATTCATGTTAAAGGATATAGCTTTATTACCACTTGAACTGCTGGGTGGAGCCTGAGTGTTTCATTCAATGTTGCATTCAGGTACTGCATCTTGTCCATGTTTTCTTCAGTTACTCTAGCTGCAAGTTCACTAATGGTTGATCCAGCTTCTACATTTGTTGTTTGTCTAATCTCTTGTGCAGTCTTCTCCTGCACATAAGGGTTCTTGCAAAGTTTGTAAAGAAACCAAGAAAGAGTAACTGATATTGTATCTTTCCCTGCAAGGATAAAACTCAAGGAAATATCTCCAAGGTACTTTGGATCAGTTTCTTCCAATTCTATAAACCTTGACAAGATGTCTCCTTTCACCACCTGTAAAACATTCAAGTTTCCAACAAATTATACATAACACAATAAAGAATGGTAAAATAGTAACCAATAATTTTAGTAGTTGTTCTCATAAGAGAATTATCTTGTAGGTTTTGGGCTTGCTTAATCTTGGTTCTGATTAGTTCATAAACGAATTCATCGATCACTCCTAAACTTTTCCTAATTACCGCTTCAGATCCGATGTTCAAGAACCGCATAATTCTCTAGAGAAATTTAAAACACCGATACATGATAGCAGCACTTACTTCATCAATAGCATTGGAGAACTTTGTGCCTTGTTTATAGGTTCCACACATGGTTTCCAGTTCAACAACAAGGAGAACCTTTGCATATAGAATCTAGAGTTGCTTTCATGAAAAAATATGCAAATAAGCAAGAAGCAGAAGAGACCAAGATTTATGGTTATTAAGGAACAGAAGAAGGGCTTTGTTTTGTGTAGCAGTTTTGCACTAATAACATCTTTACATGCATCTCAATTGTTTGAGATTGTAGCTTCAGACAGTATCTTTGCAAGTTTTATTGCATTGGATTTGAATGCTGAATTCTCTCAACATTTTGGTTGAGAATTGATAGCTTGTTGCCTTCCTCTGATGGCGCCACTTGCTGAGCAAAGCAGTTCTGGACATAGTTGTAAAAGGCTTTAAATACACTGTGGCTAATTGCCTTATGCTTTTTTTCTTCAGGTTATCATTTACTATTGCTAATTGGTGTTGCTGTGGAAGCTCTTTGATTATAGCAACTCCAAGTACATACGTATGGACTAGTATGTATATATATATATTATCACAGACTACTCTTTTGACTTTTGTCTCAGTATTTATATACACATATACTGGTGTTAGATTTAAAAATAATTGATTGAAGTCTACACCAATTTCCTTTTTCCTCCAAATAAACAATACCCGAAACCCTGCATACTTTTTAACAAGTGAGAGAGTATTAAAAGTGTGAAGCTAAGAAATTGATTGTGGGGCAAAATTTGCACAATCCACCCGAGGAGTACTAGAGTATGTCATTTATGTTGAGCATATTCTTACTGGAAGTTCTTGTTGGGTCAGACTAAGTGGCATTGAATTCCAAATAAATTGGTCAGGAAGGATACCCTTGTCTACCATTTCCATAAAGGCCTGCATGGCTTTCTGATAACACACACTCTCTGCATCCTTAATAGACCCCTTCTTGTAGTGCTCTAATATCATCAAGCTTTTGTCAATAGCTCTAGGGAAGAAGTTCCCCATCTAGGCATCAAAGTTTTCAGATAACACACACGCTACATACAACTGAAACATGGTAGAAAAACAGTCTACACTAGGCATCGAAGTTTTCTAAAACCTCATTACCCTTACCGCCGATTGAAAAAAACATTTAATGGAGGTCAAGAGCATCAACATGCACCGATACCGTTGACTGGTGACCAGGTCTTCCAGCGGGTTCAACACCTGAATATTGTATTTGGAAAGACCCAAAAGAAGCAAAAAAAGTAAGACTTGCATATGGAAGAAGAGGTCAATTTTGTTTGATCTTTCGTACTAGCCTGATCTAGATGTTAGACATTGTATTGATGTTATGCATGTGGAGAAAAATGTATGTGATAGTGTCATTGGGACGCTCCTTAACATTCAAGGCAAGACAAATGATGGTTTGAATACTCGTCAAGATCTAGTTGAGATGGGTATACGAGCATCATTACATCCAAGGTCTGATGGTAAAAAAATATACTTGCCTTCAGCTTGTCATACTTTGTCCAAAAATGAGAAGATCAGTTTTTGTTAGTGTCTGCGCCGGGTCAAATTCCCACAAGGATACTCTTCAAATATTAAGAGCCTTATGCAGTTGAAGGATCTTAAGTTGGTAGGCTTAAAGTCTCACGATTGTCACGTCTTGATGCAACAATTGTTATCCATGGCCATACAAGACATTTTGCCTAACAAAGTCAGGCTTGCCATAATTCGACTGTGCTTTTTCTTCAATGTCATATGTAGCAAAGTCCTTGATCCTATGAAGTTAGATGAGCTAGAAAACAAGGCTGCTATTATATTGTGTCAGTTGAAGATGTATTTTCCTCTTGCTTTCTTTGACATCATGGTTCACTTAATTGTTCATCTGGTCAGAGAAATCAAATGTTGTGCTCCTGTTTATTTGTGGTGGATGTACCCGGTTGAGTGATACATGAAGATCTTAAAAGGGTATACCAAGAATCTACATTGTCCAGAAGCATCTATTGTTGAAAGGTACATTGCAGAAGAAGCCATTGAATTTTGTTTAGAGTATATTGAAAAAGCTAAACCTGTTGGGCTTCCCGAGTGTCAGCAGGACGAAAGAGTGGGAGGTAAGGGTTCAAGAGGACTGCATGTTATAACTCCAACTATAGAAGATTTGCAACAAGCTCATTTGTATGTGTTGAATAACAGTAATAAAGTTTTGTCATACATAGTTCACCATGAAGGTTTAGTGAAAGAAAGTAATCCAAAAATGTCCAAGAACTGGGTCTTGAAAAAGCATAACAAGACTTTCCTAGATTGGTTTAAAGATACAATCTTTGCTGATGATAATGCTTCTGAAACGTTAAGAAAGCTAGCAAATGGGCCTAAAAGAAATTTTATAACTTGGCAAGGATACAACATAAACAAGTATTCATTCTATACAAAAGCACAAGACGAGAAAAGTACAATGCAAAACAATAGGGTCACCCTAAGGGTTGAATCTCAACACTTCGCTAGTGTACATGATGACAATCCCCGTGTAGCTTTCATCCCTTACTTTGGTTTCATTGAAGAAATTTGGGAGCTTAACTATGTCAAATTTATTGTCTGTGTTTTCAAATGTAAATGGGTTAACAGCAACACCAGTGTGCGGACCGATGATGTAGGATTTACGTTGGTAGATCTAAAGAAACTCGCTTACTAGAATGACTATTTCATCATGGCAGAACAAGCTAAACAGTTATTTTATGTTCAAAACCCTTGTGATGAAAGGTGGTCAATGGTTCTACACGGGAAAACAATTGGTGTTAATGTTAAAGATGATGATTCATTCATTGATACATATGTTAGTCCTTTGTCCACACAAATGTCGCCTAACATCGTCGGAGAAGAAGAAGCTGACGACGTTCATGCTAATTGTAATGATCATGATGAAAGAGAATTAATTAACATCGTCTAATGTAATTTTCTTATTATGTATTTCATTTCAGTCCATTCATTTACATAACTTATTCAGTTTTGTGATAATGTTAAGTATCTAATGTTTTTTTCTTTATAGCCAAATGGCTACACCACCAAGCTCTTCTCCTCCTCCTCCTCCTCTTAGTGGTGCAGCATCATAGTCGCCATCAACCTTGAAGTGGACAAGAAAGGCCACACGCCTAAGATCACTGGCGACTAGACTAGTTGGGGCAGAGAGACCCCTGGTCCATGTGGATCCTGCTACCGGGAAGAACGGTCCCCACAAAAAGAAGTTAAGAACTTATTTTGGGATCGTCACTCGTGATAAGGTGGATGTCACCTACGAGAATTGGAAGCAAGTGTTTGCTGCTCAGAAGGATTTGATATGGGAGGATATTCAGGTATTTTAATTTTCATGTTGCATATTGTTTATTAACTAAAAATTTTATTTTAGTAAAAATAAAACGTAATTTTTTTTCGTTTGTCAGGATGAATTTGATATCCCTGAAGCATCAGATGTAAGGACAAAAAAGAAAATACTTCATACTGTGGGGGAGCAGTGAAGACAGTTTAAGTCTGATTTGACATCCAAATGGGCACTTGCAGCCGAAAAGGATAGTGTCAACGACATTGTATGCGAAAAGTACGACATTTGCAAGGAGAAATGGGCCCAATTTTGTCAGACCCAAAGACACCCTTTGTGGGAGGTAAGTTTGTGATTTTCATTGTTTTAAACTGTAAATTCAGTTTTTGCTATACATTGTAATCATAACTTTCAATAATGTTTAATTTCTATAGCATGTGCGAAAGAAGGCACAAGCCATCTAGAAAACACTGCCCCTCACGTGTTGTCTCGTGAGGGTTATGAATATTTAGAAAATAAGTTGATGGATGAGAAGAGAAAGAGAAAACTGGAGGAATCAGCTCAATCCGGAAGCACTAACACCGTGATTGATCCTCCATCTCTAATCAAACGACACGTGAAGTGGAAGATGGCCCGCATGAAGAAAACTGGTCAAATGACGTCTGAGGCCGCAAAGGAAATTGCTAAGAAGATTGTAAGTCACTTTCAATTAATAATTGTAATTATTTATGTTTATTGTGTGATTGAGTAAACCAATAAATGTGTTCTTTATAGGATTCTTTGGAGGAGCAAGCCTCACAGGGTTCGTTTGTTGCCTATGGACGTCAGGATATACTGACTACTGCCATTGGGCGACCAGAACACCCTGGTTGTGTGCGTGCAACTGGAGTCGGTGTCATGATTAAGCAATACTTTGGACCGGCTCCAAGGACCTCCCGCACGTCTTCCTCCATGGCTCCCAAAGACCTGGAGCAGCTGACGCAACAAATCAAGGACCAGCTGGAGGAGTCGATCACAGAAAAAGTGACTCGACAGCTAATGTTATCCTTTAGCCAGATGCAATCCCAGTTTCAGTCACAGATGCAATCACAGGGACTCGCACTACCTCCTGAGTTTGAGGTTGGTCCTTCAGCTGCTCGTGTCAGCATAAAGAAGAGTTGTGTTGATCCCTCAGGGAACGATCCAGACATGGGTGACTTAGACAAATGCGGGTTGTACATCGAAGAAAATCCTCCCCACCTGGTTGCCCTAGGAAGACTTTGTAAGGGATCCACAAACATTCACAACATTCCTTTGCTGCATGATCAAGTCAAGGTTGGTGTTGAGGAGGTTACAGATGTAAATGCTCCCATTCCTGTACCCACTGAAGAGGTTAACACCTTCCTTGCTTAGCCGACACATCTTGTCAAGCGATTATCAAAACAGGTATTTCAGTGTCATTAAATGCTTCTTTTTTCAATTAAAGTGTTCATTGTAATTAAATTATGTTAATTAACTATGTTGGATAAACAAGGAGTTGTAGGACCCATAAAACCTACAGATAGGCCAGATCATGATGTCGATGATCCCCTATATCTGATGACATTGATCATCCCACAGCTTTTTTTGAAGTTTTTGTAGGTTATGTGGGATGCTACCGTGTTTGGGGGTATAATGAAAACTTCCCCTTGTACATAAAGCATGAAGATCTATCTGAAATTGCACACGGTGGTCAATGTCTCAGCATCTCTGTTATACAGTTGTGGATTCTGTAAGTCAGTTTACATTATTACTTACTACTTAACTTATTGTTTTAAATTCATACATATTTTACTCTATTTTAACAACAATAGGCACATGACCGAGACAAGTATGCGAGCGGGGAATGCCGATGTGTATGGATTCCTCGAGTCATAGTCTATACAAAGATTTGGGCAATCGCAATTTGAATCAGAAAGTTATATTAAGAACCAGATGCAGAATTCAAGGAGGGATGTGTACTTAGGAGCCTACCTAAATGGGTAAGTTAAACTGAACAAATGAATTTAATCAATGTATAATAACATAATAACTTATATTGTTTTCCACTGTAGTGCACATTGACAAATGGTCGTTATTTTGCCTAAGGAAAATGTTGTCATCAGGTTTTGTTCGTTGCATAATAGACCAGACAACTACCTCAAAGGAATAATTAACAAGTCAATGTTGTTTTTCAATACATTTGCATTAGCATTAGTCGGAACATCAATATTTTAATTGTACAATACACATCCATGTTTGTATTCAACAGTGCTTTGAAAGGACTTGACGATACTCCACAAAGTAAATCAAAGGCTGTTACTAGATGGATTTTTGTTAAAGTAAGTTATTTCACTACTAATTCTAGTTATATTTTAATACTATCTACAGTTATTTGTACTTAACATTGAATATCTACATTTCATAATGTATTTAGTGTAATAGACAAAAAGGAAGTACTGAGTCTAGGTATTATGTCATGCATGTTGGGGAGATTCGAGGGGTACACCTGTGGACCACGAGTCACCACATAAGGAAGCCTGACACCACACTCTAACCCGAAACCTTAAGGCTCAGATTTATGGGTCTTCTCCTCACTTATATGGTGCTCAACCTTTCCACTTCTATCCGATGTGGGACTTCACCTCACACTTGTAACCCAACACATCTCCCCCTCAAGTGTGAGTCTCTTCCACATGGTAGTCTCCCCCTCGAGCGAAATTCTTTATCATCCACGAGTATAGCCATGGTCACCTACGGTACTTGCCCTGCCCGCTAGCCATTCTGGCCACCCGCTTCACCTGCGGGGCACGCTGTGCCGCTAGCCATTCTGGCCACCTGCGATACTTGTATACTTGTCTGAGCCAGTCACCAACTTGAATCATCGGCTCTGATACCAATTGTTGGGGAGATTCGAGGGGTACACCTGTGGACCACGAGCCACCACATAAGGAAGCCTGACACCACACTCTAACCCAAAACCTTAAGGCTCAGATTTATGGGTCTTCTCCTCACTTATATGGTGCTCAACCTTTCCACTTCTTTCCGATGTGGGACTTCACCTCACACTTGTAACCCAACAATGCACTAGATGTCAACTATAATCTTAGGAAGCTTCAAGAATAATTGGGAAACGGTAATTGTTTAATTCATACTAATTTCATTTTGTTATAATTGATATTATATATTATTGACTTATGTTTTATCATTCAATATTTCAATGATGCTAGACCATTGGAACCAGAGAGATTGAAGGCGCTTCGCATCCAGTGGGCAAACTTTTATTTGAAAGTTAAAAATGAAACAGTTAGTGTTTAGGCAATTTTTGAATTGTACTTTAGTTATTTTACATTTTTTACAATTCATGTATCATTAACATTAAATATGCTTTTAATTCATGGTAATTAATAAATTAACCATGGAATTTCTAGTAAAAACTGTTTCAAAACAGAATGAAAATGATATGTTGTGGTCTAGTTTTTAAAATTTGCAGGTTAATTTTAGGGTTATTAAAAAAATAGACACCATATTAAAAAAACCTAAAAAACAACATCGGTTGTTTATCAAAACCAATGTTGTATGTTATTTTAACATCGGTTTTACCAAAAATCGATGTTAAGATTCATAAACAACATTGGTTTTGGTAAAAAAAATCGATGTTGATGTGAATAAAACAACATCGATTTTTTGGGAAAACCGATGTTGATGTTAATGAAACAACATTGGGAAACCGATGTTGTTTTATTCATATCAACATCGGTTTTTTTACCAAAACTGATATTAATATACACATACAACATCGATTTTTACAGCATATATTAACATCGATTTTAGAAAAAACCGATGTTGGTATGAAGATAGATAACTTTTTTTTATAAGTCTTATTATATAACATCGGTTATTTAAATAACCGATGTTGTAATTTTATATTAACATCGATTTTTAAAAACCAATGTTAAGGATAATACTTTCAACGTCGGTACTTTTGAAAATCATAAATAATTGATGTTGAAACCCTATTTTTTAGTAGTGGGTATTGATTCAAAAGGAATTACAAAAATGCTAACACCATTTTTGTCTTATACATTGAACCGTATTCTTGAAGATCAATTTTCTATAATCTCAATGAGTTCCCCAAACTCAATCCACCATCTGCAATTTTAACCGCCACCAACAACAATTGACGCACTATCTGAAACACCTCCACCCAACCACTAAAGCCACATTCCCCAAGCCAATCACCTCGTTCTTCCAACCTTAATCCTAAGTCACAAACTCCCTCAAACCTCCTTTACCTTAGCCTCCACCTTTTCTATCTAAAGTTCAATTCTTATCCCTCTTCCTTTCCATAATTATTAACCTGACATATTTTCAAACAATCCCCTAAAGTCCAGAACATCATTTCTCTCTCTCAATACAGTATTATCGTTAGTTGGTTAACACCATTAGTGAAAAATGGTCAACTTTCATGACTAATTGGTTAATAGGTTTATCTGATATGTGACCTAATCCTATTTGGTTAGAGAAAGAATAAATCATATGAGAATGAGAATCCCAAGCTAGTTAAGGTTCTCATATAAAATAAGAACACAAATTCTTACAATAAACCTTACATAAAATTAGATAATGAATTCACATATGAAAGAGTGACAAACCTAACCTCGGAGAAGTGAACTTGAACTAGTGATAGACACAAATGTATGAGAACTTCAACCCCGTGATACAAAACATTGTACCAAGGTGCGCATGTGAGTGAAACGAACTTGAAAACAATGGTGCACGCAAGAGAGGGAGTCACTACTTACTACAACGTTTAGGACGTTCGATGGTGTCCAAAATGTTCGATGGCGATGGCGATGATTTGCGAGAAAGACAATACTGGGTTGGGAGAATGATGATGATGGTTTGGGCGTGAGAGACAAGATGATACGTTGAATTTTAAAGTCACATCTCAAACAATTTTCTCACTTTGCCCCTTTATTTGATGTTTTATAATATATTTTTAAAAACAACAAACAATGTTTATTTAATTGTAAAAAAATCCCATTAGCTAGGCGGGTATCTATTGGGTTGTTGCCACTTTGAGCGGGATGTGTATCACTGTTCATGTAGAAATGCAACGTACGTAAAGTTTGACTACAGAGCTCTTTTAATTTTTTCTTTCTTCCTTTTTCAATTGAATCTACCACAAAACGGTCACAACAATCCGATAGATAGAAAATGTTGAAAACCGAGCAAAACGGAGAAAAAACTCTGCTTTTGGATTAAAATTGCTTTTATAATGACATAAAGTAACTTCAATAATGCTTTAGATTCCCCATATGGGACCTGAAAGCAAGGGAAGTTTGTTGTTTTGTGATAGGCGAGTTTATACCCCCACAATGAAAAGGAAATAATTTTAAGACTTAGTATTGATGAGATAGAAGCATTGTCGCCATATACTACATGTGTTAAGATTTGAAATCAATGTGGGTTTGCTAGTGTCTTCAAAAATGTACAACCTTGCTTGTAAATTTGTATTTGGTTGGTCAAAATTTAAAGTGTGCATAGAAATTTTCAAGTCCGTGAATGAATTATATAAAGAAAATACATTATACTTTCTTTTATCAATGTACTTTTTCTTGCATATTTTTTCTTTTTTAAAAACAATATACATTTCTTATACATTAGACTTTTCATACATTAATGATTTAATGACTTACAAAACACTTTTTTATGATTAGGCTTTCTTTCTTTCAACACTCAATAACGTTCTACAAAACGGAATTAATATTGATGGAAATTTTTCTTAGCGAAATGTCATACATCACGATTCCATTTCAATATTTTGTTTTGAGCATATGTTTAATTTATCTTTGTATAATAAAATAAAATTGATCTTTCTTTTGAGGTAATACAAAAATTGACAATAAAGATACTTTTTGTTATACTTTTTCTTTATGTACGTGCATGTGCCTACGTTAAAATGTAAGTTGCATTTTATTTTATTTTGTTTAAAATAAACATGTTTGTTCTCAATTTCAAGGGAATATTTTTGGTATTAACGGTTGACGTCCTTTCTTTGCTTTGCACCATTTTTTTATGCATACTTTACACCATTCTTTTTGCTTTCTTTATATGTTTTTTTTAATAAAAGTATAAAACCATCGTATAGAAAGAGAAAAATAAGAGAATGAGCAAACTTTTTTATTCCCTTCTAATAGATGTAATGAACTAATGATACACTAAAAATCATTCTTGTATTATGCATCTAACATTAGTTCCAATATGCTTCAGTAATTTATTTATAATATTTAAATAAAGACAACGATAACAAAAATAAATGAATTAATAAATAATAGGTATAATAAAATAAATTGATAATAATTTTAATAACAAATAAACATTTTTTTATAATGTTATATTTTTAAATGTAAAATTGATTTTATAAAATATTAAAAATAATCAAAGAAACGATTTAGGTATGCTTGCCAATTATGTAATAGTGTTCAACTGAAATGACAAAAGTAAATACATGATTAAGTAGTAAATTCGAGATGAAAGATTTAAGTTTGAAAAAAAAAATTATCTAAATTACAATTGTTTTTCACGGGAAGTAATCCTAGTTAAGTATGATCATTATGGATGATAAAAAGAAAGTTTTGCATGAAGATCATGATGAAATGTTAAAAGGTTGTCCTTATTACAAACGAGCTACATTAATCAATGTTAGAATTAAATAAGAGCTACATTAATCAATGTTAGAATTAAATGTATCATGAATGGACAAAGCACAATAATATTGTAATGCATTTCATTTGTGATGTTACTTCACAAGATATGTTAGTAGAGAAGGTTATCACTTTTGATAATCAAATATGATGAATAAAGTTATTCCATGAGTGAAAGTTCAAATATAGTTTAGACTTAGTCAACGTTACAAGTATCTATGAAGACAAAAAAAAAATGAAGCAACACCATAGAAGATGAATGCTACATGATTTAAGGTATTAAAGCCAATGTAGATTATTATTATTTATTTGTGGCATGTAATTCCTTTATATTGTTGGTAAATTAAAATTAATGGTCTAGTTAATATAAATTTAATAATGAATATACTTGGAATAAGACTTCTCTATTACCTACCATTATTTAGTTCATTTTCTAATGTAAATAGACATAAAGGAACTGTAAGATTCATTCAAAAACAGAAAATAATTCAGTCCTTTGATAATAGAGTCATGAGAGATGAGAATTTTTAGAGATTTTTTCTTTGTAGTTTTATTCTTTTCTCATATTAAAGATAATTCTTTGTCTCTAGTATTTTGTATAGTTAATTTGTTTTTACCACAAAGTATGGTGTTTATGACTCATCCAGTCCCATTAAATCAACCATCGCACAGGAACTTTTAATAGGTTCAGGTGTAAAAAATTAGACCCGATGCAATCTGAGAAAAAAATTTGTTATACTTTGAATCGTCCCAACCCGTCTAGTATCACATATTTTTTTCCTAAAGAAATATATATTTTTAAAACAATTATATATTAATAGTACAACTTTTTGAATCAATTAATAATATTTTGTCAAACATGGTGTTATAATTATATTGATATTATTTATCTTAAAATATATGTTATAGGATATACTTTAATTGTAGTTGTATACTTCATTTTTTATGGTAGTTGTATAATTCTTTAACTATAAAATTTAACTATATATAATATATTATTGCAACAAGTTGGATTCACTCGGTCTTGTATAATATATTATTGGATTTTAATCGGATTGAACTTAGGTTCAAAGAATTGATTCTTTCAAAATTTTGGATTGGGTAGGAACACATATGTAGACCTACCCCACGAAAACTCTTACCTCAGTCATTTATGCAACAAAATCCATTATGTACAAAGAATTATCTTTTATAATGGTTATGAATTTTTTGTGGTTAATAATGTTTATGGATCTGAATCCTCTAAAATGAATAGTTAACTTTAGAATCTAAAGTAAGTAATTTGAGTCATTGATGAAAAAATCAATCATTAATATTACATGCAGATATCAATAAACGTGCAAGTGCATAGTAAATTATAAAATTTGAGAAATATTAGCAACAGTGTTTCGTAGATATTATGTTGAACAAAACTAGTTAAATTTTTTATAGAAATTAAAAGGT
Source organism: Glycine soja (assembly GCF_004193775.1). NCBI lineage: Eukaryota > Viridiplantae > Streptophyta > Magnoliopsida > Fabales > Fabaceae > Glycine > Glycine soja. Next base: position 36,698,906 of record NC_041011.1, read on the forward strand.
TAATTAAAATTTGAAAAATTAACTAATAGTCTAATAATCTAAAAATTGAAAAATTAACTTATTAAATTATAAATGCTTGATAAAAATAATTGTTAAATTAACTTAAAAATTTAAAATGACATAAAAATAATAAAATTATGATTTATTTTAAAAATATACATAATAAAAAATTTAATAAATATATAAGGATAAAAAGGAAAAAAATTATAAAATGTTAGAAATTAACTTTTAAAAAATATTATTTCAAGTAATATTTCATTCAAAAAATATTAAAAATTACAAAACAAAAGTTATTAAAAAAATTTAATTTACTAAATAATCTAACAAAATTTTTAACTAATAAAAAAGCTAGAAGCTAGTTAAAATATTTTACTCAACATAATCATATTCTTTTTAACACATGTTATGCTATTAACTTAAATTTATTAAAAATTACAAAAATTATGTGAGTTCTAATCTTTTTTTAATCAACCTCACTCGAAACTTTATAATTGTTAATAAATTTTAACCTATACAAAAATATGTAAAGAATAAGTGGGTAAGACTCCTCGTATATTAAAATAAGAATCATTTATTTGTTTCATCAACGTATGTAACTAGCATTTCTCTTACTTATTTTTATCCTAACTTTAGAAACCCAAACCCAATTTTTTATAATACATTTGTCCGTTAGTTTTATCTAGAACCCAAAAAAGGACCGCTTTTGTAGAGCATAAGTAAAGAATATGAAAAAGCAATATTTCATTAATTTCGTAAAAAAAAAAAAAAAATGCTTGAAGCAAGCATCTTTACAACCGAAAATCATAAGAGTAATTCGCAAAACGTAGATATCACTTAGGGAATACAATCAGTTACTAACTGTACTAAATTTTGTTGGTAATTTTTTTTTTTTTTGCTTTTAGATTATGTAAAAAAAGGTTTTAGAATTATTTATTATTTTAATGTAGATGAACCTCTCTAAATTTTAGTCAGGGTTGCTTTTTTTCATTACCTTTTATATTTATCATTCAATAATTAACATTATAATTCAATTAAATAGTTCATTTAGTTATTGAATATTCCTTTGATTTTGTTAATTATTAACAACTGGTGCTTATCTACTGCTTATTTATTTACTTATTGTACTAAATACTAATTATAGCTATATGGTGCTTTTGCGTTTTTGACACTTGTTGTAGGTTTTTGGTGGAATGAAATCATTGCATGGAGATTGATAGGTTTTCATAGAATCTATTTTCCCTGTGTCAAAGGGAACCAATCTAGGGAATGTGACGATTCATCGGTTAGGTGACCACCCCCACCTTTTGCCATTGAAGGGAGACATGCCAAATAAAATCAGTGGAACAGAAACTTCTTTTAGAAACGAACTTTGTTTGAATCTAAATAATGAAAGCAAAAGTAAAACAATTTTTTTCTATCTTAATTTCCTTCACCAGTCCTTAGACCTGACCTGGCATACTCAATAACTAAGCTAGTCCACAAGGAAAAATTGCTAATCTTCCTCCATGTTCTGTTTTTTTTTTTCAAGGTTCAAGAAGAGTTTTTTTTTCCTCTGGAAGTATTGGCTTGCTTATTTTTTCTGAAGAAAAAGGAGGGGGAAAAAGTAAAAGGAAAATATGTGCTGTTGAAAGATACAAACCATCCCAGTATACAATAATACATATTCAACCACATTGTTCAATTTTGGATATGAAAACTAGTTTTTGTGCATTTCATTTTCCCAATTTGCTTTTCAAGAGCTTCTCTTTCGTTTGAATTGAATTCTTCTTGCCATTCATGATCCTCAGGCTTTGCCTTAACAAGTCAAACTCCCTCTCCTTTTTGTACTTTTCTTTCTCCATTGAAAGCAATTGAGTTTTTAAGGCCTTGATGGTTTCTTCCTTTTCTTGCAACTCCTTCTTCAGATTTTCCATTTGGATGCCATTTTCCTCTGCTTTCCAATACAGACCATCCCCTGTGAAACACAGCCAACAAATCAAATAAGCCCAACCAAATCAAAAAACAACACACACATTTACCTCAACCTTGTGTAGTTAGTTATATTAGTAACATATTGAAAATTTCTAAAGAGCAAATTAAAAATTAAATAATAACCAAACCATTGAACTTCTTAATTGGGCTAGGAATTGAGCCCTACCAGCCACAAACTACTTTTCAAAAACATAACATAAAAGCACAAGGCAAGTGTCACCATGAATTCTTGTTCTACAAATTATAAATTTCTTAAATAAGTACATAAAGTAGAGAGGGAGAGCGAGAGAGACCATCATATGTTCTTTGAATGAGTTCATCTAGCTCAGTCTTAATTGCAAGATAAAGTTGCTTCCACTTCTCCACAGCTTCATCTCTCCTTGCTCTCTCCTCCTTCATCTGCTCAACCAAGAGCTTAGTTCCCATCAATTCCCACTCTTTCTCACTGTTCTTCTCCATCATTCCAACCTCAATCTCTCTTATCTTCTCATCTTTCTCTTCCACCAAACTCCTCAATTGCTTCACTTCCTCTCTCAGCCTCTTCCCCTCTTGCTTCGAATCTGCCTCCTTGAATGTGAACACCATTATGTCCCTCTCATATCTCCTTGTCTCCTTCTCCCTCTCATACATCATCTCCTTTATCTCCTCTTGCAAGAGCCTCACTTTCTCCTTCAAATTCATCACATATTTCTCAGAACTCATCCTCCTACTCTTGCTAACACTGCCACCCATGTTTAATGATGATGATGATGACCCTTTGGTTTAGTGGGTGGTTTTGTGAATTGTCAAGTTATAGTGTTATAAGAGACGAAGAGATATAATAATAATAATAATAATAATAATAATAATAATAATAATAATAATAATAATAATAACGATGGAGGATGAATGGTATAAAACTTGAGTGCTACAGGTCTAGGCTTAGGCTCCTGACATTGATAGAAAACGCACCAAGAATTTTGGGCTATTTTATGAAACTCAGATAAGGGTCATTGTTGTACTTATGCTTCAATAATGGAAGTGGTGAAATGTGGCTCGTGAATAGCAATTGCTAATAACTAGTGTCTGGTAGTAGTAGTAAGAATTTACTTCATTGGACACATAGACACCACATGTTCTGGCTGCAATTATAAATGGGAATTCACCTATTTCACATGCAAATATTTCTCCGGAGCGTGGGGTAGATTTATGACACTCAATAATTAAACAACAATATATTGGTTAATTCTAATTGGTCACATTCCAATTTGTAATTTTATCATGATTTAATAATGCGAGGCCCCACATGGATAGTACATCTAAACATAATTCTCGTGAAGCTTTGCAACAGTTTAATCAAAATTAATCATGTGGTTTATTTTAGATCATGAATTTCAGAGACAAGAAAGCAAGGGGAAAAAAAGAAATCTGTACTTACTAAGTGACAATTTGTGCAAACGAAAAGTCAATTTCGATCAAACTAAAAAAAGTAATACATTTAATGGGTGCTTAACTTTTTGTAATGGAGAAATTTCCCTATAATTATTAGTAGGGAATAAAAAATTGTTTTGCTGAACAAACAAAGCCTGCCCCATAAGTCACATGAGTAACACTTAGGCCTCACATATTTTTTAAGGATAAAAGGCACATTAATTAAACTAGGAAAATATACAAATACATGGAACAACTGTCAAGTTGTGACACATAGGTGTAATGCATATTCTGATAGAACTATTACTCGAAACCCTTGCTGGTCCATACTCCATAGCATAGCAACTAGAGTGATATTAGTAGATTAGGCCAAAACAACAACAACAACAAAGGGTTGTCATGGGAAGCACATTTAGAGAGTGACAACAATATTCTCAAACTTAGCCTTAACCATGTTGGGGTAACATAACACCCTATTTTTGCAGGTATTGATTGTCTTTTGGTTCCATAGAAAACAAATTTTCAATGCGTGATGTTTGTGTATTTCCCTATACGACATCATCATGCTTGTACAAAAATCATAAATAATGGTTTCGTGGATGCCACCTTTGGATTCCCTGCTTGAAAAGGACTTGTAGCATTCTGCTATTATGGCCCTTTGCAGTATCTAGTCTTTTTTTTTCCCTGGAAGGTCAATCACTACTTAATCTCATTAAATTTTGGTCAGTGTTTTACTTCATCTTCTTTGGTATATGGTATTTAAATGTTACAACAGTTATTGTCCTTTGTCCATATCCGTAGATGTGTGCCCATGCTGGTTGAAAAGTATGCCTGAAATTGCAAATTAACATGGTGAAAGTTAAAGTGTGTGAAGAGAAAAATGATGATCATGAGGCAATAGGGCTTTTGAAAATGACTTCAATTTACTATTGTTTGAAGGGGTATGGTATTGAATGATGACCCTGAATCGGTAGATTAGTGAATTGAAAAGAGTTTTACTACACGTGAGAGTTTACTTCAATAACGAGTAGGTAAATCAGTTGTCACGGGTTGTTCTAACTTAATTACACTTACTAACGTACTAGTATATTGATCTTATAGTAGTAGTATGATTTAATTTGGATTGGTGAACGGCCAATGCAATATCGGGATATAATGTGGTTCTAAGAATAAAAAAAAAGATTTTCTTTTTTCGGTGAGAAAGATATAATAATTCACCAACAGTATTTAATATTGATATAATAAAGAGATTAAATATAAATTATAAATTATAGATTTAAATATATTTTGCTCCTTAAAAAATTGTCAAATTTTGTATTTGGTTTCTTATATATATATATATATATTTGCTTTTGGTCTTTGAAAAAAAATGCATTTCCTCCCTACAATTATGTTGGTTCTCCCTAAAATATTTTCATATTTTCTTTGAAAAATTTTCAATTTTTTCAGGAATTTAAAGTAAAAATAAATAATATTAGAGAATAATTAAATACAAAATTCAACTATTTTTCAGGAACAAAGACATAATTAAGTGTAAATTATAATATTTAATAAACTAATTACTTTTATAGCTTGTCATAACTAATAGTGTTTCCTTTAATTGAATTTTTTAACATATTATAATTATGAAAAATTATTCAACAAATTATTTCAATGTTTTTTACTTGTCTTTTTCATTCCTGCAATTTAAAAGTTGTACTTTAATCCTTTTAATAGTTTTACACTTTCTGTCAAGTTATTCGTTATACTTTTTATATATCAATTAACTCCGTGATGTTTGAATTAAAGTGAAACATTAATATCCTAATTTATCTTTGCTTAAATTAATTTTAAATTTAGCCTTACTAGTTACTATTTGATCGTAATTATAATATGTTTCACTAGCTCTAATATAATTTTAGGAGAATTTAAGAATAAAAATATGAAAAGAATAAGTTGAAAAGGAATTTAATAAAATTTAACTTATTTTTTTATGAGCAACACTAAATTAAAGTTACTCGTACATATTATTGGAGGGATGGGGGAACATTCTATCGTTTTCTTTTCTTTACCTTTTCTTTTTAAGAGCGAAGTAAAGATAAAATCACTTGAAAGAAAGTGGCAGACCACAAAGAGAGAGATATTTTATTGAGTTAAATGTTTATAGAATGGTGTTACATAATTTTATATAAGCGTTCAGTTATAAATTATTATTTAAATTATTTTAAAATAATTATTTTAAAAGTAAATAAATTTATTGTATATATTAGATTGTGATTGTGATTGAATGGATGTTTAAAATTATTTATCCTACATATTTTTTTTCTTTTTTCTCCTTTATATTTAGCACTCCAAATTCCAAAAGGCATCGAAAAGTGTAAAAACCGATCTCAGTGGGACTGATTAACATTAAACAACAATCTATTGTTAACAGATTATTAATATATATCTTCCGAAACAAACTAATCGAAAGTTTCTCCGAATCATTAAGAAGTTGTCACCTGTCAATTGTTTCACTTAATATGTGTTCCGCTGTATCTCCCACCATGGCCAATCAACTTGCAAAGCTATCTCAGCAACAACCCATTTTTTGAGATTAATTGTGAACCAAAATAAACTTCTATGGTGAGATTCTTCATTTCTTTGTTCAAAACAAGGCCTCTCAAACAAACAAAAAAAGCATGAATATATATATATAAAAAAAAAGATAAAGAAAGAGAGAGATGGTCATGGTTTGGTTGTCTTTTTGATAGAACCTCTCCGACTTCGTGTAAAACAACGGTAAATTTTGGAAAGATTTTTTTATTAAAAAAAAAGTTAAAGTGAATAAATATTTTACATTTAAATGACTTGACAAGTGTCAAACTTTTAAAAGGTTAGGAGGATACTTCGGCTAAAAATTTCGAAACTAATAAAATTTCTCTTGTTAATAATAAGACGTTAATATAGAACATATTGTCCAGGTGTTTATGAAAATGGTGATGAAAGGTCAGTTATAAGTTTAATTCATATAACTCAACCAAAGTAGTGAAATATGAATTATTCATAATTTTATACACTCCATCCAATATATTTTATTTCTCTCTTTTTATCACGTTATAATTCTTATTATATTTATATTTTTTCTTTTTTAATTCTTTTTAGGTGTTGGATAGTATATAAGGTGTCCACCAAACGCTTTCCATACCTTTTTAGTGGTGAAAAACTCATTGTTATTAGGAGTCTCTTTGGGGGTTCATGTTCAACCTCTCAATAGCTTGGTATTAAATGCAAATCCGTTGAGTCTAAATGAAGAAGAAAGCTCATTGGTTTCAAAGACAACAATGAAGCAAGAAAATGATCAAACCCATGTGCTTATAAGAAGTTTACATAGTGGCACCAAACTACAACAGATGGTGAGGAATGATGAGGATTATCTTTGGTAGGAGAGACAGAAAAATGGAAGAGGGTGTGATGGTAGAAGGTAAGAGGAGAGCTGTGAGTGAAAAATGAAAGAGGTTGCGGAGCAGAGGAGGTGTTGGAAATATTGGCAACAAAAATGGTTTTTTATTTATTTTTGTAAAAGCCTAACCTGGGAAGAGCATTAAACCTGGTGACAGTAACTCCACAAGGAAATACAACGTTGGTGAAATGTATTTTAGGCCATTGCTATTTACACCCCCATTTTACTTGTAGACCCCTTCAAATTCTTTTAAACCAAACCACTCCTCAATGCCCTCGTCTCTTTGGCTTTTTTACCAAATAGGAGTAAAATTTTACCCAATTTTTCAATCAGGCATATATTTTAAAAAATTATCCAAAAGGAGATAAGTCGTAAAATTAGTTACAACTTCAATTCAAACCTTTTTTTTTAACGACATTAAAGTCGTAATTTTTTATTTTTATTTATTTATATTTTTTAACTAAAATCATAAAATTATTTATGACTTCAGTTAAAAAAAAATTTGATGATATTATTTTTTTTTGTTTTACAACTTTAAAGTCGTAATTTTTTTTTAATTTTTAAGATTTACTGACTTTGAAGTCGTACACCTATTTTTTTAAGTTTTTTTTAATTTACAATTCTTTACGGTTTTATTTTTATTTTCAAAAAAAAATTTAAAAAAATATTTAAATATATAATAAATAATATTAAGTTGACTTATTTATTAGTATATTTTTATGATTTTATTTGATATATTATTAATTTATTTTAAAGTTTAATTATTTAAAACATGTTATATATATTTTTAATATAGTTTTATTTAAATGTTTTTTATTTAAAGTTTAAATAATCTATTAATAGAAATACATAAAAAAATTAAAATGAGATATTAAAAATTTGAAAGACTTTAATTTAAAAATTGATTATATTTAAATAAAAATTATATATTTATTAAACTAATAATGAGACGACAGACACATGGCCTCAATATCATTCCCTTTGAAGTAAAGACACATGACCTCAATATTTAGGTACACATTTTATGTTTGATCCTTCGATAGACATTAGACAGGCCAGCCACTACTCGAATACATAATGAGATGGAGAACCAATTTCAAATAGGCCTAAGAAATGCTCATTACCTAGAATTGAAGAACAAATCGTACTATCTATTTATACAAACAAGTACATAACTAAAATAATTTGTACTTTTTTATGTTTTTCTTTCATTTATATTGTGTGTTTTATATTAATGTATTAATTATGTTGTTTTTAATTTTTATTAATAGATTATTTAAACTTTAAATAAGAAACATTTAAATTAAACTATATTATATATATATATATATAACTTGTTTTAAATAATAAAACATTAAAATAAATTAATAACATATCAAATAAAATCATAAAAAAATATACTAATAAATAAGTCAACTTAATATTATTTATTATATATTTAAATATTTTTTTAAATAAAAATAAAAACCATAAATAATTGTAAATTAAAAAAACTTTAAAAAAAAAACAGGTTTACAACTTCAAAGTCGTAAACCTTAAAAAAAATTTAAAAAAAGTTTTACGACTTTAAAGTCATAAAACCAAAAAAAAATATCATAAAAAAAAAGATTTTAATTGAAGTCGTAAATAATTTTACGACTTTAGATAAAAAAATAAAAAATAAATAAAAGTTGTAACAACTCTTACGACTTTTAACTCAAAAGCCGTAACAAGTGTTACGACTTACTGTCTTTTGAGTCATTTTTTAAAATATATCCTTGATTAGAAAATTGGACAAAATTTTACCTAAAAAGCCCATCTCTTTCTCTCTCTCTCTTGTTCGCCCAACTCACTATCTGAGCCTCATCCCCAAAGGATTTTCCCACTATGCAATGTCGCCTTCAAAGAAATTGTGAGAACTGCATCCACAGACGAAGGGACCAATCCAAGAGTGTATTAAAGGGGGCTGTCAATTTTTTTTTACATAATTATTTAAATATTTAATTTTAAATAAATAATTATTTAATGAATAATAAGTTTGATAAATATTTTATTATTAAAATAGAGATATAATCTACTACAAGAAATTTCTTTTTAAGCAAATAATAACTCAAAAACCTATTTTTTTAATATATTTTCCTTCATTAATATTTTTTTCATATTTGAAAATCAGGGAAGATTGGGGTTTTGAAGGCACTAGTGGGGCCAATTAAGTGGTTCATTGAAGATGCTATCGGTACCCCATAGTAGTTGCTGATGCGACTAGGAGGGAGTAAGAGTTTTCATAGATCGAGTTGGTTCTGATTTAGGGAAAATGAACGTTTGAACCAATTGATTTAATGGGTTTCAATTTGGTTTGAATTTCATATTTTTTTTTAACCTGAACCAAACCAAATTGATGTTGAACAAATTGATTTAGTTCGAATCATCAAAATCCAATAAAAAATATAAAAATATTTGTTTCAAAAAAAATATAAAATAACAATTTTACCCTAAAATTAACGAATACTTATATGACATACAACAAATTAGTCAAATCCACCGTGAGGAGTTCTAAAGGTCAAAGTTGTACAGTCAAAGTCGACTGGGTGGACGTCGAGAGGAGGCTTGACAATGTCAAAGACTCTCGTGAAGTGACAGAACAACATGTGGAGGAGGCTCTTTGAGTGTGCGTGTACGACACCCTTTTATGGTTAAATGATAAAGGAAAACAAAAGTGTCAAAGTGAATCTATATGAGTGTAAATGTAACGCAAAAAAGATATACAAAATGACATAAAAATATAAGTAACATTAACATTTAAAAAATAATAGAAATTAATAATATATATCTGATTTGGATTTGAAAATTCTTCATTTGATACATGAACCAATTATCATTAGTTTTAATTGGTTTGATTTGGGTTGGATCAAAACTAAGAAAAATACCAAAATCAATTTAATTGGATTGGTGTGGTTTGATTTGTATTGTCCGATTCGTTGAGTTGATTCAGACCGATGAATACCCCTACTCAAAATAGCATAGGCAACAAAACTATTGGCAGAGGTGTACCAAATAATGCATCCAAAAACTGATAAAAAAAACAAAGTATAATATTGTGTCTAGGGCTTGAATTTGAATTGGACTATCGCCTCCCCATTCAATCCTTTCCAAAATTCAGGAAATCCTCACCTTCCAACTTCATATGATCGAACATCATTCCCAGTTTCCAGAATGCCACTTAGTTTCCGTTTGATTGGATGAGAAAAAATTTCTCATATGAAACAGCAAGTTGAAACTGATATCAAGGGACGTTCAATCCAGAGAATCAAAAGCAATTTCTCACTAAAGATTGCCGAGACAGTGGCAAAACCGGTGATGACTACATTGAGAGCAGCAAGAGTAGTTGATCTTTCTTTGGCTTCTCTACCACATATACATCATTTTTAGCATATGGATGGCTAACGTTTAACAACCACAATATTATCCTAGTTCTTAATTATCACAACATCCATCAATGCCAATTAGTTTCTAGTTTCCATACATTTCAATCATTTTATAAGAAAACAACATTAAAAATTAGCACATGATAAATCTAATAAGATGACTAAACAGTCAACCTTTGGAAACCAAACCAATGGTATTATAGCACGTACAAATGACTCAAGTCATTAACGAGATCAGCAACTGAACATTTCAACCAACCCAGTTGCTTCAGTAGAACTGTAGAAGTAGCAGAAGGCTGAGATAAATTAGCTGGTACAGAACCAATGCAGCTGGAATTAGCATAAAATATGACATAAGACAATGAATTTGTTCTGACCATAAGTACTCCCCTTATACTTTTATTTCTATTCTGTTCCTTACCATATGAGAGATATCTCATTCACATTGAATGCAAATTGATACTTGTGACTATTAAACCAGGAGATGAGAGTTGTTGCAAAATTTCTCTACAACAGTATGTCTAAGTTTATATCCAATTATCCAAAGTGATGTGACATGTTGCAAAAAATTTGTTACAATAAACTCTATTTTATGCTGACCCGTTTGATTAGTATCTAACCCCCTAAGATACTGCATGATAAGTTTTCTATTTGACATAATGATGCCTCATAAATCTTCTCTGACTTACTGGCATAAATTCATTACCAAAATTCAGGTAACATGTTTATAGACATCACCGTGTAGATTTTAATTATTTCTAATTGCAAGTTTGTGACCATTTACAAACAACAAACTGTCCATTGTTCGTAATGAAATTAATGAATTGTCTTCTCCTAGAATGTTGTAAACGATGTGAATATAATCAATAGTATATTGTATATATCATACAAAATCATATTAAGAAACACACAGGTGATCCTTGTACACTAAAGTACTAGTACAAGGTTGAAAATTAATTAGAACAGGGTCAATCAAATGCTGAGTGAAGCTTATTTTTATAATTTAGGCTAAAAAAATAAAACCAACTAAAAGGAGACTAAATAATTAAACATATAGAATTTCTAAATGATCTCCAAACATATTTTACTTGGAACAAAATGATTGAAAAGCAAACAAGAAGTCATAGCAATTAGGGGTGTGCAAAAAAAAAATGGTTCAAATTGAACCAGATTGCAATCGAATCTAAACCGAATTGGTTTTTTCCCGAACTAATTCAAGAAGAAAGGACTGCATTGTTTTATAAAACCAATTCGGTTAACTGAATTGTTTCTACAAAACCGATTTGGTTAACCGAACTGATTTCACTTTTATTTGAAATAAGCAGTTCGAAAACTACTTCGAAATTAGTCCGGTTCTTAGAACCAGTTTAAAACTGATTAAAAACCAGTTCAACTGAAAACCAGTTTGATTCTAAACCGATTTCCGAACTAGTTTTACTATTTGAATATAAAATCAAACCCATTAAAACAGTTTAAAACTAGTTTAGTTCGGTTTTTTCACCAAACTAATTTTTGCAAACCCCTAACAACAATAACACTTTGCTTGAGTCATCCACCATTCCATGTAATACATTTTCTCTAAATCTCCTATGCTTCTCACTTTAAAACAAAATTCCACTTATAAAGTCCCATAATTTCCCATTTTCTAATCAAATAGATCTTCCTTGTTATTCACATTTAAATAATATAATGGCAAGTCTCATGTATATATATAAAATTTCCACTAAGCAACTTCAATTCCTTTTATCCAGCTTTAAAGTGAGATTCTATGAAGAATGAGTTATTTCAATCTTACACACACTGTAGGCTACGTGGGAAATTTTAGACCAATAAAAACAATGTGAACAGAATAGGTTTCCGAAAAGGTCATTAACTAATGTTTAGCCCACTACCTTAACTTTCTCCAATTGCCCAGCATGCATTATTTGTTGAAATAGCCTCCTTTACCTACGTAATCTCCAGTACAGAAGACACAATATAAGAATAAAATGATCACAATAAAATCTACACTCCACACTATTAGGGACATTAGACCTCACTCATTCAAACAAGCGGTGTATATCACCTCCGTGTTTTATATATACAGCGTTTTTTTCCAAAAACGCATTATATTATAAGCTATATATTGAAAATTTTGGCATTGTGTAAATAGAATTCAATTCATTAAAATACACTCAGTATAAATTTTTTTACATCATATAATCATAAAATGCAGTGTTTGATTAAATTTCACATGCAGAACTGCAGAAACCAAAATCAAAAGCTAAAACAGTAATAAATGATTTCAATTTCAATTGCAACACATCTACAGAAATGAAAAAATTGAGATTGCAAAGAATATATATAGCAACGATTCTAATGCATGATAAAATATGAAGAATACCAATCCTTCAACAAAAAGTAGAAAACCAGAGCCATTAACATGCAAAATTCTCTACTGCAACAAAATGTTCTAGAAATTCAAATGAAGAAAAATTATCTACATTTGGAGATCAGAAATTGGCAATTGTTATCAGTCACGGAGCAATGTAAAACTCATCATGTCTCTTCACTTAATAGATTAATTAAATTCTCAAAAATTCATAAAGATAGAAATAAAGCACAAGGCAATTTCAAAAAGAAAAAATTAACTATCAAAGACTTAATCACATGATAAATACCAAATGAATTAATCCAACCTTATTGTTGCTTAAGTTCAAGCAGTGCTGAAACTGATTATTTGTCAACCTTATTGTTGCTTTAGTTCAAGCAGGGCTTAAACTGATTATTTGCCAGTTATCAACTTTTGACAGATGGTTGCTCACTGGGCCTGCAACAATATTACCAACAAGATCATAAATTCCCTACTTTAATAAATACAAGAGATGATGGTTTAACATCTTACTCATAATATTAATAGTGAGACTCTTGTAACCGACTTAGCTTTTAGCTCTGTGTTCTACCAAGCACTGAAGAAATTTTATGTTCCCAGTTTATTCATATCTGCTTTTTTCAATAATAAATTAGCATCTAATAGACTAGAAGCACATTAAACAATTAAGTAAAACTCGCAAAAACATAACTCAATAATAACCTACGAATGACTGGAAAGTAATATAATCAATGAATCACAGTGGATACATAAAAGAAACAGTAAAAATAGATCTATAGCATGAAACTCCCTATTCAATTTAAATAACAAAATTTAACAAAACAAATGGATGGAAATGTTACTCTCATGGGAGTCATGGCCAGTCCCAAATGATAAATGTGCAAGCCAATGGAATATGAGACTGCTCTGGCAGAGATGTCACCATTCACCAATGAGGGTGGTGCCATCAACACCAGTGAGCATTGATTTATAGCAGTTACTATATACAATTTCTTTGCTCTCCAAAAAGCATGAGACTCCTTCTAAGAAATCTCTTGTCAATAGAATTTAATTAAAATGTAATTATAATGCAAAAAATTTTACCGTACCTCCAATCACAAATTATAGCTAGAGGACTGTAATAATTTAGATTTGTTAATATCAAAGCCCTCCTCCTTTGTCCGGGCTTGGGACCGGCTATGAGAACGTAGGCGGAGTTAAAAACTTTTTTTTACAAGGGTTTGTCTAATTGATCCCAAGTAAAAATCGAGTTAAACCACCCCATTTCTAATGACCAATAAAATTTAGATTTTTTTTATATTTTGTATTCTATCATTAATGTTATGACTATTACAATCAATATCATCTTTAATTTCTCTTTCATATCATTTATTTAGTTTCATATCATTTATGTATAAAATTAAAACTTTATAGTTGTTACTTAAAAGTTACTAATAAAAATTATAGTAAAATACATAAATATATTGAAACAAATTATAAAATATTAAAATTTTAATAATTATTTTTAATTAATTATAAAAATCTACATGAAAAGTTTTCATTTATTTTAACTTTAGAAACATTTTAAGTTTAATTTCTTTTAATTGATTGAAATATGTAAAATTAACTTTTGGTAACTACCTGTCATTTTAAGTATAGATAGTACCAACAATCAGATTGTAATGTCAAATGTAAAATGAGAACTATTTTATGTATTTCACTAAATTGAAAACATTAAAATTCATTTTTCCAAAGTTAAAATAAATGAAAACTATATACCAAAAGGTTTTTTTCATGATAGATATTTACCTAGAGTGAATAAAGAATAGATTTTTATAATTAATTAAAAATACTAATTATTAATATTTTATAATTTTATAATTTTTTTACATATATTTATGTATTTTAGTATAATTTTAAGTATTAACTTTTAATTAATAATTATAAAATTTTAATTTTATACATAAATGATATGAAGAAAAAATAATAATAAATTATATGAAAGAGAAATTAAAGACAATGCATCAAAGGTGATAGCCATATGTTCAAATTATAATAGAATGGCCAAAACTCTATTGATCATTAAAGATAAGGTAGTAATTCAAACCCTTTTAAAATAATATAAATAATTAATTCTGTTGAATAACAGAATTCTCAATAAATAAATTATAATTCTGCTTAACAGAATCATCAATAAATTATAAACAAATAAATTATAAGTTATCATTAACAGCAGAATAAAAAATAAATAAATTATAAATTTGGTTAAATAACAGCACTACAAATAAATAAATTATGAATTCTGCTGAGTAACAGAATCATCAATAAATAAAGTATAAATTCAGCTCAGTGACAGAATTATAAATAAATAAATTACAAATTCTGCTCAGCAACAGAATTATAAATAAATAAATTAAAAATTCTGCTGAGTAACAAAATCTAATAGAATCTAACAATGACAAAGAAGAAAATCTAATTTCTAAAAAAAATAAGAAAGAAATAAAGAATATGACCAAATCGAACAACTGAAATCTGACGTTGATGAACGATAGACAGAGTCACTCGTAGCGTGTATTTTTATAAGAAGACTCAGTCGAATAGTAAAATATCTACATTGAACAATAACAAGAAACCCTGAAACAATAATAATTTCTAATTAATTAAAATAAATAAAATATTAAATTATATACATAATAAATTATAAAGAATAATAATTAATTAAAACATTATTTAAGCTCGACCCAATCCTATATTAGGCCACCATGTCCAATAAATAGCTTACTTACATAAAAAAGAAGACATTTGTTATTTGCAGATTCTTTGCTAAGTACACCACTGCCCTTTTATTTTTATTACCAATTATATCCTTTTAAATCTTATTTTTACTCTCTATATTTGTTACTTTTTAAATCCTATATTTTATCCAATCTTTATTATAAACGATGAACCTCTGTATTCATTATTTTTTAAAACTTTTTTATGTATTATTAAATTTTTCATAAAATTTATGTGATACTATATATTTCCTCCATGTGATATTACATTTCAATGAACACTTTATCTATTATATGGTGTACATAATACTCCTTTGTACACAATAAAAAATGTGTGAGAATAATCACAAATCAAAGTTGTTGATAGACATTAGTTGTCTTCTCACATTTTGTGTATTGGGAATTTTAGATATAGGTATTAGTCTTTTAATATCTAACGTCAAAATAAGTATACAACCCACCATTAGTGATTATTCTAGCTCTTAAAGGAAAGAATGTTAGATGACGGTCAAAAATCAGTTTTCAAAACAACATATATCAATTCCAAAAAGCAGTTTATGGAACTTTGTTTTAAATGTGCTAAAACATAGCTTTAAAATTACTTTTTAGAACTTATATATGGTTTTCTAGAAAATAAATTCCATAATTATGTGTATTTTATTAAAATATAGTCCGAAAAATTACTTTATGGAATTGATGTATGTTGTTTTAAAAAGTATAGTGCAAAATTATGTTTTAAGAAATAAAAGGATATAAATATAATGGGGTATGATAACATACCAAATTATTTGGACAAAAAACTTAACTACTTATTTCATGATAATAAATTTATTTACGGATTATAAGGTGATTTAATGTGTATATTTTAAAACTCATTTATTTCTCTCTCCCACTCATTCTTAAAATTAAAAAAATATTTAGGGAGAGCAAAGAGAATGAGCGCCACTAAATATATTCACCATATGAGATGCAAAACAAAAGGAAAGACAATGAAATGACTTTGAAAATCGACATTAGCAAAGCATTTGATAGAGTCCAATGAGGTTATCTTCTACGGGTGATGGATAAAATGAGATTTCACATGAAACAAGCAGGTTGGATGAAGCTTTGTTTGAAAATTGTAAACTATCAAGTCAAAATAAATGGGGACCATGTAGGACCAATCTCACCTAAAAGAGGACTAAGATAGGGTGACTCATTGTCACCTTACCTTTTCATTTTGTGCACGGAGGGATTCTCCTCTCTCCTTATAAAAGTTGAGTGTAGGGGAGATATTCATGGTATAAAGGTGTACAGAGGAACACCTGTTCTCTCACACCTTTTATTTGGTGGCAATTGTTTTCTATTTTGCATGACATAAGAGAAAGAAACAACTAGACCAACTCAAATCCTTGATACCTATGAAAGGGCTTTTGGTCAAATGATCAATTTAGACAAGTCATATATTTTTTTCAGCACCAACACTCCACAATCTTTGAGGCAAACAATCATGTTTGGTTTCGATGTCTCTACAATCATAGGGTTTGGAAAATACTTGGGCCTCTCGTTTGTTAATGGCAGAACAAAGAAAGAAATTTTCAATTATGTAGAGGATCGAATTTGGAAATGCATCAATCACTGATCGGGGAAGTATCTTTCCAAAGATGGTAAGAAAGTTCTAATTAAATCTTGTGCTCAAGCAATCCCTTCATTAAAACATGAGTATCTATTTGCTTCCAACAACTCTAAAGGATGAGATTCAAAGGATGTTGAATTGAATTTGTTGAGGATCGAAAGGTGCATCAACAAGAGGAATAAACTTTTAGCTCAATTTGGACAAGCTTTCCATAAATAAGGAGTTTGGAGGTATGAGGTTTCGTAATCTCCATGGATTCAACCTAGCAAGGTAGGGAAGCAGGATTGGAATTTCATTAATAACCCAAATGCTACAATTTCTAAAACTCTCAAAGCTAAATATTTTTCAAATATTTGATACTTGGATGCCAAACTAAGGCATAAACCAAGCTATGCATCTCATAGTATTTTTGCTTCACATATATTGGTCAAGGATGGTATTCTGTGGAGAATTGATGGTAGCTCCATCAATATTTGGAGCCAACCTTGGGTGCAAGCATCAACAAGCTCATATATCACTTCATCTACCCCGCTCGGCCTTGAGGATCTTAAAGTCAGTCCACTCATCAAACACCAACAACAATGTTGGCATCAAGTTGTGGTACGATAAATTTCTAATGACAATGACCAGAGAAATGTTGCTTCCCACCCCCTGTTGAACAGTGAAGTCGATGATAAAATCATATGGAGATTAACTGCAAATGGTGAGTACAACATCAAATCAAGTTACCACAATGTCATGGAAACAATGATGCAATCCTACCCCGCAAGGGCATTGGATAGAAGACTCCAAGAAGATTGGGCCAGAGATGCAAGAGAAGGCCCTAGGGTTCTCATGAGCCTTAGGGTAGATTTCGGGCCGATCGGCTAAGTATGAGTCCGCTTATCTTTGTACATATTATATTAATGTTTCATTATTTTTTGGCCTTATATTTAGGCCCCCATAATATAGGTAAGGTACCCTAGAAATGTAGGATTTTTCAGCCCTTGTATTTTAGGGCACCTAGACAAGTTTTTGTATTAAGGGTAGTTTTGTAATTTCACATGCATTAAGTGAATATTTGATGTGTGTGTTGAAAAATAAATTTAATTGAATTGGGAGAAGCCCAATCCAATTAAATTTTAGAGGGGGAGATGAGCATTTGTTTGCTACACCCCATTGTCACATCATATAGTCATACTTTGTACATGTCCTTCATGCTTTACATGCATCATGACACCTAAGCACACTTAGTGGAGAATCTTGGACTTGATCTTGAATTAGTGGGCTGAACCATAACTAAAATTCACTAATCATAATTAGTGAAATTTTGGCTCCACAAATTCAATTTCAAATCCAAGTGAAATTTGAATAGAAATTCAAATTTCCCTCCAATTTTGTATGACACTTAGGTTATAAATAGAAGTCATGTGTGTGCATTTTTTTTTCAACTTTGATCATTTAAGAATTAAACTTCAAATTTCAGAGCTCTTTTAGAGCACAAAATTTCGTGCTCTTCTCTTCCTCTCCCTTCATTCATCTCTTTCTTCCTCCAAGCTCTTGTCCATGGCCTCCTATGGTAGTGAGCTTCTTCTAGACTCATCTTCTCCTTGAAGTGGCATCTCCTCTCTCTCTTCCTTCTCCATTCCACTGCCATTTATCTTCCAAGAAGCAAAGGAATCCATTGATGAAGAAGATCATAAGCCTACAAGCTCCAATGGAGCTTACATCATGAAAGCTATGGAAACTCACAAGCAAGGAAACAAAGAGACAAACAATAACCAAAGACAAAAAAAATAAAATGAAAGCTAAACCAATAGAGCTTTAACAAGACAAATTTTCAAGGATTATTCAACAATTAAAGCAATGAAAAGCACACAAAAGCAAGCTACGACTCAAAGAGAAACCTAGAATGGCTCTAGAGTAGAGTAGAAAAACTAAAAAAAAGACTCAAGAAACTTCTAGTTTTGACACTTGTTTTCACAATAATTTTCAATTAAAATTTCAGAACTAGGATTGGTATAAAATAGGCACCAATTATAGAAAAAATTTTGAGCCAAAACAACAAGCACACTTCCCTTTCACTTTTTTTTTCCCTGGACACTGATTTTTCAACCAACTTGT
Organism: Glycine soja; assembly: GCF_004193775.1. Lineage (NCBI taxonomy): Eukaryota > Viridiplantae > Streptophyta > Magnoliopsida > Fabales > Fabaceae > Glycine > Glycine soja. The sequence continues at coordinate 36,717,954 of NC_041011.1, forward strand.
GTTATTTTTCTTATTTTTTCCTTTAATCCAAATCGATTGGTTCTTTTTTTGCAATTTTTTCCCAGATGTCTAGAAAATTAAGTAAAAATTTCAGCTCAAAACACGTAGTGATCAATTCTCAGTAATTTATACAAGTTCGTTTGTTCAAGCTGCCAGCACCAGCAATTTCAACCTAGAAATCAAAAGTAGTGTTTATGTTGCTTAAGACTTGGATAGTTACAATTTGTGTTTGCTTATGCTAAATTATCTTAAATAACACAATTCAAGAGAGCTTAAGACTTATTTTGATTCACAAATTCAACCACAACTCAGCATCACAACTCAACTTCATCATAGGCATCATGTAGGAAACTTAGAAAACAAAAAAATAGAGTTCAACAACAAGACTACTTCTAGGAATTGATTTAGAACATGTTAGGAACTAAATAACATGCATGAATTAGACTCAAAATTTAAAAGATAGGCTAAGAATGACAAGAATACATGAACAAATGTTTCTAGGATTCAATCAACAAAATAAAAATTCAACACAAACTTAGAACATAATGTGACAATTACTATGACTAAACATGACTCTAAGACAACATGTATTAAGTGATTTACACTTAGATTTTTGTTTTTTTTTTCTAATTAATATTTTTGGAAGAAAATTTAGATCTAAGTTTCAGCACAAGAATATTATGAATGAAAAATGATAGAACCTAAAATCAACACAAACATGATTCAAGAGTAGATCTACAAAATGTGAACGATAGAAATGCAAGAACAAGTATAGATCTAAGATTTAATCGGTTTATTTTTTTTAATCTACTCTAAACAGCACCAAACCACAAGACAATGGAGGATATACATAGAGAATAAGATGAAGAACATGGAATTAAAGAGAATTCACTGAACAAACAAAAAGATAGAGGAAGCAAAAGAACATCACCTAGATGAAGATGCTCTTGATACCATATGATGTAAGCTCCATTGGAGCTTGTAGGCCTAGGATCTTCTTCATCAATGGATTCCTTTGCTTCTTGGAAGATGAATGACAGCAAAATGGAGAAGGAAGAGAGAGAGGAGACGACACTTCAAGGAGAAGAAGAGTCTAGAAGAAGTTCACCACCAAAAGAGGCCATGGATAAGAGCTTGGAGAAAGAAGGAGATGAATGAAGGGGGAGGAAGAGAAGAGCATGAAATTTTATGCTCTAAAAGAGCTCTGAAATCTGAAGTTTAATTTTCAAATGATCAAAGTTGAAAAAAATGCACACACATGACCTCTATTTATAACTAAATTTGAATTTCTATTCAAATTTCACTTAGATTTGAAATTGAATTTGTGTAACCAAATTTTGGAGCCAAAATTTCACTAATTATGATTAGTGAATTTTAGTTATGGTTCAGCCCACTAATCCAAGATCAAGTCCAAGATTCTCCACTAAGTGTGCTTAGGTGTCATGAGGCATGTAAAGCATGAAGGACATGCACAAAGTGTGACTATATGATGTGACAATGGGGTATAGCAAGCAAATGCTCACCTCCCCCTCTAAAATTTAATTGGATTGGGCTTCTCCCAATTCAATTAAATTTATTTTCCAACACACACACACACACACACTAAATATTCACTTAATGCATGTGAAATTACAAAACTACCCCTAATACAAAAACTTGTCTAGGTGCCCTAAAATACAAGGGCTGAAAATCCTACATTTCTAGGGTACCTTACCTATATTACGGAGCCCTAAATACAAGGCCAAAGAATAATGAAACATTAATCTAATATGTACAAAGATAAGCGGGCTCATACTTAGCCCATGGGCTCGAAATCTACCCTAAGGCTCATGAGAATTTTAGGGCCTTCTCTTGCATCTCTGGCCCAATCTTCTTGAGGTCTTCTATCAATTGCCCTTGCGGGGTAGGACTGCATCAAACAATAATCCAAAATAACCTCTAAAAGGTAGCTAGAAATTGGAACCTTGTCATGAAATTACAAGTTCAACCCAAGGTAAAGCATTTTCTTATTGTGTGTTCTTAGAAACTTCCCTCTTACTCGTGTTAGGCTTCAGACCAAGGAAGTCATATGCTCTTCTGCTTGTTGTTAATGTTATGACAATTTTGAGAACAACTTCCATATTTTCTTCAGTTGTTAACATGTCCAAAACACGTGGGAAGTTAATTGAACCAGAATTCTACTAGGTTGGACTTGCAAGTGAGCTAACCTTCAAGCTTTGGGAAACTAGTAATTCCAATCTCCAATCAAGAATTGCTATGGTTTTGTGGTATATTTGGAAAAGACAAACGAAAAACTTTGGAATGAGGTAGATACTACTCCAAACATCTCAATCTCTCTCACTATGCAATTCCTCCATGAATGAAGTCATGCTTAGAAGACCTCTCAACCACCAAGAGCAATTCAGACAATTGATGCATACTCGCGATGGACAAAACCACAAATGAAGTACCGAAAAATCAATATAGATGCAACATTTTTCATTAATGAGAACAAAGTTGGTATTGGTCACTGTTTACACAGTGAGGAAGGAACATTTTTTAAGGCAAAAACTATGCATGATTCAGGAAGACCACAAGCAAAGGAAGCGAAAGCATGGGCCTTGCTCCATGCTATAAAATAGGCACAAGAGTTAAACATCTCATAGGTTATTTTTTGGATTGATTGTAAGGCATTGGTTGATAATCTGCAAGCAAATCAACATGGTACTTCTGAATACCACATCATACTTCTTGAATGTAGAACAGGGATGGTAGTTATTCCAAACCTAATGGTGAGTTTTTCTGGGAGACAAGCAAACAAAGTAACTCACCCCTTGCAAGGGCTTCTCGGTTTAATGCTTGAATCCATGAGTATGATTGTATTTCAAATTATATCTTGACTTTGATTCTTAATGAAACGAAATAATCTTGCTTCTCTTAAAAAAAATATCTGCATGTTAGAATCCATAATGAGTTTATGATGTGCATACTGAATTTGCATTAACACCATGCTCAAAGCTCATAAGTTTCAACTTGTGAGTGTCATTTGATGTGATTTTCTTAAATACGTTTGTTTTCAAACATTTCTAAATATGCACTTTGTAGCCTTAAAAATGACCATCAAGCCCATAAACAAGATGGGCTAAACTGAGGCTCCAAACTCAAAATTAAGATTGTACTCAAAATAGTAACATGCAATTTTATTTAGTAATTGAATAAACCAAATAAAATTAATCTTCATTACCTTTTCAAATTCATCCATAGAATAACAAAAATAGTAAATGCTTCTATTTGCTTGCTTTTTCTAAATTTTTCTATGACTAGTAAGCTTTTTTTGCTTTCTAGAATTGACTTTTAGCTATATAGCTTGATTGACTTTGGGGCTTTGTTAGTTTAACAACTTTGTTGTATCAAACAATAGGCCTTTGGGCTTTTTCTGTTGAAAGGGAAGTAGATTTTACAATTTCTAGAGCGATTCAATAATTGGATAACTACAAAGAATTTAATTTTAGGACAATATGCAATTTCCTTAATATAAGGAGTGTTTAGTAGGGTTAAAATAGGCCAAGCAGACAATTAGGTGGCTTGCAGCCTAGCTGGGCCTAACTTCTCTTATAGTTCTTCATCTCAATCTCCTCAAAATAATGAGGTTGCAACTACTATTGACATTGTTTTTAAGTCAAATTTTGATATTGTTGTTCAGTCAGCTTCTGTTGTTGTGTCTCTTCAGTCTCTTGACACTACATATACATCTCTATTAATAGTTGACAATAATACTGCTCATTCTCCTAATACCACCGATCTTTCATCTTCTTACACTTCTTCTTTTTCTCTTTCTCCTTCTTGACCTCTGATCTTCTGACACTTTTTCTTCAGCTTTTGAAAACTAGATCCAAATCAGGTAATTATTTAGCTGCGAATCCTTTACTTCTTCTAACTCACTGAACCAAAGACTGTGAAACATACCTTGACTTCTCGAAACTGGTTGTTAGTTATGCAACTAGAATATGAAGCATTGATAAAGAATAATACTTAGGATCTAATACCTCTTCCATCTAACAAGAAGGTTATTAGCTGTAAATGGGTATTTAGGGTGAAAGAAAATGAAAATGGTTCAATAAATAAGTATAACTGGTTGCCAATGGATTCAATCAAGTGAAAAGGGTTTGATTTCAGAAACCTTTTCTCTACTAGTAAAACTAGTTACTTTTAATACAGGTCTATAGTGGATACTTTTCAATGCTTGACCATCACTAGACCAAAGACCAGTTACTCTATGAACCAGGTTTGTTATTTTACGGTCAATCCCCTAGAGTCACACTGAACTGTAATAAAAAGAATCTTAATGTACTTGAAAGGAATAGTTTTGCATGGTCTTCATCTTAAGCCATTGTTTTGGGTCAGTCTTACTTTGTTTGGGCCCTTAGTGGTGTGGAGTAGGGATGTCAACGGGGTGAGGTGGGGCGGGGGTGGGGAGTACTTTGACGCTCCATGTTCTTGCCCCCCCCCCCAGCTTCCCAGCGTCGCTGTAGGGTCCATATTTTTAACAAAAAAAATATTAATTTTAAATTCTAATGCAAATAAGTTTAAAAAACACTTACAAAAGTCTCACCAACATAATATTCAAATTCAAATAATCCATATGCAGTTAAACTCAAATACACAAACATGGAAAACAAATTTAACTTGAAATAATATAAACATAATGTTCAATAATAATAAAATAGTTCGAACTACAAATATTATTTTGTAATATTTTGAACAACCAACAAGTCTTAAGTTCTCTCGTTCATCAACCAAGTAAAACATATTGATCTATTCCTCGTCTGTGGGGCCCCGAACAGGACAGTCCCTTTGAGGATCCTCGTTTATGGTACAAATTAATACCTCTATTGCAGAGTGGGTATCAAATGTTGATCACAAAAGGTAAATTTCAGGTGTTGCCATATGTTTAGGTCTAGTCTTATATATTGGTGGTCCCGGAAGTAGTAAGTGGTTGGAAGTATAGAGGAAAATTATCATTTTTTATTAGAAAAAATAATATTATATATTAGG